>NC_068450.1:8750145-8847645 GCF_023373465.1 Oncorhynchus keta | reverse complement strand
TAGCGCTGTCTTAGGCGTCTCACAGTACGGACATTTTATTTTATTGCCCTGTGGAACGGTCGCTAAGACACTAACAGCTTACAGACGGTAGGCAATTAAGGTCACAGTTATAAAAACTTAGGACATTAGAGGCCTTTCTACTGACTCTGAAAAACGCCAAAAGAAAGATACCTTATAATGTGAATAAATAGTTGTGAAAGTTTATTAACATCTTAAGCTAAACGTTCTGATCTGTTGCGTCAGCCTCATATTTTTGCAACATTTTTTGATGCAGGTGGTTGTATTATTCTGGGATCTATCACATCCCACAACTGTCCCAGACTATGTTTTGGAATATTTATTTATTGCACAGAATATAAAAAGGTCAAATGTTGTACTATGGGGGATAGTATATTGACATACTGTAGGCTAGTACTTTTGCTGTTAGTTAGGCCTACTGATCTTATTGACTGACAAAAAGTAAACGTGGACAGTTCTTCAATATGTTCCTCGGAATTGGATAAGGACAAGGTCAGTTGCATCCCTGATGTGTCTGTCTTCACTTGTAGCCTGTAATAAAGACCTGCTCATGTGACAGGCATTGAGCTCTTTGAGAGAGCCATGTGAGTGAGAGGTGCTTCGGAGCACACAGCCAGGAGAAGGGAATTATAATTATTATATTCAGCCCAAGGGCACAAAAAGCATGGATTTTATTAGGGGGCATAAGGGCCACATAAAGGCATTATCAAGTGCTTGTCTCATTGTGAGAGACTGATGAAGTGTGTTCAGTCTGAGCACAAATCAAACAAAGCAGAGCTCAGGCCTTTCAAGAGACTTTCTTCAAATCATCATCAGAGTCACATCATTCAGCCTTACAATGTATTAAAAATCTAAACATATAGCTCAACGTTTGTAGAACAACTAAAGTCACATGAATAACTCTAAATGAAGCATATAGGAGTAGCTGTGTTTTAGTTAACCGTTCAACACAGAATAGCCACATGTGCAACACTCCCTCAAATCATTTAGAGAACATATCCTTTCCATTTGATTCTGCAATGTTCAATTCGATTTTTCATATTACAAAATGTTATAAAACTCTAAGCAAATCTTGTCTGCTAAATTAACTAGTGTAGCCCACGGCCATTATGGCATAGCCAGATCGTGGCCGAACTTAAGGACAACCCAGGGTTTGTGAATCTATTCTTCTGAAATAGATGACATTTTCTTCATATCATGTTTCTTTAGATCTTTCTAAAACAAATAATTGATTTATTGTGAAAGTGTTGGCTATATTACATGGATTAATTAGACGTTTTTTTTAATGTAGAAGCCAGAAGATACTAAATGTGTTTATGTTAATTAACAGTTAACTACTGTGAGATCAGCAGCTATTTGCTAGACAATCACTGGCTGACAGAACTCCATGACTGCCAAAGTCGTACTAATAACGATAGAGGACAAATCTACTTCTGATTCAAGTATTTTTTTGCCTGATCCTAATTCCTGTTTTATGCTCCTTTTGATGACGTAGAAAGGCCCTTCTTGACTTGTCTCTCAGATCGTTCACAGCTCTGTGGAAGTTATCTGTGGTGCTGATGTTTAGGTAGGTATAGTTTTTAGTGTGCTCTAGTGCAACAGTGTCTTGGTGGAATTTGTAATTGTCTCTCTCCCCCCTCTCTCACGTTGACTTTCTTGCTCTCTCTCTCTCTTTCCCTCTCTCACGTTGACTCTCTCTCTCTCTTTCCCTCTCTCACATTGACTCTATTTCCCTCTCTCTCTCTTTCCCTCTCTCACATTGACTCTCCCTCTCTCTCTCTCTCTCTCTCTCTCTCTCTCTCTCTCTCTCTCTCTCTCTCTCTTTCCCTCTCTCACATTGACTCTCTCACTCTCTCTCTCCCTCTCTCACATTGACTCTCTCTCTCTCTCTCTCTCTCTCTCTCTCTCTCTCTCTCTCTCTCTTTCATTGACTCTCTCACTCTCTCTTTCCCTCTCTCACATTGACTCTCTCTCTCCCTCTCTCACATTGACTCTCTCACTCTCTTTCCCTCTCTCACATTGACTCTCTCTCTCTTTCCCTCTCTCACATTGACTCTATCTTTCCCTCTCTCACATTGACTCTCTCTCTCTCTCTCTCTCTCTCTCTCTCTCTCTCTCTCTCTCTCTCTCTCTCTCTCTCTCTCTCTCTCACACATTGACTCTCTCACTCTCTTTCCCTCTCTCACATTGACTCTCTCTCTCACTTTCCCTCTCTCACATTGACTCTCTCTCTCCCTCTCTCACATTGACTCTCTCTCACTCTTTCCCTCTCTCACATTGACTCTCTTTCCCTCTCTCACATTGACTCTCTCTCTCTCTCTCTCTCTCTCTCTCTCTCTCTCTCTCTCTCTCTCTCTCTCTCTCTCTCTCTCTCTCTCTCTCTCTCTCTCTCTCTAGGTCCTGGACAAGCTGTCTGATTCTCTGAATGAATGTGGACAGATTTGTATAAAATATGTCTGTTTATCAAACATTTAAAACATTTAATTTAGATGTCCTTTAACATGTTTTTGTTATTGTTGTTGCTAAATGTGATATCCAACGCACTATTTTCTTCCCAAGATGCACTATTATCCCTTGTCCAGGTGGATGGAACGTTCCACATGGTTCTTGCAGCTGAAGCGCAAAAGTGAGTCATTTAGCGAATCATTTCCATTATATTTGTCTGTTCAGTCGTAAGTTAAATATTTTTTCCCACACTTAAAATGAACGTATTCAGAACCTTATCGTATTCATTTAGGCCTACTCCCTGGCTTAGTCAGACTGACGCAGTGATACACAGCTGTCACACTCAGCTGTTCACACGCTGGCTAACGAGCGTTACGCTTTGAGTTCTTGAGTGTCATAGAGATTTTGGTTATGGATCACTTGAACAGTTTCTCTTCCTGTTGGAGCCTGGGAAATCTGTTCCTGTTGGAGCCTGGGAAATCTGTTCCTGTTGGAGCCTGGGAAATCTGTTCCTGTTGGCCCGAAAGAGGACATTTTCCAAACAAGCTCATGAAAAACAATAATAGGCTGTAAACAGTGTCACTCCTATAATAACAAACATAGGAGGCTGTAAACAGCGTCACTCCTATAATAACATACATAGGAGGCTGTAAACAGTGTCACTCCTATAATAACATACATAAGAGGCTGTAAACAGTGTCACTCCTACAATAACATACATAGGAGGCTGTAAACAGTGTCACTCCTATAATAACAAACATAGGAGGCTGTAAACAGCGTCACTCCTATAATAACATACATAGGAGGCTGTAAACAGTGTCACTCCTATAATAACAAACATAGGAGGCTGTAAACAGGGGGCTGTGTCACTCCTACAATAACATACATAGGAGGCTGTAAACAGTGTCACTCCTATAATAACATACATAGGAGGCTGTAAACAGTGTCACTCCTATAATAACATACATAGGAGGCTGTAAACAGTGTCACTCCTATAATAACATACATAGGAGGCTGTAAACAGTGTCACTCCTACAATAACATACATAGGAGGCTGTAAACAGTGTCACTCCTATAATAACATACATAGGAGGCTGTAAACAGTGTCACTCCTATAATAACATACATAGGAGGCTGTAAACAGTGTCACTCCTACAATAACATACATAGGAGGCTGTAAACAGTGTCCCTCCTACAATAACAAACATAGGAGGCTGTAAACAGTGTCACTCCTATAATAACATACATAGGAGGCTGTAAACAGTGTCACTCCTACAATAACACACATAGGAGGCTGTAAACAGTGTCACTCCTATAATAACAAACATAGGAGGCTGTAAACAGGGGGCTGTGTCACTCCTACAATAACATACATAGGAGGCTGTAAACAGTGTCACTCCTATAATAACAAACATAGGAGGCTGTAAACAGCGTCACTCCTATAATAACATACATAGGAGGCTGTAAACAGCGTCACTCCTATAATAACATACATAGGAGGCTGTAAACAGTGTCACTCCTACAATAACATACATAGGAGGCTGTAAACAGTGTCACTCCTATAATAACAAACATAGGAGGCTGTAAACAGTGTCACTCCTATAATAACAAACATAAGAGGCTGTAAACAGCGTCACTCCTATAATAACATACATAGGAGGCTGTAAACAGTGTCACTCCTACAATAACATACATAGGAGGCTGTAAACAGTGTCACTCCTATAATAACATACATAGGAGGCTGTAAACAGTGTCACTCCTACAATAACATACATAGGAGGCTGTAAACAGTGTCACTCCTACAATAACATACATAGGAGGCTGTAAACAGTGTCACTCCTACAATAACATACATAGGAGGCTGTAAACAGTGTCACTCCTATAATAACATACATAGGAGGCTGTAAACAGTGTCACTCCTATAATAACATACATAGGAGGCTGTAAACAGTGTCACTCCTATAATAACAAACATAGGAGGCTGTAAACAGCGTCACTCCTACAATAACATACATAGGAGGCTGTAAACAGTGTCACTCCTATAATAACATACATAGGAGGCTGTAAACAGTGTCACTCCTATAATAACAAACATAGGAGGCTGTAAACAGCGTCACTCCTATAATAACATACATAGGAGGCTGTAAACAGTGTCACTCCTACAATAACATACATAGGAGGCTGTAAACAGTGTCACTCCTATAATAACATACATAGGAGGCTGTAAACAGTGTCACTCCTATAATAACATACATAGGAGGCTGTAAACAGTGTCACTCCTATAATAACATACATAGGAGGCTGTAAACAGTGTCACTCCTATAATAACATACATAGGAGGCTGTAAACAGCGTCACTCCTATAATAACATACATAGGAGGCTGTAAACAGCGTCACTCCTATAATAACATACATAGGAGGCTGTAAACAGTGTCACTCCTATAATAACATACATAGGAGGCTGTAAACAGTGTCACTCCTACAATAACAAACATAGGAGGCTGTAAACAGTGTCACTCCTATAATAACATACATAGGAGGCTGTAAACAGCGTCACTCCTATAATAACATACATAGGAGGCTGTAAACAGTGTCACTCCTATAATAACATACATAGGAGGCTGTAAACAGCGTCACTCCTACAATAACATACATAGGAGGCTGTAAACAGTGTCACTCCTATAATAACATACATAGGAGGCTGTAAACAGCGTCACTCCTATAATAACATACATAGGAGGCTGTAAACAGTGTCACTCCTATAATAACATACATAGGAGGCTGTAAACAGCGTCACTCCTATAATAACATACATAGGAGGCTGTAAACAGTGTCACTCCTATAATAACATACATAGGAGGCTGTAAACAGCGTCACTCCTATAATAACATACATAGGAGGCTGTAAACAGTGTCACTCCTATAATAACATACATAGGAGGCTGTAAACAGCGTCACTCCTATAATAACATACATAGGAGGCTGTAAACAGCGTCACTCCTATAATAACATACATAGGAGGCTGTAAACAGCGTCACTCCTATAATAACATACATAGGAGGCTGTAAACAGTGTCACTCCTATAATAACAAACATAGGAGGCTGTAAACAATGTCACTCCTATAATAACATACATAGGAGGCTGTAAACAATGTCACTCCTATAATAACAAACATAAGTCTTCCCTAAAGCCCTCCCTAAAGCCTTCCCTAAAGTCTTCCCTAAAGCCTTCCCTAAAGTCTTCCCTAAAGCCTTCCCTAAAGCCTTCCCTAAAGCCTTCCCTAAAGTCTTCCCTAAAGCCTTCCCTAAAGTCTTCCCTAAAGCCTTCCCTAAAGCCTTCCCTAAAGCCTTCCCTAAACTCTTCCCTAAGGCCTTCCCTAAAGCCTTCCCTAAAGTCTTCCCTAAAGCCTTCCCTAAAGTCTTCCCTAAAGCCTTCCCTAAAGCCTTCCCTAAAGCCCTCCCTAAAGTCTTCCCTAAAGCCTTCCCTAAAGTCTTCCCTAAAGCCTTCCCTAAAGTCTTCCCTAAAGCCTTCCCTAAAGCCTTCCCTAAACTCTTCCCTAAGGCCTTCCCTAAAGCCTTCCCTAAAGTCTTCCCTAAAGCCTTCCCTAAAGTCTTCCCTAAAGCCTTCCCTAAAGCCTTCCCTAAAGCCTTCCCTAAAGCCTTCCCTAAAAGCCTCCCCTAAAGTCTTCCCTAAAGCCTTCCCTAAAGCCTTCCCTAAAGTCTTCCCTAAAGCCTTCCCTAAAGTCTTCCCTAAAGCCTTCCCTAAAGCCTTCCCTAAAGCCTTCCCTAAGGCCTTCCCTAAAGCCTTCACTAAAGCCTTCCCTAAAGTCTTCCCTAAAGCCTTCCCTAAAGTCTTCCCTAAAGCCTTCCCTAAAGTCTTCCCTAAAGCCTTCCCTAAAGCCTTCCCTAAAGCCCTCCCTAAAGTCTTCCCTAAAGCCTTCCCTAAAGTCTTCCCTAAAGCCTTCCCTAAAGCCTTCCCTAAACTCTTCCCTAAGGTCTTCCCTAAAGCCTTCCCTAAAGCCTTCCCTAAAGCCTTCCCTAAAGCCCTCCCTAAAGTCTTCCCTAAAGCCTTCCCTAAAGTCTTCCCTAAAGCCTTCCCTAAAGTCTTCCCTAAAGCCTTCCCTAAAGCCTTCCCTAAACTCTTCCCTAAGGCCTTCCCTAAAGCCTTCCCTAAAGTCTTCCCTAAAGCCTTCCCTAAAGCCTTCCCTAAAGCCTTCCCTAAAAGCCTCCCCTAAAGTCTTCCCTAAAGTCTTCCCTAAAGCCTTCCCTAAAGTCTTCCCTAAAGCCTTCCCTAAAGCCTTCCCTAAAGCCTTCCCTAAAAGCCTCCCCTAAAGCCTTCCCTAAAGCCTTCCCTAAAAGCCTTCCCTAAAGTCTTCCCTAAAGCCTTCCCTAAAGCCTTCCCTAAAGCCTTCCCTAAAGCCTTCCCTAAAGCCTTCCCTAAAGTGTATATAATCAAACTCAAAAAGTTTCCCTTGATTTATCCGTATGAAAACGCCTGTAAAAAAATATAAAAATAAAAAATTACTCTAAAAGTTGCTTAAAAAAAGAAAAGGAAACCCCCCCACATTATGAATCAGAGATGTTATATTTGCACAATATAGTTTTATGTATTGATACATTATTATGTTGTTTGGGGTGGAAATATAGCGTTTTGCTACAAAACATGATCATTTGCCTCCCTGAAGTAAAAAATGATCTTGCAATATTTCAAAACAAAATCATGTTGTTTATTTTTTCATTAGCCCATGTCATGGCAAGACTAAAACAATAATACCTTTATCACTTTCACAAAATGTGTTTTTAATTTATGTCAATTCACCAACATTTCTGAAAATGTATATATTGCATTTCGGAATGAAACCCTTCAAACACAGTTTGTTGAGGGGTACAGTTAGTGTGTGATCTGTGTGTTAGAGAGAGCAGGGGGGGGCTCACCTTGAGTTTGTCGAAGCGTTCGCTGAAAGAGGAGACTTGGTGTTCTCTGTGTCGTCCCACCAGCTTACACAGGGCACATATCAGCTGGTCATCCACGATGCAGTACATATTAACCTTCTCATTCTCATGCTCCAGACAGGTGAGGCCTCTCAGGTGGGCGTCATGCACCGGCTCCACCAACCGGTGACTGGTAAACGGCTTCTTATTGGGGTGCGTGGCACGTAGACACCTGTCACAGTACGACACCTCGCAGGTCACGCACGTCTTTACTGCCTCGCGAGGCGGGTCCTGCTCACAGAACTGGCAGCTGATACGGTGCTCCAGAGACATGGTGGCGGTGTGCTGATGTGAGGAGGGCTGAGCCGGGCTGGAGCGGGCGCTGTGGCTGCCGGAGCTTCCTCCTCCGCTGCTGCTATAGGGCCTGTGGCCTCCGGAGAGACCTGGAGCACGACGGCTCTCACTGGGGGAGTTAGGGCCGCTGACGGAGGCCTTCTGGAAACGGTGGATGATGTTCTGCAGGGTCACATTGCGCTTCAGGCCCTCCAGGCCGCGGTGGTTCAGCGTGATGACGTAACGGCAGGTGGGGCACTGGAAGGCGGAGATGGACTCTAGAGGTTTGTTGGACGAGCAGTGGGAGACTAGGATGCGGTGGGCGCAGTTGAAACACAGGCTGTGGGCGCAGGGTAAGAGAAGAGGATCTTCAAACAGCTCCAGGCAGATTGGGCAGGTGAGCTCAGACTCCAGTGTTTCCATCTTCAGCAGAACCAATCTAGAGGCGACATCCAATCCCACGGAAGCTGGTCAATCACCTGAAAGAGGAGATCAGAGACAGAGTTGACTATGAGTACATAGGACTCTAAAACTCTATGCCTCACTGGTAGACTGAAATATGAAACGAGCTGTGTAGAGATGGGGCTGACAGGCTGCATAATGAGACTAGCTGTGTAGAGATGGGGCTGGCAGACTGCATAATGAGACTAGATGGGTAGAGATGGGGCTGATAGACTGCTTAATGAGACTAGATGGGTAGAGATGGGGTTGGCAGACTGCATAATGAGACTAGATGGGTAGAGATGGGGCTGGCAGACTGCATAATGAGACTAGATGGGTAGAGATGGGGCTGACAGACTGCTTAATGAGACTAGATGGGTAGAGATGGGCTGACAGACTGCATAATGAGACTAGATGGGTAGAGATGGGGCTGGCAGACTGAATAATGAGACTAGCTGGGTAGAGATGGGCTGGCAGACTGCATAATGAGACTAGATGGGTAGAGATGGGGCTGGCAGACTGCATAATGAGACTAGCTGGGTAGAGATGGGGCTGGCAGGCTGCATAATGAGACTAGATGGGTAGAGATGGGCTGGCAGACTGCATAATGAGACTAGATGGGTAGAGATGGGGCTGGCAGATTGCATAATGAGACTAGATGGGTAGAGATGGGGCTGACAGACTGAATAATGAGACTAGATGGGTAGAGATGGGCTGGCAGACTGCATAATGAGACTAGATGGGTAGAGATGGGGCTGGCAGACTGCATAATGAGACTAGATGGGTAGAGATGGGGCTGACAGACTGCATAATGAGACTAGATGGGTAGAGATGGGCTGACAGACTGCATAATGAGACTAGATGGGTAGAGATGGGGCTGGCAGACTGCATAATGAGATTAGATGGGTAGAGATGGGGCTGACAGACTGCATAATGAGACTAGATGGGTAGAGATGGGGCTGACAGACTGCATAATGAGACTAGATGGGTAGAGATGGGCTGGCAGACTGCATAATGAGACTAGATGGGTAGAGATGGGCTGACAGACTGCATAATGAGACTAGATGGGTAGAGATGGGCTGACAGACTGCATAATGAGACTAGATGGGTAGAGATGGGCTGACAGACTGCATAATGAGACTAGCTGGGTAGAGATGGGCTGGCAGACTGAATAATGAGACTAGCTGGGTAGAGATGGGGCTGACAGACTGCATAATGAGACTAGCTGGGTAGAGATGGGGCTGACAGACTGAATAATGAGACTAGATGGGTAGAGATGGGCTGGCAGACTGCATAATGAGACTAGATGGGTAGAGATGGGGCTGACAGACTGCATAATGAGACTAGATGGGTAGAGATGGGCTGACAGACTGCATAATGAGACTAGATGGGTAGAGATGGGGCTGGCAGACTGCATAATGAGATTAGATGGGTAGAGATGGGGCTGACAGACTGCATAATGAGACTAGATGGGTAGAGATGGGGCTGACAGACTGCATAATGAGACTAGATGGGTAGAGATGGGCTGGCAGACTGCATAATGAGACTAGATGGGTAGAGATGGGCTGACAGACTGCATAATGAGACTAGATGGGTAGAGATGGGCTGACAGACTGCATAATGAGACTAGCTGGGTAGAGATGGGGCTGACAGACTGCATAATGAGACTAGCTGGGTAGAGATGGGGCTGACAGACTGCATAATGAGACTAGATGGGTAGAGATGGGGCTGGCAGACTGCATAATGAGACTAGATGGGTAGAGATGGGCTGGCAGACTGCATAATGAGACTAGATGGGTAGAGATGGGGCTGGCAGACTGCATAATGAGACTAGATGGGTAGAGATGGGGCTGACAGACTGCATAATGAGACTAGATGGGTAGAGATGGGCTGACAGACTGCATAATGAGACTAGATGGGTAGAGATGGGGCTGGCAGACTGCATAATGAGATTAGATGGGTAGAGATGGGGCTGACAGACTGCATAATGAGACTAGATGGGTAGAGATGGGGCTGACAGACTGCATAATGAGACTAGATGGGTAGAGATGGGCTGGCAGACTGCATAATGAGACTAGATGGGTAGAGATGGGCTGACAGACTGCATAATGAGACTAGATGGGTAGAGATGGGCTGACAGACTGCATAATGAGACTAGATGGGTAGAGATGGGCTGACAGACTGCATAATGAGACTAGCTGGGTAGAGATGGGCTGGCAGACTGAATAATGAGACTAGCTGGGTAGAGATGGGGCTGACAGACTGCATAATGAGACTAGCTGGGTAGAGATGGGGCTGACAGACTGCATAATGAGACTAGATGGGTAGAGATGGGGCTGGCAGACTGCATAATGAGACTAGATGGGTAGAGATGGGGCTGACAGACTGCATAATGAGACTAGATGGGTAGAGATGGGGCTGGCAGACTGCATAATGAGACTAGATGGGTAGAGATGGGCTGACAGACGGCATAATGAGACTAGCTGGGTAGAGATGGGCTGGCAGACTGCATACTGAGACTAGATGGGTAGAGATGGGGCTGACAGACTGCATACTGAGACTAGATGGGTAGAGATGGGGCTGACAGACTGCATAATGAGACTAGCTGTGTAGAGATGGGGCTGACAGACTGCATAATGAGACTAGATGGGTAGAGATGGGGCTGGCAGACTGCATAATGAGACTAGCTCGGTAGAGATGGGCTGGCAGACTGCATAATGAGACTAGATGGGTAGAGATGGGGCTGGCAGGCTGCATAATGAGACTAGATGGGTTGAGATGGGCTGGCAGGCTGCATACTGAGACTAGATGGGTAGAGATGGGCTGACATACTGCATAATGAGACTAGATGGGTAGAGATGGGCTGGCAGACTGAATAATGAGACTAGCTGGGTAGAGATGGGCTGGCAGACTGAATAATGAGACTAGCTGGGTAGAGATGGGCTGGCAGACTGCATAATGAGGCTAGCTGGGTAGAGATGGGGCTGGCAGACTGCATAATGAGACTAGCTGGGTAGAGATGGGCTGGCAGACTGAATAATGAGACTAGATGGGTAGAGATGGGCTGACAGACTGCATAATGAGACTAGATGGGTAGAGATGGGGCTGGCAGACTGCATAATGAGACTAGATGGGTAGAGATGGGGCTGGCAGACTGCATAATGAGGCTAGCTGGGTAGAGATGGGCTGGCAGACTGAATAATGAGACTAGATGGGTAGAGATGGGCTGGCAGACTGAATAATGAGACTAGATGGGTAGAGATGGGGCTGGCAGACTGAATAATGAGACTAGATGGGTAGAGATGGGGCTGACAGACTGCATAATGAGACTAGATGGGTAGAGATGGGGCTGGCAGACTGCATAATGAGACTAGATGGGTAGAGATGGGGCTGGCAGACTGCATAATGAGACTAGATGGGTAGAGATGGGCTGGCAGACTGCATAATGAGACTAGATGGGTAGAGATGGGCTGACAGACTGCATAATGAGACTAGATGGGTAGAGATGGGGCTGACAGACTGCATAATGAGACTAGATGGGTAGAGATGGGGCTGGCAGACTGCATAATGAGACTAGCTGTGTAGAGATGGGCTGGCAGGCTGCATAATGAGACTAGATGGGTAGAGATGGGGCTGACAGACTGCATAATGAGACTAGATGGGTAGAGATGGGGCTGACAGACTGCATAATGAGACTAGATGGGTAGAGATGGGCTGGCAGACTGCATAATGAGACTAGATGGGTAGAGATGGGCTGGCAGACTGCATAATGAGACTAGATGGGTAGAGATGGGCTGGCAGACTGCATAATGAGACTAGCTGGGTAGAGATGGGGCTGACAGACTGCATAATGAGACTAGATGGGTAGAGATGGGCTGGCAGACTGCATAATGAGACTAGATGGGTAGAGATGGGCTGGCAGGCTGCATAATGAGACTAGATGGGTAGAGATGGGGCTGGCAGACTGCATAATGAGACTAGATGGGTAGAGATGGGGCTGATAGACTGCATAATGAGACTAGCTGGGTAGAGATGGGCTGACAGACTGAATAATGAGACTAGATGGGTAGAGATGGGGCTGGCAGACTGCATAATGAGACTAGATGGGTAGAGATGGGGCTGGCAGACTGCATAATGAGACTAGATGGGTAGAGATGGGGCTGGCAGGCTGCATAATGAGACTAGATGGGTAGAGATGGGCTGGCAGACTGAATAATGAGACTAGCTGGGTAGAGATGGGGCTGGCAGACTGCATAATGAGACTAGATGGGTAGAGATGGGCTGGCAGACTGCATAATGAGACTAGCTGGGTAGAGATGGGGCTGGCAGACTGAATAATGAGACTAGATGGGTAGAGATGGGGCTGGCAGACTGAATAATGAGACTAGATGGGTAGAGATGGGGCTGGCAGACTGAATAATGAGACTAGATGGGTAGAGATGGGGCTGACATACTGAATAATGAGACTAGATGGGTAGAGATGGGGCTGACAGACTGAATAATGAGACTAGATGGGTAGAGATGGGGCTGACAGACTGCATAATGAGACTAGATGGGTAGAGATGGGGCTGGCAGACTGAATAATGAGACTAGCTGGGTAGAGATGGGGCTGGCAGACTGAATAATGAAACTAGATGGGTAGAGATGGGGAAGGTCTGTACAGACAGAAAGCATGCACCCTGTTCCCTATATAGTGCACTACTTTTGACCAGGGCCCATACTAGTGCACTATACAGGGAATAGGATGTGATTTGGGACACATCCAGACAGAGATGCAGGCTAATCTGATCAGTGTAATGTCTCCAGCTGAAGACCAGACACAGTGGTGGCAGCCCTGCCCTGCCTGGCATCTCTCCAGAGCCTCCAGCCCATCCACACTCACACACACAACTGCCTGCCTGGTGCTGTCACATGACATGGCATATAAAGCATGAGAGAGAGAGAGACACACAGAGACACGCAGAGAGAAGAGATAGAGACAGAGAGAAAGAGAGACAGAGTGTTCGAGACAGAGAGAGAGAGAGAGAGAGAGAGAGAGAGAGAGAGAGAGAGAGAGAGAGAGAGAGAGAGAGAGAGAGACAGAGACAGAGACATAGACAAGAGACAGAGAAAGACAGAAAGCCCCTTGAATTGAAATGAGAGAGAGAGACAAAATACAGGACAAAATAAAAACCCTCCAACCCAAAAAGGCCTGTGGTGTTGATGGTATCCTCAATGAAATGATCAAATATACAGACAACAAATTCCAATTGGCTATACTAAAACTCTTTAACATCATCCTTAGCTCTGGCATCTTCCCCAATATTTGGAACCAAGGACTGATCACCCCAATCCACAAAAGTGGAGACAAATTTGACCCCAATAACTACCGTGGAATATGCATCAACAGTAACCTTGGGAAAATCCTCTGCATTATTATTAACAGCAGACTTGTACATTTCCTCAATGAAAACAATGTACTGAGCAAATGTCAAATTGGCTTTTTACCAAATTACCGTACAACAGACCATGTATTCACCCTGCACACCCTAATTGACAACCAAACAAACCAAAACAAAGGCAAAGTCTTCTCATGCTTTGTTGATTTCAAAAAAGCCTTTGACTCAATTTGGCATGAGGGTCTGGTCTACAAACTGATGGAAAGTGGTGTTGGGGGTAAAACATACAACATTATAAAATCCATGTACACAAACAACAAGTGTGCAGTTAAAATTGGCAAAAAACACACACATTTCTAAAGCCCCACCCTCTTCAACATATATATCAACGAATTGGCGCGGGCACTAGAACAGTCTGCAGCACCCGGCCTCACCCTGCTAGAATCCGAAGTCAAATGTCTGCTGTTTGCTGCTGATCTGGTGCTTCTGTCACCAACCAAGGAGGGCCGACAGCAGCACCTCGATCTTATGCACAGATTCTGTCAGACCTGGGCCCTGACAGTAAATCTCAGTAAGACCAAAATAATGGTGTTCCAAAAAAGGTCCAGTCACCAGGACCACAAATACAAATTCCATCTAGACACTGTTGCCCTAGAGCACACAAAAAACTATACAAACCTCGGCCTAAACATCAGCGCCACAGGTAACTTCCACAAAGGTGTGAACGATCTGAGAGACAAGGCAAGAAGGATATTCTATGCCATCAAAAGGAATATAAATTTCAACATACCAATTTGGATTTGGCTAAAAATACTTGAATCAGTCATAGAGCCCATTGCCCTTTATGGTTGTGAGGTCTGGGGTCCGCTCACCAACCAAGGCTTCACAAAATGGGACAAACACCAAATTGAGACTCTGCACGCAGAATTCTGCAAAAATATCCGTGTACAACGTAGAACACCAAATAATGCATGCAGAGCAGAATTAGGCCGATACCCACTAATGATCAAAATCCAGAAAAGAGACGTTAAATTCTATAACCACCTAAAAGGAAGCGATTCCCAAACCTTCCATAACAAAGCCATCACCTACAGAGAGATGAACCTGGAGAAGAGTCCCTTAAGCAAGCTGGTCCTGGGGCTCTGTTCACAAACACAAACAGACCCTACAGAGCCCCAGGACAACAGCACAATAACCAAATCATGAAATAACAAAAAGATAATTACTTGACACATTGGAAAGAATTAACGAAAAAACAGAGCGAACTAGAATGCTATTTGGCCCTACACAGAGAGTACACAGAGGCAGAATACCTGACCACTGTGACTGACCCAAAATTAAGGAAAGCTTTGACTATGTACAGACTTAGTGAGCATAGCCTTGCTATTGAGAAAGGCCGCCGTAGGCAGACATGGCTCTCAAGAGAAGACAGGCTATGTGCTCACTGCCCACAAAATGAGGTGGAAACTGAGCTGCACTTCCTAACCTCCTGCCAAATGTATGACCATATTAGAGAGACATATTTCCCTCAGATTACACAGATCCACAAAGAATTTGAAAACAAATCCAATGTTGATAAACTCCCATATCTACTGGGTGAAATTCCACAGTGTGCCATCACAGCAGCAAGATGTGTGACCTGTTGCCTCAAGAAAAGGGCAACCAGTGAAGAACAAACACCATTGTAAATACAACCCATATTTATGCTTATATATTCGATTTCTATATTATCTACCTCACTTGCTTTGGCAATGTTAACACATGTTTCCCATGCCAATAAAGCCCTTGAATTGAATTGAATTGAGAGAGAGAGAGAAAGAGAAAGAGAGACAGAGAGACACAGAGAGAGAGAGAGAGACAGAGAGAGAGAGAGAGACAGAGAGAGAGAGAGAGAGAGAGAGAGAGAGAGAGAGAGAGAGAGAGAGAGAGAGAGACAGAGGGACAGAGAGAGAGAGAGAGAGAGAGAGAGACAGACAGAGGGAGAGAGAGGTAAAGAGAGAGAGAGAGAGAGAGAGAGAGAGAGAGAGAGAGAGAGAGAGAGAGAGAGAGAGAGAGAGAGAGAGAGAGAGAGAGAGAGAGAGAGAGAGAGGGTTGCTCCGACTCCCAAAACACTTTTCCTCTCCATGTATTTTTAACCTCTCCTTCCTTTCTCTGCCTTGCCTCCAGAGAGGCCTACATTTAACAGGCTGTTGGCTGGACATATTATAATGTTTCTGAATTCATGGATTTCACTGGGTCCTGAACATGAAAGGCACAAATCACCTCAGCTTGGCAGGGTCCTGTCTCCCTCTCTTCCCCATTCCCTTCCCTTCCCCTCCTCTAACCCTGGAGACCCTCTCTCTCCCCCCTTCCCTTCCCCTGCTCTAATCCTAGCGACCCTCTCTCTCTCCCCCCTTCCCTTCCCCTCCTCTAACCCTGGCGACCCTCTCTCTCTCCCTCCTTCCCTTCCCCTCCTCTAACCCTGGAGACCCTCTCTCTCTCACCCCTTCCCTTCCCCTCCTCTAACCCTGGACACCCTCTCTCTCTCACCCCTTCCCTTCTCCTCCTCTAACCCTGGAGACCCTCTCTCTCTCTCCCCTTCCCTTCCCCTGCTCTAACCCTGGCGACCCTCTCTCTCTCACCCCTTCCCTTCCCCTGCTCTAACCCTTAAAACCTCGCGGGCAGACGTTTCCACACTCCTCATCTACTCCCTCCGACCCTCTCCTCCTCTCTCTCTCCCCCTCCCCCCCTTTCTTATCCTATCCCCCCCTCTCTCCTCCTCTCTCTGTCCCCCTCCCCCCCTCTCTTATCCTCCCCCCCTCTCTCCTCCTCTCTCTCCCCCTCTCCCCCTCACATACTAACCCTGTTAACCCATTGAGGACCACAAGGACCTGGGCCTCCCTCATCAGAGATGAAACATGTCTTCACCTACTAACCCTATTAACCATTGAGGACCACAAGGACCAAGGCCTCCCTCATCAGAGATGAAACATGTCTTCACCTACTAACCCTGTTAACCATTGAGGACCACAAGGACCAAGGCCTCCCTCATCAGAGATGAAACATGTCTTCACCTACTAACCCTGTTAACCCATTGAGGACCACAAGGACCAAGGCCTCCCTCATCAGAGATGAAACATGTCTTCACCTACTAACCCTGTTAACCATTGAGGACCACAAGGACCAAGGCCTCCCTCATCAGAGATGAAACGTGTCTTCACCTACTAACCCTGTTAACCCATTGAGGACCACAAGGACCAAGGCCTCCCTCATCAGAGATGAAACGTGTCTTCACCTACTAACCCTGTTAACCCATTGAGGACCACAAGGACCAAGGCCTCCCTCATCAGAGATGAAACATGTCTTCACCTACTAACCCTGTTAACCCATTGAGGACCACAAGGACCAAGGCCTCCCTCATCAGAGATGAAACATGTCTTCACCTACTAATCCTGTTAACCCATTGAGGACCACAAGGACCAAGGCCTCCCTCATCAGAGATGAAACATGTCTTCACCTACTAACCCTGTTAACCCATTGAGGACCACAATGGAAGCATCCTCTTGTTTCACAGGTGTTCAATGTTCATTTGTATATTTGATGGCAACTGACAACTTTGTCCACTAATGGAAGCTCCTCAAATGAAAACAGCACATACAACAAACAAAAGAAGAGGAACGGTCACAAGAGAGGACAGAGGCTTGAAGATGTCCTTCTCCAACCCAAACCCCACAGACATGTTAACATAGACTGGTCTCAGATCTGTTTTGTACTGTCACCATCGTAGTTGGTAAGAGAGCACAAACAGACCTGGGACCAGGTTAATGTCACTTCCCTTCTGACATTGAATCAGTTTCAAAGCTAAGATGATTTAAGCTCCAGATACTAAGATGATTTAAGCTCCAGATACTAAGATGATTTAAGCTCCAGATACTAAGATGATTTAAGCTCCAGATACTAATATGATTTAAGCTACAGATACAAAGATGATTTAAGCTCCAGATACTAAGATGATAATAATAATAATAATAATAATAATAATGATAATAATAATAATAATATAATAATAGATATTACTAAGATGATTTAAGCTCCAGATACAAAGATGATTTAAGCTACAGATACTAAGATGATTTAAGCTCCAGATACTAAGATGATTTAAGCTCCAGATACTAAGATGATTTAAGCTCCAGATACAAAGATGATTTAAGCTACAGATACAAAGATGATTTAAGCTATAGATACTAAGATGATTTAAGCTCCAGATACTAAGATGATTTAAGCTCCAAATACAAAGATGATTTAAGCTACAGATACTAAGATGATTTAAGCTACAGATACTAAGATGATTTAAGATCCAAATACAAAGATGATTTAAGCTACAGATACTAAGATGATTTAAGCTACAGATACTAAGATGATTTAAGCTCCAGATACCTGCCTGTGAAGGCCTAGCTAACTACCGTTCCACTACAAATGAATCACCGGAAAAAAATAAACAATATCTCAGACCCGTAGCCAATCATGCAGATAATACGCTGCTAGATAACATGGCAGGGCCAGTGTCTGTCCTTCGCATTCACCTTGGTCGGACGGACGGTCGGACGGTCGGACGGACGGTCGGACGGTCGGACGGACGGTCGGACGGACGGTCGGACGGACGGTCGGACGGATGGTCGGACGGACGGACGGTCGGTCGGTCGGACGGACGGTCGGTCGGACGGACGGACGGAGGCACGGCTGAGAGTTTAATAATCTGCTTTATTTGGCTGATATCAGGTAGGTTTGGTTTTATGTTAGTTGGGAGACGTCACAGGCAGCAACTAGACCCGCGTCTCAAACGACACCCTGTTCCTTATACAGTGCACTACTTTTGACCAGAGCTCTATTGGTCGTTTTTGGCACTATATATGGAATAGGTGTGCCATTTCGTGACACATCCCTAGGTGGGATATGTTAAGAGGTAGACGAGGCTGGCTGGTCCACCATGCTAACAAAAGGCCTGTTCTATCTGCGTCAGACAGTCGGATAGAAGATCAGCATCCCGGAGCCAGAGACGAGGAAGGGGGAGGAAGGATAGGTTGACCTCTGTGACCCCTTGGCTGCTGCTCCAGGTGACTGGTAAGATATCAGATAGAAAGACATAGCCTACCTACCTGTAGACTGACAGATTGATATACTAATTGTAAGATATGGGGACAATAGTTCACCCAAAATGACACATTGGTTTCCTTACCCTGTAAGCTGTCTATGGACAATGTACGACCACGATCCACGCTTGGGTTTTACTTCCTATCCAAATACTAACATTTTGGCATCTTGTGGAACAAATCCCATTCAACTCATGGTCACATATTAGCATTTTTCACGCATCATGTACTAAACTAGAATGATGCTAAATCTCTTCCACTGAGGGTTGTTTCTCTATATGACTGGTGAGGAGTGGGGCCTCCCACAATGGCCAGACGCGGACAGTGACTCATTTGGCAGACATATTTCATTTGATTGGAATTATCTTTTTATTGCTTATTAACAGAGCGAGAAATGTGTGTACGTATGCCACATATCTTACAAATGAAGAGACATATGTGTAAGCATTAACACTGAATAGACAGCCTCATTATCCATTTTCTCCACTGTGTCACTTGGGAGAATAAAGCTAAGAAGACGAGGACACCAGCCAGTTTGGGAAAACACAGAAATAAAAACAGATTTAGTCTCCGTCCCAAAACAGCCCTACACCCTATATAGTGCACTATTTTGGACTAGAGACCATAGAAGCTCTGGTCATTCGTAGTAGCACATATCATATGGGGCGGCAGCGTAGCCTAGTGTTGGACTAGTAACCGGAAGGTTGCGAGTTCAAACCCCCGAGCTGACATGGTACAAATATGTCGTTCTGCCCCTGAACAGGCAGTTAACCCACTGTTCCTAGGCCGTCATTGAAAATAAGAATGTTTTCTTAACTGACTTGCCTAGTTAATTAAATAAAGGTAAAATAAAAAATAAAATAAATATCCGCCGTTTTCAAACAAGCTAAATTAGTTATCTGTAATATTCATTTTTAACTTCATCTGATTCAGCTGAAAATGCCTGTCTGGACTATAAAGGTTAAGTCAGTGCAGTAATCAACACGAGGCGAGGTGAAATAGAGACGGCTCCCTGTAAAGCCGAGTCTGTTCTCAGGGGTTCTGGACTCTACAGCAAGCAGATGCTCCCAGATAAACTACTGGTTCACTGTCCTACAGCTCAATGAGGACATAACCCCCCAGTTAAACTACTGGTTCACTGTCCTACAGCTCAATGAGGATATAACCTCCCAGTTAAACTACTGGTTCACTGTCCTACAGCTCAATGAGGATATAACCTCCCAGTTAAACTACTGGTTCACTGTCCTACAGCTCAATGAGGATATAACCTCCCAGTTAAACTACTGGTTCACTGTCCTACAGCTCAATGAGGATATAACCTCCCAGTTAAACTACTGGTTCACTGTCCTACAGCTCAATGAGGATATAACCTCCCAGTTAAACTACTGGTTCACTGTCCTACAGCTCAATGAGGATATAACCTCCCAGTTAAACTACTGGTTCACTGTCCTACAGCTCAATGAGGATATAACCTGACAACAGGAGTTCTGATTGACTCCTAGTATAGGATTCTATTGTAGGCATGACAACAGGAGTTCTGATTGACTCCGAGTATAGAAGTCTATTGTAGACATGACAACAGGGGTTCTGATTGACTCCCAGTATAGAAGTCTATTGTAGACATGACAACAGGGGTTCTGTTTGACTCCGAGTATAAGAGTCTATTGCAGGCATGACAACCATCAGTTCTGATAGACTCTCAGTATAGGAGTCTATTGCAGGCATGACAACCATCAGTTCTGATTGACTCTCAGTATAGGAGTCTATTGTAGGCATGACAACCAGTAGTTCTGATTGAATCCCAGGATAGGAGTCTATTGTAGGCATGACAACCAAGGGTTCTGATTGACTCCCAGTATAGGAGTCTATTGTAGGCATGACAACCAGCAGTTCTGATTGACTCTCAGTATAGGAGTCTATTGTAGGCATGACAACCAGCAGTTCTGATTGACTCCCAGTATAGGAGTATATTGTAGGCATGACAACCAGCAGTTCTGATTGACTCCCAGTATAGGAGTCTATTGTAGGCATGACAACCAGCAGTTCTGATTGACTCCCAGTATAGGAGTCTTTTGTAGGCATGACAACCAGTAGTTCTGATTGATGTTTATTTTGTGTTTGCATTTATCTGAGTCTCTGTCTGTGTCCCAAATGGCAATATATTCCCTACGGGCCCTGGTCAAAAGTTGTACACTACACAGGGAACATAGGAGGTTGGTGGCACCTTAATTAGGGAGGACGGGGCTCGTGGTAATGGCTGGAGCGGAATCAGTGGAGTGGTATGAAATACATCATATACATGGTTTCCATGGTTTCCATGGTTTCCATGGTTTCCAGTTGTTTGATGACATTCCATTCGCTTCGTTCCAGACGTTATTATGAGCCGTCCTCCCCTCAGCAGCCTTCACTGATACATGCATTGAGCTTGTCTGATGCTTTAAGCACACAGCAGCCTCCACTGATACATGCATTGAGCTTGTCTGATGCTTTAAGCACACAGCAGCCTCCACTGATACATGCATTGAGCTTGTCTGATGCTTTAAGCACACAGCAGCCTCCACTGATACATGCATTGAGCTTGTCTGATGCTTTAAGCACACAGCAGCCTCCACTGATAGGGAATAGGGTGCCATTTGAAACACAGTCTCTGTCTTTGTGTTGTTTGTGTGTTTAACCCCAGGGAAGGAACATGCCCAGGGGACTGAGTTCACCGGGCTCTCGCTGAGCCCCGACAAAGCCTGTGTCAAAGCAGAATATGGCAACTCTGGAACAATGACAATTAGCCTTGTTTAAACAATTGGGGACATTTTACTGTTAGGTGAATCGCTGTATAGGCCTCTACCTTGAGGTTTTTTTCTCCACATTCACATGAACACAAAGGGAATATAATATATTTTTTTACGTGGTCTTACATATAGTAGCAGACTACTATACAGTTCCTTTAAAATGGAATATAGCAACATAAAACACCGTAGATCCAGCGAGGTCCCTTTCAAATGTAATACTGTATTTCTGTCATGCAAACTCCCTTCCAGGAGTGAACACAGGACACATACCTTAAAAGCCCACAAGACATTAATGCTAAAGCCACGTAACTAGTCAATTAAGTATCCTGTATATATTACTATATTCTATGTGTTTGAGTGGTAGGCTGCCTGTGGGTGTGTGTGTGTGTGCGTGTGCGTGCATGTGTACTCCCTTGGTGTGTGTGTGTGTGTGTGTGTGTGTGTGTGTGTGTGTGTGTGTGTGTGTGTGTGTGTGTGTGTGTGAGAGAGAGAGAGAGAGAATGGACAGCTCAGCTGCCTGGGCATGCTGGGCTGACAATCACCTGAAAGTGACGCGGGGGGGATGACCCCATGACTCAATAACGATGGGTGGAGCTTGTAGAGGTTAGAAGGTCAGGGTAGAAACCAGCCAGAACTAACAGGGAATCGAAAGAACCATTCTAAGAGGCTGCAGCTGTGGATAAAAGTCCCCTATAAATGATGTGGATAAAAGTCCCCTATAAATGATGTGGATAAATGTCCCTGTAAATGATGTGGATAAAAGTCCCCAATAAATGATGTGGATAAAAGTCCCCTATAAATGATGTGGATAAATGTCCCTGTAAATGATGTGGATAAAAGTCCCCTATAAATGATGTGGATAAAAGTCCCCTATAAATGATGTGGATAAAAGTCCCCTATAAATGATGTGGATAAAAGTCCCCTATAAATGATGTGGATAAAAGTCCCCTATAAATGATGTGGATAAAAGTCCCCTATAAATGATGTGGATAAAAGTCCCCTATAAATGATGTGGATAAAAGTCCCTGTAAATGATGTGGATAAAAGTCCCCTATAAATGATGTGGATAAAAGTCCCCTATAAATGATGTGGATAAAAGTCCCCTGTAAATGATGTGGATAAAAGTCCCCTGTAAATGATGTGGATAAAAGTCCCCTATAAATGATGTGGATAAAAGTTCCCTGTAAATGATGTACAGTACCTAGTTGACTATATATATATTTTTTACCTTTATTTAACTAGGCAAGTCAGTTAAGAACAACTTCTTATTTTCAATGATGGCCTGGGAGCAGTGGGTTAACTGGTCTAGGAACAGTGGGTTAACTGCCTTGTTCAGGGGCAGAACCACAGATAATTTTTTACCTTGTCAGCTCGAGGGATTCGATCTTGCAACCTTTCAGTTACTAGTCCAACGCTCTAACCACTAGACGACTACCTGCCGCCCCTTGGGAGTGCAGATAAAACAAGATCTGTGGGCTTTCTACACTATATCTACATCCCAAAATGGTACCCTAATCCCTATTTAGATCACAACTTTTGATTAGAGGCCCATAGGGTTCTGAATCGGGTGCCATTTGGGAGGGTGCACTCTCAAGAGGGCCTCTTCCCTCTACAGTAACACATTCCGATTACACACGAGAGACAGCTGATCAAATCAGCCTAACATCAGTGACCCGACCTCACTAATGCTCTTGTGGCTGAATGGAAGCACGTCCACCCCCTGGAAGCAATGTTCCAACATCTAGTGGAAAACCTTCCCAGAAGAGTGGAGGCTGTTATAGCAGCAATGTTCCTACATCTAGTGGAAAGCCTTCCCAGAAGAGTGTAGGCTGGTATAGCAGCAATGTTCCAACATCTAGTGGAAAGCCTTCCCAGAAGAGTGTAGGCTGTTATTGCAGCAATGTTCCTACATCTAGTGGAAAACCTTCCCAGAAGAGTGGAGGCTGTTATAGCAGCAATGTTCCAACATCTAGTGGAAAGCCTTCCCAGAAGAGTGGAGGCTGTTATAGCAGCAATGTTCCTACATCTAGTGGAAAGCCTTCCCAGAAGAGTGGAGGCTGTTATCGCAGCAATGTTCCTACATCTAGTGGAAAGCCTTCCCAGAAGAGTGGAGGCTGTTATAGCAGCAATGTTCCAACATCTAGTGGAAAGCCTTCCCAGAAGAGTGGAGGTTGTTATAGCAGCAATGTTCCAAAATCTAGTGGAAACCTTCCCAGAAGAGTGGAGGCTGTTATAGCAGCAATGTTCCTACATCTAGTGGAAAGCCTTCCCAGAAGAGTGGAGGCTGTTATAGCAGCAATGTTCCAACATCTAGTGCAAAGCCTTCCCAGAAGAGTGGAGGCTGTTATAGCAGCAATGTTCCTACATCTAGTGGAAAGCCTTCCCAGAAGAGTGGAGGCTGTTATAGCAGCAATGTTCCAACATCTAGTGGAAAGCCTTCCCAGAAGAGTGGAGGCTGTTATAGCAGCAAAGTTCCAACATCTAGTGGAAAGCCTTCCCAGAAGAGTGGAGGCTGTTATAGCAGCAATGTTCCAACATCTAGTGGAAAGCCTTCCCAGAAGAGTGGAGGCTGTTATAGCAGCAATGTTCCAACATCTAGTGGAAAGCCTTCCCAGAAGAGTGGAGGCTGTTATAGCAGCAATGTTCCAACATCTAGTGGAAAGCCTTCCCAGAAGAGTGGAGGCTGTTATAGCAGCAATGTTCCAACATCTAGTGGAAAGCCTTCCCAGAAGAGTGGAGGCTGTTATAGCAGCAATGTTCCAACATCTAGTGGAAAGCCTTCCCAGAGGAGTGGAGGCTGTTATAGCAGCAATGTTCCAACATCTAGTGGAGAGCCTTCCCAGAAGAGTGGAGGCTGTTATAGCAGCAATGTTCCAACATCTAGTGGAAAGCCTTCCCAGAGGAGTGGAGGCTGTTATAGCAGCAATGTTCCAACATCTAGTGGAAAGCCTTCCCAGAAGAGTGGAGGCTGTTATAGCAGCAATGTTCCTACATCTAGTGGAAAGCCTTCCCAGAAGAGTGGAGGCTGTTATAGCAGCAAAAGTGGGGAGATCAACTCCATGTTAACGGCCATGATTTTGGACAGAGATGTTCGACGAGCAGGTGTCCACATACATACACTACATGGTCAAAACGTATGTGACAGAATACGTCTCAGAAACAACAGTAACGATGCACTTAGCCATCACATAGCCTACAGTAGGTATGACGATGCTACGGTATTGGTGCCGGCGAGCTGCAGTATGAATGACAAGTGAGTATTTTTCTACGAGCATTTATTGGAGTGCCAATCATCACAGCTCCCGTATTGCTACCAGATCTCCACGTGATGTTATTCCTCTCCCTGGGAGATGTCTTGTGTGTTACATGATGTGTCCCAAGATGGCACCATATTCCCCTATATAGTGCACTACTTTTGAGAAGGGCCCATGGTGCACTATATAAGGAATAGCATGGCATTTGGTACCCAGTGAGCCTCTCTCTGTCACAGTCTCATCCCATGAGGGGTTAGTGTCAACGGGAACTGTGTAGGTGGCTTTAAAGAACAGTAGGGCAACAGGGGGTGTACAGTCTAAAGCTGTGAGTGTCACAGTATGCTAGCACCATGACAACAGTTATTCAAGGGGTTCCGGAACTATCTGTCAGGTTCCATTTACCATCACATTGTTCAATTGTGAGACAGTTACTGGTGAGAGACTACAAGTCATAACACAAAGCACTTTGAAACATATTTAGGATCTTTGTACCTCTATTGGGTGACAGTCAGACACCACACTAACAGGTAGGTGTGTGTGTGTGTGTGTAGAGATTAAATCACTTGAAGGAATGCTTTTTTACGTGGTCTTACCTACAGTACCTTTAAAATATAATATAGTAACATAAAACACTATCCATTCGGGGAGGTCCCTTTGAAAAATGGTTAGCTGGCTAAATGAACCATTATTGACTTTCCTAGTAGCTAGTAGACCTCAGCTTCATTCGGGTCTGCTGAACTGCCAAACGTGCCTATTGCTAAACGTGCACTCTCCTAAACGTGCACTCTCCTAAGCGTGCACTCTCCTAAACGTGAACTCTCCTAAACGTGTGTTCTGCTGCTTCTCCTCTCTACAGACTGTAACACTTAACAAAATCCAGATGAGGGTTCACTGTCCGTGCTTTAGTCAGGTCTGTGCTTTAGTCAGGTCTGTGCTTTAGTCAGGTCTGTGCTTTAGTCAGGTCCGTGCTTTAGTCAGGTCTGTGCTTTAGTCAGGTCCGTGCTTTAGTCTAGTCCGTGCTTTAGTCAGGTCTGTGCTATAGTCAGGTCTGTGCTATAGTCAGGTCTGTGCTATAGTCAGGTCCGTGCTATAGTCACGTCCGTGCTTTAGTCAGGTCTGTGCTATAGTCACGTCCGTGCTTTAGTCAGGTCTGTGCTTTAGTCAGGTCCGTGCTTTAGTCTAGTCCATGCTTTAGTCAGGTCTGTGCTTTAGTCAGGTCCGTGCTTTAGTCTAGTCCGTGCTTTAGTCAGGTCTGTGCTTTAGTCAGGTCCGTGCTTTACTCAGGTCTGTGCTTTAGTCAAGTCTGTGCTATAGTCACGTCCGTGCTTTAGTCAGGTCTGTGCTTTAGTCTGTGCTTTAGTCAGGTCCGTGCTTTAGTCAGGTCCGTGCTTTAGTCAGGTCCGTGCTTCAGTCACCTCCGTGCATTAGTCAGGTCCGTGCTATTGTCACCTCCATGCTTTAGTCAGGTCCGTGCTTTAGTCAGGTCCGTGCTTTAGTCAGGTCTGTGCTATTGTCACCTCCGTGCTTTAGTCAGGTCTGTGCTATAGTCAGGTCTGTGCTATTATCACCTCCGTGCTTTCGTCAGGTCTGGGCTTTCGTCAGGTCCGTGCTTTAGTCACCTCCGTGCTTTAGTCAGGTCCGTGCTTTAGTCAGGTCCGTGCTTTAGTCAGGTCCGTGCTTTAGTCAGGTCCGTGCTATTGTCACCTCCGTGCTTTAGTCAGGTCTGTGCTTTAGTCAGGTTCGTGCTTTAGTCAGGTCTGTGCTTTAGTCAGGTCCGTGCTTTAGTCAGGTCTGTGCTTTAGTCTAGTCCGTGCTGTAAACTTTAATTGATAGGCTAGGTTGTAGCAACCTCATGATGGGTAGAGGGAGCATTATTGTATCATCACGGATTCCCCCGGTACTGCTGCTCATTCTGTGCACCAGTTCCAGAGGTTTACGTCACCGGCCTCTAGGCGTCACTGAACTGTCTCATTACGCACACCTGGTTCCAATTCCCCCTGGTTAGTATATATAGTCTGTTCTTCATTGTTCTTGTGGGTTATTGCTCTATGTACGTTGGTCTTGTGAGTATCTCTGCTTTGTTATTTTGGCTTTCGTGCTGCATGTATTGTACCCTCGTAAATACGGGTCTCGCCCCGTGTAGTGTTGTACCCTCGTAAATACGGGTCTCGCCCCGTGTAGTGTTGTACCCTCGTAAATACGGGTCTCGCCCCGTGTAGTGTTGTACCCTCGTAAATACGGGTCTCGCCCCGTGTAGTGTTGTACCCTCGTAAATACGGGTCTCGCCCCGTGTAGTGTTGTACCCTCGTAAATACGGGTCTCGCCCCGTGTAGTGTTGTGTACTTGTTATTACGGGTCTCATCCCGTGTATTGTATGCAGAGAAGCATTCCTCAAATATCAGACGAGAACAAAAAAGGTGATGTATGGTAATTACAAATGACTGGATTACTCTACTCTGCTCTGTTAGCTACTTCATGTGGAACAGCAAACACATTGCTCATTAAATAACCATTTTGAGGCCAGTAAAGATGTTGTAATTGGCCCTCTAGTGTAGGGTAGAACAGCTATAATAAGGTTAGAATAGGGTTTAAATGTGACAATTGATTCTCCACTCTCCAAAGAGCAACGTACTATAACTGATTTCAAATAAGCAGTTCTATTTCACAGCTTCACAGAGTATAGAAAGTCAATACAGTGTTATATCATATAGGAGTACATCAATAAATTACAGTATTATTTCATATAGGAATACATCAATACAATACAATATTATTTCATATAGGAGTACATCAATTCAATACAGTATTATTTCATATAGGAGTACATCAATACAATACAGTATTATTTCATATAGGAGTACATCAATACAATACAATATTATTTCATATAGGAGTACATCAATACAATACAATATTATTTCATATAGGAGTACATCAATTCAATACAGTATTATTTCATATAGGAATACATCAATACAATACAATATTATTTCATATAGGAGTACATCAATACAATACAATATTATTTCATATAGGAGTACATCAATTCAATACAGTATTATTTCATATAGGAGTACATCAATACAATACAGTGTTATTTCATATAGGAGTACATCAATACAATACAATATTATTTCATATAGGAGTACATCAATACAATACAATATTATTTCATATAGGAGTACATCAATACAATACAGTATTATTTCATATAGGAGTACATCAATACAATACAGTGTTATTTCATATAGGAGTACATCAATACAATACAATATTATTTCATATAGGAGTACATCAATACAATACAATATTATTTCATATAGGAGTACATCAATACAATATTATTTCATATAGGAGTACATCAATACAATACAGTATTATTTCATATAGGAATAGCTTCACACAGAATGTCCTGCATCTGCCTGTTGGTTGGGTAACACCAGCGCTAATCCTAAACATGTGTTATGTTCCAACACCCACACTAGCTTACGTATTGGATATGCCTGCTAAGTAGTGAGCTAGTATGGACAATGGAACGCAGTGATGATCTATGATGCTAATCATCGTGAGGGAGACTTAATGCGGCAGGGTAGCCTAGTGGTTAGAGCGTTGGACTAGTAACCGGATGGTTGCAAGTTTAAATCCCAGAGCTGACAAGGTACAAATCTGTCGTTCTGCCCCTGAACAGGCAGTTAACCCACTGTTCCTAGGCAGTCATTGAAAATAAGAATTTGTTCTTGACTGACTTGCCTAGTTAAATAAAGGTAAAATAAAAAAAAATTAAAAAATGCTAACCGAATAGAAACATTCCAACGGGACATTCCAGGAGATTTGAGTGGGCTACCCAGTTACTCTTCATCTAGCTAGCTGGTCATTTCAATGTTTTTGGGGTTAAATATACTCAACACAGGCATATTAAAATGATGTTAACACCATGTACTGTAGAGCCTTGACATGCACACGGACAAGTTGATTCCCTTCCTCTCTGGCAGTACATAGGGAAGAATCAGCCAACAAAATTACAAGCACTTAACCAGAATGTACTAGAACTGGAATATAAACGCAAAAAAAACAAAGAGATAAAGTTCATAAAAGCAAATCAGTCAATTTAAAGAAATTCATGATGCCCTAATTGATGGATGTCAAAGGACTGGGAAGACATCTGCTGGTCACAGACACCTTAAAGGTATAGGGGTGTGGATCAGATAACCAGTCCGTTTCTGGTGTGACCTCCATTTGACTCATGCAGCGCAACACATCTCCTTCACATAGAGTTGTTCAGACTGTTGGTTGTGGCCTGTGGAATGTTGTCCCACTCCTAAATGGCTGTGTGAAGTTGCTGGAGAGTGGCCTTTTATTGTCCCCCAGCACAAGGTGCATCTGTGTAATGGTCATGCTGTTTAATCAGCTTCTTTGATATGCCACACCTGTCAGGTGGATGGATTATCTTGGCGAAGGAGAAACGCTCACTAACAGGGATGTAAACAAATTTGAGCACAACATTTGAGAGAAATACGCTTTTTATGCAGTATGGAACATTTCTGGGATCTTTTATTTCAGCTCATGAAACATGGGACAAACACTTTACATGTTGTGTTTATATTTTAGTTAGCAGAGATCAGGTAACACATTACAGTTGGCTTTGCTATAGTTCCTATCCTCTATAGGAAAAGCCCATGGCTACATCCCAAGTGGCACCCTCTTCCCTATACAGTGTACTGTTTTTGACAAGGGCTTTGGTCTAAAGTAATGGAGAATATAGGGTGACATGGTGTATATTTACAGTGGCTAGAAAGATAGATATATTTAAACACATGGGGTTTCTGGCCACAGTTAATTTTCCACATCTTCTCTCTTTAGCCAAAACTCTCTAGACAGTTGGTTTAATCAAACATGCCATTTCTATTCATAGAATGTAAACAGGCACAGTGTCTGAAACCCAAATAGCAACCTATTCCCTATGTAGTGCACTACTTTTGACCAGCCAGAGCCTATAGGGCTCAGGTCAAAAGTATTGTACTATTCAGGGTGCCATTTGGGACACAGTCAGTTATGCAGCCAGGCGTTTCAATTTCACATTGGGTGCAGTTCTCAGAGCAGTGGTTCCTGCCTGGCTCAGCGGTTAACTCTTTACAGTCATCCACTCTGCTCTGAAGAACCAAGATGGCCGACTAGTTTCACAAAACCTCCTGCATTGGAATCCAGGTCATAGTGCATCTAACTTTGCTGATATGACGCAATGTTACACAAAATGGCTGCCAAATGCCTGACAACCCTATTGGTTGGGTGACCCTAATTTCACCAGGGAGGACGTCAACCCTATTCATCAAGTGTCTCTGATGAGGACAACCTTATTGGCTGGGTGTCTCTGATGAGGACAACCTTATTGGCTGGGTGTCTCTGATGAGGACAACCTTATTGGCTGGGTGTCTCTGATGAGGACAACCTTATTGGCTGGGTGTCTCTGATGACAAAACCTTATTGGCTGGGTGTCTCTGATGATAACCTAAAAACTGTTGGGGGAGGTTCTCTTCTGCACTGTTCAACCAATCCAGTTGAGGAGTTATGATGTAGCGTCACCTTGGTAACGTCAAAAAGCACATCACCGTCTCTCTTTCCATTTCCTCTGAAAACCAGAACATCCACAGTCTCTCTTTCCATTTCCTCTGAAAACCAGAACATCCACAGTCTCTCTTTCCATTTCCTCTGAAAACCAGAACATCCACAGTCTCTCTTTCCATTTCCCCTGAAAACCAGAACATCCACAGTCTCTCTTTCCTTTTCCCCTGAAAACCAGAACATCCACAGTCTCTCTTTCCATTTCCTCTGAAAACCAGAACATCCACAGTCTCTCTTTCCATTTCCCCTGAAAACCAGAACATCCACAGTCTCTCTTTCCATTTCCTCTGAAAACCAGAACATACACAGTCTCTCTTTCCATTTCCTCTGAAAACCAGAACATCCACAGTCTCTCTTTCCATTTCCCCTGAAAACCAGAACATCCACAGTCTCTCTTTCCATTTCCTCTGAAAACCAGAACATCCACAGTCTCTCTTTCCATTTCCTCTGAAAACCAGAACATCCACAGTCTCTCTTTCCATTTCCTCTGAAAACCAGAACATCCACAGTCTCTCTTTCCATTTCCTCTGAAAACCAGAACATCCACAGTCTCTCTTTCCATTTCCCCTGAAAACCAGAACATCCACAGTCTCTCTTTCCATTTCATCTGAAAACCAGAACATCCACAGTCTCTCTTTCCATTTCCTCTGAAAACCAGAACATCCACAGTCTCTCTTTCCATTTCCTCTGAAAACCAGAACATCCACAGTCACTCTTTCCATTTCCCCTGAAAACCAGAACATACACAGTCTCTCTTTCCTTTTCCCCTGAAAACCAGAACATCCACAGTCTCTCTTTCCATTTCCCCTGAAAACCAGAACATCCACAGTCTCTCTTTCCATTTCATCTGAAAACCAGAACATCCACAGTCTCTCTTTCCATTTCCCCTGAAAACCAGAACATCCACAGTCACTCTTTCCATTTCCCCTGAAAACCAGAACATCTGGTTGATGGGGACTCGGCATAGACTACCGTGATGCTGATGGCACTATTGGTCAGGTGCCCCTGATAATGAAACCCTATTGGTCAGGTGATGCATGCAGATTACAGAACTATTGACCCAGGAAGTAACCACGGATCCCAAGGCTCTCTGACTTACAAAAAGACTGTGGAGACTAAAACAGGACCCCCCACACCAGCCAGTTACATCAGTCCATCACCCCCCTTAACACCAGCCAGTTACATCAGTCCATCACCCCCCGCCTTTAACACCAGCCAGTTATATCAGTCCACCCCCCTCCCCAACACCAGCCAGTTACATCAGTCCATCACCTCTCCCCCCCCTTAACACCAGCCAGTTACATCAGTCCATCACACCCCTCCCCACCCCCCACCCCCACCCCACCAACACCAGCCAGTATCATCAGTACAGTACACAAAGCCTACTTGTCTTACTGAGCATTTCCTTTTGCCATTGAAGTTGATCTATGATTGTCCACTCTTAAACACAGAGATGATTTGACACATTTACATTTTTTTTTTAAAGCAAACTTCTACTGACCATCTCGGCTAAGAAGTAAAAGATTACCTTCACAATTTTTTTTTTTTTTGGGGGGGACATTCAATCCCTCCAGATCTCGGCATTATAGAGAGGCACTCAGAGACTGAAGTCTAAATCCCCAGGGACAAACAACAACACGTGTGTGTCATGGAAATGGTGTTATTGTTTGTCACTATGGATACAACTGGAGGAAATGAAATCCTTTTGTTCTGGCTTGGCTTGCCGTAAACAAACTACTTTGCATTGACACAAATTAATTTTTTCAATCTTGTTTTCCATTTCCCATTTTTACTCTTCCCAAACAATGTCAGTGTTGACGGAAATGTGTGCATACAATTGAACTAATGGCTTTTTTTCATACCCCATTTCCTATAAATATGTTAATTCTGTGCAGCCCCTATGAAAAACCACTCGATGCATAAACGTACGTTAGGTTGTCTGTGCCGAGGACGTTGTCAGTGATGGTTCAGCCTGTATGTCAGTCAAGGAGACAATCTACAGTCGGCTACAGTCTCAAATTGAACCCTATTCCCTAGGTCACTATGTAGGGGATATGGTGCCATTTGGGACAAAGCCTTGTAGCGATCTCTAAACTTGGAGATATAGAACACTTTGAATGCCATAACATAATATGTATATTCTATTGTGTTACCCCCCCACAAAAAAATAAAATAAAAACAGTCAAAGAATTAACATTTCCGTCTCTAATACAGTCCTATTATTACCTAGAAACTGAGGGACACTGCCTGGTATTCCTGCCGTCCTACGTGGTAATGTGGGCTGTATCATATTCAGTATTACTCCAGTATAGCACAGTACTGTCGGTTTCCTATTTTAGAGAGAACCCAGATAGATGCTCTCCCTCTTCTGTCACTCAGTGCTTGACATTGGTGGTGATGAACGGTACAAACAGGGCCAGTTCTGTTCACAAAGAAAGAAGGCCTCTCTCTTCTCTCTCAACTCCCACATCCCACCTCACACGCAGCAGGAGGATCCAGTTATCCAGAGTTGATCTATCTATAGATCAGCTCCCACTCAGCTGTCAGCCCCCACATCCAGGTGCAGCTAAAGAAAAGATTGGCAACTGTCTCTCTCTCTAAACCTTTACATGTACCAAGACCTGACTTCATCTCAACAGTCTCTCTCTCTCTAAACCTTTACATGTACCACGGCCTGACTTCACCTCAACAGTCTCTCTCTCTCTAAACCTTTACATGTACCAAGACCTGACTTCATCTCAACAGTCTCTCTCTCTAAACCTTTACATGTACCAAGACCTGACTTCACCTCAACAGTCTCTCTCTCTAAACCTTTACATGTACCAAGACCTGACTTCACCTCAACCGTCTCTCTCTCTAAACCTTTACATGTACCAAGACCTGACTTCACCTCAACAGTCTCTCTCTCTCTAAACCTTTTTTAAACCGATTCAAATGCCCTACCAAGCTAAAAAAAAGGCAGTAACTGCTCATTTGGTCAAAAAAATGAGTTCATGTCATTTTTGTTACATTAAATACATGCTTAATCATGTGGACAAGTATCCTGCCTCTATTATATTGTGTTCAGGAGAAAATAAGGGGCTCATGTTAGCAGTAACTGGATAAAGTTACTGTAAAACCAAGGTAAATGAAAGGCATTTTTCTCAGTTCCACACTATGAGCAGTTACTGTATTTTTACTTGGTAAGGCAGAATAGGGTTTTATAAGCTCTATGAATGACATTCTAAGGGAAACATTATGCGTGTGTAAATAACTTAAATGTAAATGTACATCGACCTGTCAAACCTTGTAAAGTACATCTATGACTGGACCCAAACCATGGATCTCACTTCTATTGGACGGTAATTAAACCTCAAGTGATATTTTTGTTTATTGACAGAGAGCTGAGAAAAAACGGCACTTTCCCCACGGACTCTACAACAAACCTGACTCTACTCACTCACAATGACAACAGACCTGACTCTACTCACTCACAATGACAACAGACCTGACTCTACTCACTCACAATGACAACAGACCTGACTCTACTCACTCACAATGACAACAGACCTGACTCTACTCACTCACAATGACAACAGACCTGACTCTACTCACTCACAATGACAACAGACCTGACTCTACTCACTCACAATGACAACAGACCTGACTCTACTCACTCACAATGACAACAGACCTGACTCTACTCACTCACAATGACAACAGACCTGACTCTACTCACTCACAATGACAACAGACCTGACAATGACAACAGACCTGACTCTACTCACTCACAATGACAACAGACCTGACTCTCTCACTCACAATGACAACAGAGACCAATGACTCACTGACAACTCTGACAATGACAACAGACCTGACTCTTCTCACTCACAATGACAACAGACCTGACTCTACTCACTCACAATGACAACAGACCTGACTCTACTCTCACACTGACTCTCCTCACAATGACAACAGACCTGACTCTACTCACATTCACAATGACAACAGATCTGACTCTACTCACATTGACAACAGACCTGACTCTTCTCACAATGACAACAGACCTGACTCTACTCACATTGACAACAGACCTGACTTCTCACTCACATTGACAACAGACCTGACTCTCCTCACATTGACAACAGACCTGACTCTACTCACATTGACAACAGACCTGACTCTACTCAGACTGACTCTACTCACAATGACAACAGACCTGACTCTACTCACATTGACAACAGACCTGACTCTCACTCACAATGACAACAGACCTGACTCTACCCACTCAGACATTCACATTGACAACAGACCTGACTTTACTCACATTGACAACAGACCTGACTCTTCTCACATTGACAACAGACCTGACTCTACTCACATTGACAACAGACCTGACTCTTCTCACATTGACAACAGACCTGACAACAGACCTGACTCTACTCACATTGACAACAGACCTGACTCTACTCACATTGACAACAGACCTGACTGACAACAGACCTGACTCTTCTCACATTGACAACAGACCTGACTCTACTCACTGACAATGACAACAGACCTGACTCTTCTCACAATGACAACAGACCTGACTCTTCTCACATTGACAACAGACCTGACTCTTCTCACATTGACAACAGATCTGACACTACTCACTCACAATGACAACAGACCTGACTCTCCTCACAATGACAACAGACATGACTCTTCTCACATTGACAACAGACCTGACACTACTCACTCACAATGACAACAGACCTGACTCTTCTCACAATGACAACAGACCTGACTCTCCTCACAATGACAACAGACCTGACTCTTCTCACATTGACAACAGATCTGACACTACTCACTCACAATGACAACAGACCTGACTCTACTCACAATGACAACAGACCTGACTCTGACAACAGACCTGACTCTCCTCACAATGACAACAGACCTGACTCTACTCACAATGACAACAGACCTGACTCTACTCACAATGACAACAGACCTGACTCTACTCACTCACAATGACAACAGACCTGACTCTACTCACTCGCAATGACAACAAACCTGACTCTACTCACTCACAATGACAACAAACCTGAATCTACTCACTCACAATGACAACAGACCTGACTCTACTCACTCACAATGACAACAGACCTGACTCTACTCACTCACAATGACAACAGACCTGACTCTACTCACTCACAATGACAACAGACCTGACTCTCCTCACAATGACAACAGACCTGACTCTACTCACAATGACAACAGACCTGACTCTACTCACATTGACAACAGACCTGACTCTTCTCACATTGACAACAGACCTGACTCTCCTCACAATGACAACAGACCTGACTCTACTCACATTGACAACAGACCTGACTCTTCTCACATTGACAACAGACCTGACTCTCCTCACAATGACAACAGACCTGACTCTCCTCACAATGACAACAGACCTGACTCTCCTCACAATGACAACAGACCTGACTCTACTCACAATGACAACAGACCTGACTCTCCTCACAATGACAACAGACCTGACTCTCCTCACAATGACAACAGACCTGACTCTTCTCACAATGACAACAGACCTGACTCTACTCACATTGACAACAGACCTGACTCTTCTCACAATGACAACAGACCTGACTCTTCTCACAATGACAACAGACCTGACTCTTCTCACATTGACAACAGACGTGACTCTCCTCAGTCACATTGAGTGCTCACTGAGATAACAAGCCAGCTAACTGCAGCGTGAATGACATAAAAAATAACTAGCAATTGAGATCATTAATGCTGAACTTAAAGTAAGCAATGTGTTTGACAACGCAACAAACAACACCATGTTGCAAACAAAAGTCATCCTTGATAACAATTGGGTAATTTTCCAATACACTTGTGTATCCACACGTAGGTAGTGCTCCCTATGTTATTGAGTGAAACTAAACGAGACATATTAATATGAATCCACAGCAGTGTGGCCTGAGGCTCTCCCTTATAAATCATCCACAACTGTTGTTTTACCTGCTAGCTGGTGAGAACAACTCATTTAAGACACTAGGTGTTACTCAGTACGCTAAACCTCCATGAAAGAGAGAGAGAGAGAGAGAGAGAGAGAGAGAGAGAGAGAGAGAGAGAGAGAGAGAGACAGAGAGAGACAGAGACAGAGGGAGGGAGAGAGAGAGAGACAGAGAGAGAGACAGAGACAGAGGGAGGGAGGGAGAGAGAGATTAACTATTTGCACATCATTAATGTATTTTAGTCTTTTGGAACTTCTGTGAGTGTAATGTTTACCATTAATTTGTGTTGTTTATTTAACTTTTGTTTATTATCTACTTCACTTGCTTTGGCAATGTTAACATATGTTTCCCATGCCAATAAAGCCCCTTGAATTGAATTGAGAGAGATGGAGAGCACTGTCTATTTCTGAGTCATGGAGTGAACCAAGCTAGCTCTACACTCTCTCCTCCTTCGATCCCTCTCGTCCTCTCTCCCTCCCTCCTTCCTTTGATCCCTCTCATCCTCTCTTTCTCCCTCCCTCCTTCCTTTGATCCCTCTCGTCCTCTCTCCCTCCCTTACCTCCTTCGATCCCTCTCGTCCTCCCTCCCGTACCTCCTTCATTCGATACCTCTCGTCCTCTCTCTCTCCCTCCCTCCCTCCTTCATTCGATCCCTCTCGTCCTCTCTCTCTCCCTCCCTCCCTCCTTCATTCGATCCCTCTCGTCCTCTCTCTCTCCCTCCCTCCTTCATTCGATCCCTCTCGTCCTCTCTCTCTCCCTCCCTCCCTCTTTCATTCGATCCCTCTCGTCCTCTCCCTCCCTCCCTCCTTCATTCGATCCCTCTCGTCCTCTCTCTCTCCCTCCCTCCCTCCTTCATTCGATCCCCCTCGTCCTCTCTCTCTCCCTCCCTCCCTTTTTCATTCGATCCCCCTCGTCCTCTCTCCCTCCCTCCTTCATTCGATCCCTCTCGTCCTCTCGCTCTCCCTCCCTCCCTCCTTCATTCGATCCCTCTCGTCCTCTCTCTCCCTCCCTCCTTCATTCGATCCCTCTCGTCCTCCCTCTCCCTCCCTCCCTCCTTCATTCGATCCCCCTCGTCCTCCCTCTCCCTCCCTCCCTCCTTCATTCGATCCCCCTCGTCCTCTCTCCCTCCCTCCTTCATTTGATCCCTCTCGTCCTCTCTCTCCCTCCCTCCCTCCTTCATTCGATCCCTCTCGTCCTCTCTCCCTCCCTCCTTCATTCGATCCCTCTCGTCCTCTCTCTCTCCCTCCCTCCCTCATTCATTCGATCCCTCTCGTCCTCCCTCCCTCCCTCCTTCATTCGATCCCTCTCGTCCTCTATCCCTCCCTCTCTCCTTCATTCGATCCCTCTCGTCCTCTCTCCCTCCCTCTCTCCTTCATTCGATCCCTCTCGTCCTCTCTCCCTCCCTTCCTCCTTCATTCGATCCCTCTCCTCCTCTCTCCCTCCTTCATTCGATCCCTCTCGTCCTCTCTCCCTCCCTCACCTCCTTCAATCCCTCTCGTCCTCCCTCCCTCCTTCATTCGATCCCTCTCATCCTCTCTCCCTCCTTCATTCGATCCCTCTCGTCCTCTCTCCCTCCCTCACCTCCTTCGATTCGAGCTCTCTCCCTCCTTCATTCGATCCCTCTCGTCCTCTCTCCCTCCCTCACCTCCCGATCTCTCCCTCCCTCCCTCCTTCATTCGATCCCTCTCGTCCTCTCTCTCCCTCCCTCCCTCCTTCATTCGATCCCTCCCTCCCTCCTTCAATCTCCCTCTCTCCTCTCTCTCTCCCTCCCTCCCTCCCTCCCTCACCTCCTCGATCCCTCCCTCCCTCCCTCCTTCCTTCATTCGATCCCTCTCGTCCTCTCTCTCCCTCCCTCCCTCCTTCATTCATCCCTCCCTCCCTCCTTCAATCAATCCCTCTCGTCCTCTCTCTCCCTCCCGCCCTCCCTCCTTCATTCGATCCCTCTCCTCCCCCCCCTCCCTCCCTCCTTCATTCGATTCCTCCCTCCCTCCTTCATTCGATCCCTCTCGTCCTCCCTCTCCCTCCCTCCCTCCTTCATTCGATCCCTCCCTCCCTCCTTCTCAATCCATTCCCTCCCTCCCTCCTTCATTTCGATCTCTCGTCCTCTCTCTCCCTCCTCTCCTTCATTCGATCCCCTCGTCCTCTCTCTCTCCCTCCCTCCTTCATTCGATCCCTCTCGTCCTCTCTCTCTCCCTCCCTCCCTCATTCATTCGATCCCTCTCGTCCTCCCTCCCTCCCTCCTTCATTAATCCCTCTCTCCCTCCCTCTCTCCTTCATTCGATCCCTCTCGTCCTCTCTCCCTCCCTCTCTCCTTCATTCGATTCGTCCTCTCCCTCTCCCTCCTTCATTCGATCCCTCTCCTCCCTCTCCTCCTTCATTCGATCCCTCCTCCTCTCTCCTTCACCTCCTTCGATCCCTCTCGTCCTCCCTCCCTCCTTCTCGATCCCTCTCATCCTCTCTCCCTCCTTCATTCGATCCCTCTCGTCCTCCTCTCTCCCTCCCTCCCTCCTTCATTCGATCCCTCTCGTCCTCTCTCCCTCCTCCCTCTCTCCTCCCTCCCCTTCATTCGATCCCTCTCGTCCTCTCTCCCTCCCTCCCCTCCTTCATTCGATCCCTCCCTCCCAATCCCTCTCGTCTCTCTCTCCCTCCCTCCCTCATTCCCTCACCTCCTTCGATCCCTCCCTCCCTCCCTCCTTCCCTTCATTCGATCCCTCTCGTCCTCTCTCTCCCTCCCTCCCTCCTTCATTCGATCCCTCCCTCCCTCCTTCAATCAATCCCTCTCTCCTCTCTCCTCCCTCCCTCCCTCCTTCATTCGATCCCTCCTTCTCCTCCCTCCCTCCCTCCTTCATTCGATCCCTCTCGTCCTCTCCTCCCTCCCTCCCTCCTTCATTCGATCCCTCTCGTCCTCTCTCCATTCCTCCCTCCTTCATTCGATCCCTCTCGTCCTCTCTCTCCCTCCTCTCCTTCATTCGATCCCTCTCCCTCCCTCCCTCCCTCCTTCATTCGATCCCTCTCGTCCCTCCTCTCCCCCTCCCTCTTCATTCGATCCCTCTCGTCCTCCCTCCCTCCCTCCTTCGATCCTCTCTCCCTCCCTCCTCCTTCATTCGATCCCTCTCTCCCTCCCTCCTCTCTCCTTCATTCGATCCCTCTCCTCCTCTCTCCCTCCCTCCCTCCTTCATTCGATCCCTCCCTCTCCCTCCTTCATTCGATCCCTCCGTCCTCTCTCCCTCCCCCTCCTTCGATCCCTCTCGTCCTCCTCCTCACCTCCATTCGATCCCTCTCATCCTCCCTCCCTCCTTCATTCGATCCCTCTCGTCTCTCTCTCCCTCCCTCTCATTCGATCCCTCCCTCCCTCCTTCATTCGATCCCTCTCTCCCCCTCCCTCCCTCATTCGATCCCTCCTCCCTCCTCCCTCCTTCATTCGATCCTCTCGTCCTCCTCCCCTCCCTCCCTCCTTCATTCGATCCCCTCCCTCTCCTTCCTCCCCCTCCCCTCTCATCTCGATCCCTCCCTCCTCCTCTTCGATCCCCTCCCTCCCTCCTCCCTCCTTCATTCGATCCCTCTCGTCCTCTCTCTCCCTCCCTCCCTCCTTCATTCGATCCCTCTCTCCTCCTCTCTCTCATTCCTCCCCTCCTTCATTCGATCCTCTCGTCCTTCCTCTTCTCTCCCTCCCCCTTCGTCCCTCTCTCTCTCCTCCCTCCCTCCTTCATTCGATCCCTCTCGTCCTCTCTCCCTCCCTCCCTCCCCTCCTTCATTCATCCCTCTCGTCCTCTCTCCATTCCTCCCTCCTTCATTGATCCCTCTCGTCCCCTCTCCCTCCCTCCTCCTTCATTGATCCCCCTCGTCCTCTCTCCCTCCCTCCCTCCTTCATTCGATCCCTCTCGTCTCTCTCCCTCCCTCCTTCATTTGATCCCTCTCGTCCTCTCTCTCCCTCCCTCCCTCCTTCATTCGATCCTCTCTCTCTCCCTCCCTCCTTCATTCGATCCCTCGTCCTCTCCCTCCCTCCCTCATTCATTCGATCCCTCTCGTCCTCCCTCCCTCCCTCCTTCATTCGATCCCTCTCGTCCTCTATCCTCCCTCTCTCCTTCATTCGATCCCTCTCGTCCTCTCTCCCTCCCTCTCTCCTTCATTCGATCCCTCTCGTCCTCTCTCCCTCCCTTCCTCCTTCATTCGATCCCTCTCCTCCTCTCTCCCTCCTTCATTCGATCCCTCTCGTCCTCTCTCCCTCCCTCACCTCCTTCGATCCCTCTCGTCCTCCCTCCCTCCTTCATTCGATCCCTCTCATCCTCTCTCCCTCCTTCATTCGATCCCTCTCGTCCTCTCTCCCTCCCTCACCTCCTTCGATCCCTCCCTCCCTCCCTCCCTCCTTCATTCGATCCCTCTCGTCCTCTCTCTCTCCCTCCCTCCCTCCTTCATTCGATCCCTCTCGTCCTCCCTCCCTCCCTCACCTCCCATTCGATCCTCCCTCCCTCCCTCCCTCCTTCCTTCATTCGATCCCTCCTCCCTCCCTCCCTCTCTCCTTCATTCGATCCCTCTCGTCCTCTCTCCCTCCCTCTCTCCTTCATTCGATCCCCGTCTCTCTCCCTCCCTCCCTCCTTCATTCGATCCCTCTCCTCCTCTCTCCCTCCTTCATTCGATCCCTCTCGTCCTCTCTCCCTCCCTCCACCTCCTTCGATCCCCTCTCCTCCTCCCTCCCTCCTTCATTCGATCCCTCTCATCCTCTCTCCCTCCTTCATTCGATCCCTCTCGTCCTCTCTCCCTCCCTCACCTCCTTCGATCCCTCTAGTGCTCTCTCCCTCCTTCATTCGATCCCTCTCGTCCTCTCTCCCTCCCTCACCTCCTTCGATCTCTCCCTCCCTCCCTCCTTCATTCGATCCCTCTCGTCCTCCCTCCCTCCCTCACCTCCTTCGATCCCTCCCTCCCTCCCTCCCTCCTTCCTTCATTCGATCCCTCCCTCCCTCCTTCAATCAATCCCTCTCGTCCTCTCTCCCCCTCCCTCCCTCCCTCCCGCCCTCCCTCCTTCATTCGATTCCTCCCTCCCTCCCCCTCCCGCCCTCCCTCCTTCATTCGATCCTCCCTCCCTCCCTCCTTCATTCGATCCCTCTCGTCCTCCCTCCCTCCCTCCTTCATTCGATCCCTCTCGTCCTCTCTCCCTCCCTCCTTCATTCGATCCCTCTCGTCCTCTCTCCATTCCTCCCTCCTTCATTCGATCCCTCTCGTCCTCTCTCCCTCCCTCCCTCCTTCGATCCCTCTCGTCCTCTCTCCCTCCCTCACCTCCTTCGATCCCTCTCGTCCTCCTGCCCTCCTTCCAGCCTGCAGCCTTCTACCTGCTCTCACTGGCCCGGAACTGAGCTTGTACAAACACACACATGCATTGTATCTGAGTTTGACGGCTGGCAGCTGAGAGTTTCATACACATCTGTGTTCTGTTTATTTGATTAACATAACTGTGTGAAATCATTCATTAATGTATCAAGAGCCTTCTGTTTGAGCATCACCCTTACTGTTAGTGTGTGTGTGTGTGTGTGTAATCTATGTTTTACAACAGTGAGTGTATGCAGCGCAGGCCAGCGCACACAACAAGCCTCTGTTGTGCATTCCATGTAGTTATCTTTTATATGTTTGTCTCACACACACACACACACACACATACACACACACACACACACACACACACACACACACACACACACACACACACACACACACACACACACACACACACACACACACACACACACACACACACACACACACACACACACACACACACACACACACACACACACACACACACACACACACAGACACACCAGACACACCAGACACACCAGACACACACAGGAGGTGGGTGGTGAGTTCCTCCAGCCAGGCGGAATACTGTACCCAGGGGAAAGGGCTCTGGGGCAAGCTGAGGCGGTGTTGCCAGGGAAACACATGTTATAGGGTGGACAGCAGCTGGCTGTTAACTGCCACACGGTGGGAGGGAACCGTTTCAGCTTCTGCTGCTGGAAACTCCTCAACTTTCAGAACAACCTGGTACTCCATCTGTGTCCGACCAGACCGGCCATAACATGAACCCTAAACCTTTTGTCCAACCTGTTCTGTGGCTCAGGGTACCATGACAGAGTGGTCCAGCATTCAGAAGAACCTTTTGAAGAATCCTTTTTAGTTCCAGGTAGAATCCTTTTTAGTTCCAGGTAGAATCCTTTTGGTTCCAGGTAGAACCATTTTGAGTTCCATGTAAAACCCTTTCCCCAGCGGGTTCTACATGGAACCCAAAAGAGTTCTTTAAAGGGTTCTCCCAGATAAACCTTTCATGTTCTAGATAGTATCATCAGATTCCCTTCCCTAAAGACCTCTCTCTCGCTCTCTCTCGCTCTCTCCCCTCCTGAAAAGGATTTGCCAGTAGATTGTCAACATGATAAATGATGATGACTGCTTGTCTAGCTTGATAGCCAATATTTAGAAAATATGATGTTGACATGCTCAGTCCAATCAAAGCTACGGTAGATATAATGTGATTTGACGTCATTGTGTCTGTGGCCAATGACCTTGAGCCTTCTTGGACGGGCACTTCTAATGTAAATCTATGTCAGCACCCAAAGGGGGCTTGAACTGCCAAGCTCTCCCTGTAGATGCTGCGTTGACGTAGTGTTCCCATGAGTGACAGATCACTGAGCCAATCACGGTGCAACTAGAGAAGATTACCAATACCTACACTCTGTATTGAGGAAGCACTGAGCGAGGCAAAAAAAAAAATGCATTTTGGAGCTGCCTTTCTCAAGAAAGATAGAATGTTTGTATGCTGCTTTATTAACTAAATTATTGTTTTTTTTTCTCACATTGTTTGCAAACAGATGAAAATTACAAAATGAATGTCAAAAATAACTTGCAAAACAGGCTCTGCCCCACCTGCCCTGAATGACGGCTCAGCACTGAATCTGTTCCAGAACACTGGAGGGTTCCAGAACACCGGAGGGTTCCAGAACACCGGAGGGTTCCAGAACACCGGAGGGTTCCAGAACACCGGAGGGTTCCAGAACACCGGAGGGTTCCAGAACACTGGTGTGACTCCTCTGTGAACAGGCTTCTCTCCAGACCAGCTGGATGGGCTGACAGTCCCTGAGGTGTGGGGGCTACAGCCCTATGCCTATAAGCCTGAGCATGACAACTGGCCTAGATTCTAGCCTCGACCCTGGTATCTAACTGCCACTGTCAATCAGTAAACCCACTGTATACTGTATCATTACGCTGGCAGATGGCTCGTCTCTCCTCACACAAAATCTTTAAATGGAAATCAACAGAAGCCATAACAATCACATTAAATCTTATTTGCCAGTGAGATGAAACACCTTGTGACATGTGTGAACAGGGTTTTCCATTCTACTGCTTGACCCTGTACAAGGCCCGGGGTGGGAGAGAGCAGCTCGGAAAGGGAACATGCATCACAAATGGCACACTATTCCATATATAGTGCACTATATAAAGGAGAGAGCAGAACGAGGGAGGGATGGCCCGGAGTGAGAGATGAGTGTGAAAGCCTCCTGAGGGCACATTATGTCTCTCCACTTGGCAGAGCCACAGTCTTTCTGTTACATCACAACCCATTCATGATCTGTGCTCCTCTACGAGTGTTACACGAATGCATATCGTTTGCAAAGTTTCCTTTACAATACACATGACCAAACTCAGAGAGAGAGAGAGAGGTTCTTCAAACACGGTTTGTTATGGTAGGCCACTACAAACCTACATGTAAAGCTTACCAGCATGTAGAGAACCGATCGCAACCACACCCACTGTTGCCTCTGCAACCATTCAACTAAAGGCCTTGTCTTGTCAGCCTGACCGTGACTCAATAACATGTTGTGGACGGTGATCCGTTGTCACAGCATGGCAAGAGACAACACGAGGGAGGGAGGGAGGGAGGGAGGGAGGGAGGGAGGGAGGGAGGGAGGGAGGGAGGGAGTATTGTAGAGGGTAGGGATTTGGTCTCTTCATTTAAAATAGAGCACATGGAACGTCTGCCTCTGGGCTCCAGGCAAACGAGGTCCACTAGATGGAAACTGGACACAGGACAATCAACAAACTCTCTTCATTTATCAGGTTGAATACTCCATAATCTTTGTAAAAAAAAAAATCAGGAGGCGCCTCTGAGATAATGAAAATAAATAATCACCTTCATAGCATTGCATGCATGTCATCACATTGGAGTCATAGAGCAGTAGAGTAGAGTCATAGAGCAGTAGAGAGAGAGCAGTAGAGTAGAGTCATAGAGCAGTAGAGTAGAGTCATAGAGCAGTAGAGTAGTAGAGGTAGAGTCATAGGCAGTAGAGTAGAGGAGCAGTAGAGAGAGAGAGCAGTAGAGTAGAGTCATAGGGAGAGGAGCAGTAGAGTAGAGACATAGAGCAGTAGAGGGTAGAGACATAGAGCAGTAGAGTAGAGTCATAGAGCAGTAGAGTAGAGTCATAGAGCAGTAGAGTAGAGTCATAGAGCAGTAGAGTAGAGACATAGAGCAGTAGAGTAGAGTCATAGAGCAGTAGGTAGAGTCATAGAGCAGTAGAGTAGAGTCATAGAGCAGTAGAGTAGAGACATAGAGCAGTAGAGTAGTAGAGTAGAGTCATAGAGCAGTAGAGTAGAGACATAGAGCAGTAGAGTAGAGTCATAGAGCAGTAGAGTAGAGTCATCATTAGAGTAGAGACATAGAGCAGTAGAGTAGAGTCATAGAGCAGTAGAGTAGAGACATAGAGCAGTAGAGTAGAGTCATAGAGCAGTAGAGTCATAGAGCAGTAGAGTAGAGTCATAGAGCTAGAGTCATGAGTCATAGAGCAGTAGAGTAGAGACATAGAGCAGGTACAGTCATAGAGCAGTAGAGTAGAGTCATAGAGCAAAGAGTCATAGAGCAGTAGAGTAGAGTCATAGAGCAGTAGAGCATAGAGCAGTAGAGTAGAGTCATAGAGCAGTAGAGTAGAGTCATAGAGCAGTAGAGTAGAGTCATAGAGCAGTAGAGTAGAGTCATAGAGCAGTAGAGTAAGACATGGAGCAGTAGAGTAGAGTCATGAGCAGTAGAGTAGAGTCATAAGCAGTAGAGTAGAGTCATAGAGCCTTCATAGAGCAGTTAGAGTCATAGAGCATAGAGTCATAGAGCAGTAGATTAGAGTCATAGAGCAGTAGAGTAGAGTCATAGAGCAGTAGAGTAGAGTCATAGAGCAGTAGAGTAGAGACATAGAGCAGTAGAGTAGAGTCTTAGAGCAGTAGAGTCATAGAGCAGTAGAGTAGAGACATAGAGCAGTAGAGTAGAGTCATAGAGCAGTAGAGTAGAGTCATAGAGCAGTAGAGTAGAGACATAGAGCAGTAGAGTAGAGTCATAGAGCAGTAGAGTAGAGACATAGAGCAGTAGAGTAGAGACATAGAGCAGTAGAGTAGAGTCATAGAGCAGTAGAGTAGAGACATAGAGCAGTAGAGTAGAGTCATAGAGCAGTAGAGTAGAGTCATAGAGCAGTAGAGTAGAGTCATAGAGCAGTAGAGTAGAGACATAGAGCAGTAGAGTAGAGTCATAGAGCAGTAGAGTAGAGTCATAGAGCAGTAGAGTAGAGTCATAGAGCAGTAGAGTCATAGAGCAGTAGAGTAGAGTCATAGAGCAGTAGAGTAGAGTCATAGAGCAGTAGAGTAGAGTCATAGAGCAGTAGAGTAGAGTCATAGAGCAGTAGAGTAGAGTCATAGAGCAGTAGAGTAGAGACATAGAGCAGTAGAGTAGAGTCATAGAGCAGTAGAGTAGAGTCATAGAGCAGTAGAGTAGAGTCATAGAGCAGTAGAGTAGAGTCATAGAGCAGTAGAGTAGAGTCATAGAGCAGTAGAGTCATAGAGCAGCAAAGTAGAGTCATAGAGCAGTAGAGTAGAGTCATAGAGCAGTAGAGTAGAGTCATAGAGCAGTAGAGTAGAGTCATAGAGCAGTAGAGTAGAGTCTTAGAGCAGTAGAGTCATAGAGCAGTAGAGTAGAGACATAGAGCAGTAGAGTAGAGTCATAGAGCAGTAGAGTAGAGACATAGAGCAGTAGAGTAGAGTCATAGAGCAGTAGAGTAGAGACATAGAGCAGTAGAGTCGAGACACTGACAGAAGTAAGACCCTAACCTATATAATAATTTCAGTAGATTTAGGGTCTGGGACAAACTCTGCCTTTTATAAACGCATTTCTACGTCATTTTACATGAGTTGATGAACTTTCATTCAAAAGGTTAAGTTGTAGCAACCTCATAATGGGTTGAATGGGGTGAATATGAATGACAGTAACCTAAACCTGTCACTGTTACATTGAACTGGGTGAATATGAATGACAGTAACCTAAACCTGTCACTGTTACATTGAACTGGGTGAATATGAATGACAGTAACCTAAACCTATCACTGTTACATTGAACTGGGTGAATATGAATGACAGTATCCTAAACCTATCACTGTTACATTAAACTGGGTGAATATGAATGACAGTATCCTACACCTATTGCTGTTACATTGAACTGGGTGAATATGAATGACAGTATCCTAAACCTATCACTGTTACATTAAACTGGGTGAATATGAATGACAGTATCCTACACCTATTGCTGTTACATTGAACTGGGTGAATATGAATGACAGTATCCTAAACCTATCACTGTTACATTGAACTGGGTGAATATGAATGACAGTAACCTAAACCTATCACTGTTACATTGAACTGGGTGAATGACAGTAACCTAAACCCTATCACTGTTACATTGAACTGGGTGAATATGAATGACAGTATCCTAAACCTATCACTGTTACATTGAACTGGGTGAATATGAATGACAGTATCCTAGACCTATCACTGTTACATTGAACTGGGTGAATATGAATGACAGTAGCCTAAACCTATCACTGTTACATTGAACTGGATGAATGGAAAATGAATGACAGTAACCTAAACCTATCACTGTTACATTGAACTGGGTGAATGGAATATGAATGACAGTAACCAAAACCTATCACTGTTACATTGAACTGGGTGAATATGAATGACAGTATCCTAAACCTATCACTGTTACATTGAACTGGGTGAATATGAATGACAGTAACCTAAACCTATCACTGTTACATTGAACTGGGTGAATGGAATATGAATGACAATATCCTAAACCTATCACTGTTACATTGAACTGGGTGAATATGAAAGTAACCTAAACCTATCACTGTTACATTGAACTGGGTGAATGAATATGAATGACAGTATCCTAAACCTATCACTGTTACATTGAACTTGAATGGAATATGAATGACAGTAACCTAAACCTATCACTGTTACATTGAACTGGGTGAATGGAATATGAATGACAGTAACCTAAAATCACTGTTACATTGAACTGGGTGAATATGAATGACAGTATCCTAAACCTATCACTGTTACATTGAACTGGGTGAATATGAATGACAGTAACCTAAACCTATCACTGTTACATTGAACTGGGTGAATAAATGAATGACAGTATCCTAAACCTATCACTGTTACATTGAACTGGGTGAATATGAATGACAGTTAAACCTATACTGTTACATTGAACTGGGTGAATGGAATGAATGACAGTAACCTAAACCCATCACTGTTCATTGAACTGGGTGAATATGAATGACAGATTCTATAGTTACATTGAAATGAATATGAATGACCCTTCCTTAAACCTATCTACTGATTCTATTGAACTGGGTAATGGAATATGAATGACAGTACCCTAAACCTTCCTGTGGCATTGAACTGGGTAATAAATGAATGACAGTACCCTAAACCTTCCTCTGGCTACATTCTATAGGTGAATATGAATGAAGGCCTAACCCTTCCTTCCTGAACTGGATGAATATGAATGACAGTAACCTAAACCTATCACTGTTACATTGAACTGATGAAGGAATCCTGAATGGCAGATTCTATAGGTACATTGAAATGAATATGAATGGTATCCTAAACCTATCCTGTTACATTGAACTGAATGCAGTATCCTAAACCTTCACTGTTACATTGAACTGGGTGAATAAATGATGAAGTATCCTAAACCTATCACTTACCTGGCTATGATTCTATAGGGAATATGAATGACAGTACCCTAAACCTATCACCATTGAACTGGATAATGGAAATGATGAATGACAATATCCTAAACCTTCACCATTGAACTGGGTGAATATGAATGATGATTCTATAGGTGAATGAATATGAATGACAGTAACCTAAACCTTCACTTACATTGAACTGGCTGGAATATGTAAAAAATGACAGAGGACCCTTAAACCTATCACTGTTACATTGAATGAATATGAATGACAGTAACCTAAACCTATCAATGATGAACTGGGTGAATATGAATGACAGTATTTTTTTTTTTTTAAACCTTGTTACTGGCTATGATTCTATAGGTAATAAATGATGAAGTAACCTAAACCTATCCTTCCTCTGGCTATGATTCTATAGGTAATAAATGATGAAGGACCCTTCCTTCCTCTGGTTATGATTCTATAGGTAATAAATGATGAAGGACCCTTCCTTCCTCTGGCTATGATTCTATAGGTAATAAATGATGAAGGACCCTTCCTTCCTCTGGCTATGATTCTATAGGTAATGAAATGATGAAGGACCCTTCCTTCCTCTGGCTATGATTCTATAGGTAATAAATGATGGAGGACCCTTCCTTCCTCTGGCTATGATTCTATAGGTAATAAATGATGGAGGACCCTTCCTTCCTCTGGCTATGATTCTATAGGTAATAAATGATGAAGGACCCTTCCTTCATTCTGGCTATGATTCTATAGGTAATAAATGATGAAGGACCCTTCCTTCCTCTGGCTATGATTCTATAGGTAATAAATGATGAAGGACCCTTCCTTCCTCTGGCTATGATTCTATAGGTAATAAATGATGAAGGACCCTTCCTTCCTCTGGCTATGATTCTATAGGTAATAAATGATGAAGGACCCTTCCTTCCTCTGGCTATGATTCTATAGGTAATAAATGATGAAGGACCCTTCCTTCCTCTGACTATGATTCTATAGGTAATAAATGATGAAGGACCCTTCCTTCCTCTGGCTATGATTCTATAGGTAATAAATGATGAAGGACCCTTCCTTCCTCTGGCTATGATTCTATAGGTAATAAATGATGAAGGACCCTTCCTTCCTCTGGCTATGATTCTATAGGTAATAAATGATGAAGGACCCTTCCTTCCTCTGGCTATGATTCTATAGGTAATAAATGATGAAGGACCCTTCCTTCCTCTGGCTATGATTCTATAGGTAATAAATGATGAAGGACCCTTCCTTCCTCTGGCTATGATTCTATAGGTAATAAATGATGAAGGACCCTTCCTTCCTCTGGCTATGATTCTATAGGTAATAAATGATGAAGGACCCTTCCTTCCTCTGGCTATGATTCTATAGGTAATAAATGATGAAGGACCCTTCCTTCCTCTGGCTATGATTCTATAGGTAATAAATGATGAAGGACCCTTCCTTCCTCTGGCTATGATTCTATAGGTAATAAATGATGAAGGACCCTTCCTTCCTCTGGCTATGATTCTATAGGTAATAAATGATGAAGGACCCTTCCTTCCTCTGGCTATGATTCTATAGGTAATAAATGATGAAGGACCCTTCCTTCCTCTGGCTATGATTCTATAGGTAATAAATGATGAAGGACCCTTCCTTCCTCTGGCTATGATTCTATAGGTAATAAATGATGAAGGACCCTTCCTTCCTCTGGCTATGATTCTATAGGTAATAAATGATGAAGGACCCTTCCTTCCTCTGGCTATGATTCTATAGGTAATAAATGATGAAGGACCCTTCCTTCCTCTGGCTATGATTCTATAGGTAATAAATGATGAAGGACCCTTCCTTCCTCTGGCTATGATTCTATAGGTAATAAATGATGAAGGACCCTTCCTTCCTCTGGCTATGATTCTATAGGTAATAAATGATGAAGGACCCTTCCTTCCTCTGGCTATGATTCTATAGGTAATAAATGATGAAGGACCCTTCCTTCCTCTGGCTATGATTCTATAGGTAATAAATGATGAAGGACCCTTCCTTCCTCTGGCTATGATTCTATAGGTAATAAATGATGAAGGACCCTTCCTTCCTCTGGCTATGATTCTATAGGTAATAAATGATGAAGGACCCTTCCTTCCTCTGGCTATGATTCTATAGGTAATAAATGATGAAGGACCCTTCCTTCCTCTGGCTATGATTCTATAGGTAATAAATGATGAAGGACCCTTCCTTCCTCTGGCTATGATTCTATAGGTAATAAATGATGAAGGACCCTTCCTTCCTCTGGCTATGATTCTATAGGTAATAAATGATGAAGATTCTATAGGTAATAAATATGAAGGACCCTTCCTTCCTCTGGCTATGATTCTATAGGTAATAAATGATGAAGGACCCTTCCTTCCTCTGGCTATGATTCTATAGGTAATAAATGATGAAGGACCCTTCCTTCCTCTGGCTATGATTCTATAGGTAATAAATGATGAAGGACCCTTCCTTCCTCTGGCTATGATTCTATAGGTAATAAATGATGAAGGACCCTTCCTTCCTCTGGCTATGATTCTATAGGTAATAAATGATGAAGGACCCTTCCTTCCTCTGGCTATGATTCTATAGGTAATAAATGATGAAGGACCCTTCCTTCCTCTGGCTATGATTCTATAGGTAATAAATGATGAAGGACCCTTCCTTCCTCTGGCTATGATTCTATAGGTAATAAATGATGAAGGACCCTTCCTTCCTCTGGCTATGATTCTATAGGTAATAAATGATGAAGGACCCTTCCTTCCTCTGGCTATGATTCTATAGGTAATAAATGATGAAGGACCCTTCCTTCCTCTGGCTATGATTCTATAGGTAATAAATGATGAAGGACCCTTCCTTCCTCTGGCTATGATTCTATAGGTAATAAATGATGAAGGACCCTTCCTTCCTCTGGCTATGATTCTATAGGTAATAAATGATGAAGGACCCTTCCTTCCTCTGGCTATGATTCTATAGGTAATAAATGATGAAGGACCCTTCCTTCCTCTGGCTATGATTCTATAGGTAATAAATGATGAAGGACCCTTCCTTCCTCTGGCTATGATTCTATAGGTAATAAATGATGAAGGACCCTTCCTTCCTCTGGCTATGATTCTATAGGTAATAAATGATGAAGGACCCTTCCTTCCTCTGGCTATGATTCTATAGGTAATAAATGATGAAGGACCCTTCCTTCCTCTGGCTATGATTCTATAGGTAATAAATGATGAAGGACCCTTCCTTCCTCTGGCTATGATTCTATAGGTAATAAATGATGAAGGACCCTTCCTTCCTCTGGCTATGATTCTATAGGTAATAAATGATGAAGGACCCTTCCTTCCTCTGGCTATGATTCTATAGGTAATAAATGATGAAGGACCCTTCCTTCCTCTGGCTATGATTCTATAGGTAATAAATGATGAAGGACCCTTCCTTCCTCTGGCTATGATTCTATAGGTAATAAATGATGAAGGACCCTTCCTTCCTCTGGCTATGATTCTATAGGTAATAAATGATGAAGGACCCTTCCTTCCTCTGGCTATGATTCTATAGGTAATAAATGATGAAGGACCCTTCCTTCCTCTGGCTATGATTCTATAGGTAATAAATGATGAAGGACCCTTCCTTCCTCTGGCTATGATTCTATAGGTAATAAATGATGAAGGACCCTTCCTTCCTCTGGCTATGATTCTATAGGTAATAAATGATGAAGGACCCTTCCTTCCTCTGGCTATGATTCTATAGGTAATAAATGATGAAGGACCCTTCCTTCTGGCTATGATTCTATAGGTAATAAATGATGAAGGACCCTTCCTTCCTCTGGCTATGATTCTATAGGTAATAAATGATGAAGGACCCTTCCTTCCTCTGGCTATGATTCTATAGGTAATAAATGATGAAGGACCCCCTTCCTTCCTCTGGCTATGATTCTATAGGTAATAAATGATGAAGGACCCTTCCTTCCTCTGGCTATGATTCTATAGGTAATAAATGATGAAGGACCCTTCCTTCCTCTGGCTATGATTCTATAGGTAATAAATGATGAAGGACCCTTCCTTCCTCTGGCTATGATTCTATAGGTAATAAATGATGAAGGACCCTTCCTTCCTCTGGCTATGATTCTATAGGTAATAAATGATGAAGGACCCTTCCTTCCTCTGGCTATGATTCTATAGGTAATAAATGATGAAGGACCCTTCCTTCCTCTGGCTATGATTCTATAGGTAATAAATGATGAAGGACCCTTCCTTCCTCTGGCTATGATTCTATAGGTAATAAATGATGAAGGACCCTTCCTTCCTCTGGCTATGATTCTATAGGTAATAAATGATGAAGGACCCTTCCTTCCTCTGGCTATGATTCTATAGGTAATAAATGATGAAGGACCCTTCCTTCCTCTGGCTATGATTCTATAGGTAATAAATGATGAAGGACCCTTCCTTCCTCTGGCTATGATTCTATAGGTAATAAATGATGAAGGACCCTTCCTTCCTCTGGCTATGATTCTATAGGTAATAAATGATGAAGGACCCTTCCTTCCTCTGGCTATGATTCTATAGGTAATAAATGATGAAGGACCCTTCCTTCCTCTGGCTATGATTCTATAGGTAATAAATGATGAAGGACCCTTCCTTCCTCTGGCTATGATTCTATAGGTAATAAATGATGAAGGACCCTTCCTTCCTCTGGCTATGATTCTATAGGTAATAAATGATGAAGGACCCTTCCTTCCTCTGGCTATGATTCTATAGGTAATAAATGATGAAGGACCCTTCCTTCCTCTGGCTATGATTCTATAGGTAATAAATGATGAAGGACCCTTCCTTCCTCTGGCTATGATTCTATAGGTAATAAATGATGAAGGACCCTTCCTTCCTCTGGCTATGATTCTATAGGTAATAAATGATGAAGGACCCTTCCTTCCTCTGGCTATGATTCTATAGGTAATAAATGATGAAGGACCCTTCCTTCCTCTGGCTATGATTCTATAGGTAATAAATGATGAAGGACCCTTCCTTCCTCTGGCTATGATTCTATAGGTAATAAATGATGAAGGACCCTTCCTTCCTCTGGCTATGATTCTATAGGTAATAAATGATGAAGGACCCTTCCTTCCTCTGGCTATGATTCTATAGGTAATAAATGATGAAGGACCCTTCCTTCCTCTGGCTATGATTCTATAGGTAATAAATGATGAAGGACCCTTCCTTCCTCTGGCTATGATTCTATAGGTAATAAATGATGAAGGACCCTTCCTTCCTCTGGCTATGATTCTATAGGTAATAAATGATGAAGGACCCTTCCTCTGGCTATGATTCTATAGGTAATAAATGATGAAGGACCCTTCCTTCCTCTGGCTATGATTCTATAGGTAATAAAATGATGAAGGACCCTTCCTTCCTCTGGCTATGATTCTATAGGTAATAAATGATGAAGGACCCTTCCTTCCTCTGGCTATGATTCTATAGGTAATAAATGATGAAGGACCCTTCCTTCCTCTGGCTATGATTCTATAGGTAATAAATGATGAAGGACCCTTCCTTCCTCTGGCTATGATTCTATAGGTAATAAATGATGAAGGACCCTTCCTTCCTCTGGCTATGATTCTATAGGTAATAAATGATGAAGGACCCTTCCTTCCTCTGGCTATGATTCTATAGGTAATAAATGATGAAGGACCCTTCCTTCCTCTGGCTATGATTCTATAGGTAATAAATGATGAAGGACCCTTCCTTCCTCTGGCTATGATTCTATAGGTAATAAATGATGAAGGACCCTTCCTTCCTCTGGCTATGATTCTATAGGTAATAAATGATGAAGGACCCTTCCTTCCTCTGGCTATGATTCTATAGGTAATAAATGATGAAGGACCCTTCCTTCCCTTCCTTCCCTGGCTATGATTCTATAGGTAATAAATGATGAAGGACCCTTCCTTCCTCTGGCTATGATTCTATAGGTAATAAATGATGAAGGACCCTTCCTTCCTCTGGCTATGATTCTATAGGTAATAAATGATGAAGGACCCTTCCTTCCTCTGGCTATGATTCTATAGGTAATAAATGATGAAGGACCCTTCCTTCCTCTGGCTATGATTCTATAGGTAATAAATGATGAAGGACCCTTCCTCTGGCTATGATTCTATAGGTAATAAATGATGAAGGACCCTTCCTTCCTCTGGCTATGATTCTATAGGTAATAAATGATGAAGGACCCTTCCTTCCCCTGGCTATGATTCTATAGGTAATAAATGATGAAGGACCCTTCCTTCCTCTGGCTATGATTCTATAGGTAATAAATGATGAAGGACCCTTCCTTCCTCTGGCTATGATTCTATAGGTAATAAATGATGAAGGACCCTTCCTTCCTCTGGCTATGATTCTATAGGTAATAAATGATGAAGGACCCTTCCTTCCTCTGGCTATGATTCTATAGGTAATAAATGATGAAGGACCCTTCCTTCCTCTGGCTATGATTCTATAGGTAATAAATGATGAAGGACCCTTCCTTCCTCTGGCTATGATTCTATAGGTAATAAATGATGAAGGACCCTTCCTTCCTCTGGCTATGATTCTATAGGTAATAAATGATGAAGGACCCTTCCTTCCTCTGGCTATGATTCTATAGGTAATAAATGATGAAGGACCCTTCCTTCCTCTGGCTATGATTCTATAGGTAATAAATGATGAAGGACCCTTCCTTCCTCTGGCTATGATTCTATAGGTAATAAATGATGAAGGACCCTTCCTTCCCTGGCTATGATTCTATAGGTAATAAATGATGAAGGACCCTTCCTTCCTCTGGCTATGATTCTATAGGTAATAAATGATGAAGGACCCTTCCTTCCTCTGGCTATGATTCTATAGGTAATAAATGATGAAGGACCCTTCCTTCCTCTGGCTATGATTCTATAGGTAATAAATGATGAAGGACCCTTCCTTCTGGCTATGATTCTATAGGTAATAAATGATGAAGGACCCTTCCTTCCTCTGGCTATGATTCTATAGGTAATAAATGATGAAGGACCCTTCCTTCCTCTGGCTATGATTCTATAGGTAATAAATGATGAAGGACCCTTCCTTCCTCTGGCTATGATTCTATAGGTAATAAATGATGAAGGACCCTTCCTTCCTCTGGCTATGATTCTATAGGTAATAAATGATGAAGGACCCTTCCTTCCTCTGGCTATGATTCTATAGGTAATAAATGATGAAGGACCCTTCCTTCCTCTGGCTATGATTCTATAGGTAATAAATGATGAAGGACCCTTCCTTCCTCTGGCTATGATTCTATAGGTAATAAATGATGAAGGACCCTTCCTTCCTCTGGCTATGATTCTATAGGTAATAAATGATGAAGGACCCTTCCTTCCTCTGGCTATGATTCTATAGGTAATAAATGATGAAGGACCCTTCCTTCCTCTGGCTATGATTCTATAGGTAATAAATGATGAAGGACCCTTCCTTCCTCTGGCTATGATTCTATAGGTAATAAATGATGAAGGACCCTTCCTTCCTCTGGCTATGATTCTATAGGTAATAAATGATGAAGGACCCTTCCTTCCTCTGGCTATGATTCTATAGGTAATAAATGATGAAGGACCCTTCCTTCCTCTGGCTATGATTCTATAGGTAATAAATGATGAAGGACCCTTCCTTCCTCTGGCTATGATTCTATAGGTAATAAATGATGAAGGACCCTTCCTTCCTCTGGCTATGATTCTATAGGTAATAAATGATGAAGGACCCTTCCTTCCTCTGGCTATGATTCTATAGGTATGATAAATGATGAAGGACCCTTCCTTCCTCTGGCTATGATTCTATAGGTAATAAATGATGAAGGACCCTTCCTTCCTCTGGCTATGATTCTATAGGTAATAAATGATGAAGGACCCTTCCTTCCTCTGGCTATGATTCTATAGGTAATAAATGATGAAGGACCCTTCCTTCCTCTGGCTATGATTCTATAGGTAATAAATGATGAAGGACCCTTCCTTCCTCTGGCTATGATTCTATAGGTAATAAATGATGAAGGACCCTTCCTTCCTCTGGCTATGATTCTATAGGTAATAAATGATGAAGGACCCTTCCTTCCTCTGGCTATGATTCTATAGGTAATAAATGATGAAGGACCCTTCCTTCCTCTGGCTATGATTCTATAGGTAATAAATGATGAAGGACCCTTCCTTCCTCTGGCTATGATTCTATAGGTAATAAATGATGAAGGACCCTTCCTTCCTCTGGCTATGATTCTATAGGTAATAAATGATGAAGGACCCTTCCTTCCTCTGGCTATGATTCTATAGGTAATAAATGATGAAGGACCCTTCCTTCCTCTGGCTATGATTCTATAGGTAATAAATGATGAAGGACCCTTCCTTCCTCTGGCTATGATTCTATAGGTAATAAATGATGAAGGACCCTTCCTTCCTCTGGCTATGATTCTATAGGTAATAAATGATGAAGGACCCTTCCTTCCTCTGGCTATGATTCTATAGGTAATAAATGATGAAGGACCCTTCCTTCCTCTGGCTATGATTCTATAGGTAATAAATGATGAAGGACCCTTCCTTCCTCTGGCTATGATTCTATAGGTAATAAATGATGAAGGACCCTTCCTTCCTCTGGCTATGATTCTATAGGTAATAAATGATGAAGGACCCTTCCTTCCTCTGGCTATGATTCTATAGGTAATAAATGATGAAGGACCCTTCCTTCCTCTGGCTATGATTCTATAGGTAATAAATGATGAAGGACCCTTCCTTCCTCTGGCTATGATTCTATAGGTAATAAATGATGAAGGACCCTTCCTTCCTCTGGCTATGATTCTATAGGTAATAAATGATGAAGGACCCTTCCTTCCTCTGGCTATGATTCTATAGGTAATAAATGATGAAGGACCCTTCCTTCCTCTGGCTATGATTCTATAGGTAATAAATGATGAAGGACCCTTCCTTCCTCTGGCTATGATTCTATAGGTAATAAATGATGAAGGACCCTTCCTTCCTCTGGCTATGATTCTATAGGTAATAAATGATGAAGGACCCTTCCTTCCCTGGCTATGATTCTATAGGTAATAAATGATGAAGGACCCTTCCTTCCCCTGGCTATGATTCTATAGGTAATAAATGATGAAGGACCCTTCCTTCCTCTGGCTATGATTCTATAGGTAATAAATGATGAAGGACCCTTCCTTCCTCTGGCTATGATTCTATAGGTAATAAATGATGAAGGACCCTTCCTTCCTCTGGCTATGATTCTATAGGTAATAAATGATGAAGGACCCTTCCTTCCTCTGGCTATGATTCTATAGGTAATAAATGATGAAGGACCCTTCCTTCCTCTGGCTATGATTCTATAGGTAATAAATGATGAAGGACCCTTCCTTCCTCTGGCTATGATTCTATAGGTAATAAATGATGAAGGACCCTTCCTTCCTCTGGCTATGATTCTATAGGTAATAAATGATGAAGGACCCTTCCTTCCTCTGGCTATGATTCTATAGGTAATAAATGATGAAGGACCCTTCCTTCCTCTGGCTATGATTCTATAGGTAATAAATGATGAAGGACCCTTCCTTCCTCTGGCTATGATTCTATAGGTAATAAATGATGAAGGACCCTTCCTTCCTCTGGCTATGATTCTATAGGTAATAAATGATGAAGGACCCTTCCTCTGGCTATGATTCTATAGGTAATAAATGATGAAGGACCCTTCCTTCCTCTGGCTATGATTCTATAGGTAATAAATGATGAAGGACCCTTCCTTCCTCTGGCTATGATTCTATAGGTAATAAATGATGAAGGACCCTTCCTTCCTCTGGCTATGATTCTATAGGTAATAAATGATGAAGGACCCTTCCTTCCTCTGGCTATGATTCTATAGGTAATAAATGATGAAGGACCCTTCCTTCCTCTGGCTATGATTCTATAGGTAATAAATGATGAAGGACCCTTCCTTCCTCTGGCTATGATTCTATAGGTAATAAATGATGAAGGACCCTTCCTTCCTCTGGCTATGATTCTATAGGTAATAAATGATGAAGGACCCTTCCTTCCTCTGGCTATGATTCTATAGGTAATAAATGATGAAGGACCCTTCCTTCCTCTGGCTATGATTCTATAGGTAATAAATGATGAAGGACCCTTCCTTCCCCTGGCTATGATTCTATAGGTAATAAATGATGAAGGACCCTTCCTTCCTCTGGCTATGATTCTATAGGTAATAAATGATGAAGGACCCTTCCTTCCCCTGGCTATGATTCTATAGGTAATAAATGATGAAGGACCCTTCCTTCCCCTGGCTATGATTCTATAGGTAATAAATGATGAAGGACCCTTCCTTCCTCTGGCTATGATTCTATAGGTAATAAATGATGAAGGACCCTTCCTTCCTCTGGCTATGATTCTATAGGTAATAAATGATGAAGGACCCTTCCTTCCTCTGGCTATGATTCTATAGGTAATAAATGATGAAGGACCCTTCCTTCCTCTGGCTATGATTCTATAGGTAATAAATGATGAAGGACCCTTCCTCTGGCTATGATTCTATAGGTAATAAATGATGAAGGACCCTTCCTTCCTCTGGCTATGATTCTATAGGTAATAAATGATGAAGGACCCTTCCTTCCTCTGGCTATGATTCTATAGGTAATAAATGATGAAGGACCCTTCCTTCCTCTGGCTATGATTCTATAGGTAATAAATGATGAAGGACCCTTCCTTCCTCTGGCTATGATTCTATAGGTAATAAATGATGAAGGACCCTTCCTTCCCCTGGCTATGATTCTATAGGTAATAAATGATGAAGGACCCTTCCTTCCCTGGCTATGATTCTATAGGTAATAAATGATGAAGGACCCTTCCTCTGGCTATGATTCTATAGGTAATAAATGATGAAGGACCCTTCCTTCCCTGGCTATGATTCTATAGGTAATAAATGATGAAGGACCCTTCCTTCCCTGGCTATGATTCTATAGGTAATAAATGATGAAGGATCCTTCCTTCCTCTGGCTATGATTCTATAGGTAATAAATGATGAAGGACCCTTCCTTCCTCTGGCTATGATTCTATAGGTAATAAATGATGAAGGACCCTTCCTTCCTCTGGCTATGATTCTATAGGTAATAAATGATGAAGGACCCTTCCTTCCTCTGGCTATGATTCTATAGGTAATAAATGATGAAGGACCCTTCCTTCCTGGCTATGATTCTATAGGTAATAAATGATGAAGGACCCTTCCTTCCTCTGGCTATGATTCTATAGGTAATAAATGATGAAGGACCCTTCCTTCCTCTGGCTATGATTCTATAGGTAATAAATGATGAAGGACCCTTCCTTCCCCTGGCTATGATTCTATAGGTAATAAATGATGAAGGACCCTTCCTTCCTCTGGCTATGATTCTATAGGTAATAAATGATGAAGGACCCTTCCTTCCTCTGGCTATGATTCTATAGGTAATAAATGATGAAGGACCCTTCCTTCCCCTGGCTATGATTCTATAGGTAATAAATGATGAAGGACCCTTCCTCTGGCTATGATTCTATAGGTAATAAATGATGAAGGACCCTTCCTTCCCCTGGCTATGATTCTATAGGTAATAAATGATGAAGGACCCTTCCTTCCTCTGGCTATGATTCTATAGGTAATAAATGATGAAGGACCCTTCCTTCCTCTGGCTATGATTCTATAGGTAATAAATGATGAAGGACCCTTCCTTCCTCTGGCTATGATTCTATAGGTAATAAATGATGAAGGACCCTTCCCCTGGCTATGATTCTATAGGTAATAAATGATGAAGGACCCTTCCTTCCTCTGGCTATGATTCTATAGGTAATAAATGATGAAGGACCCTTCCTTCCTCTGGCTATGATTCTATAGGTAATAAATGATGAAGGACCCTTCCTTCCCTGGCTATGATTCTATAGGTAATAAATGATGAAGGACCCTTCCTTCCTCTGGCTATGATTCTATAGGTAATAAATGATGAAGGACCCTTCCTTCCTCTGGCTATGATTCTATAGGTAATAAATGATGAAGGACCCTTCCTTCCTCTGGCTATGATTCTATAGGTAATAAATGATGAAGGACCCTTCCTTCCTCTGGCTATGATTCTATAGGTAATAAATGATGAAGGACCCTTCCTTCCTCTGGCTATGATTCTATAGGTAATAAATGATGAAGGACTTCCTTCCTCTGGCTATGATTCTATAGGTAATAAATGATGAAGGACCCTTCCTTCCTCTGGCTATGATTCTATAGGTAATAAATGATGAAGGACCCTTCCTTCCTCTGGCTATGATTCTATAGGTAATAAATGATGAAGGACTTCCTTCCTCTGGCTATGATTCTATAGGTAATAAATGATGAAGGACCCTTCCTTCCTCTGGCTATGATTCTATAGGTAATAAATGATGAAGGACCCTTCCTTCCTCTGGCTATGATTCTATAGGTAATAAATGATGAAGGACCCTTCCTTCCTCTGGCTATGATTCTATAGGTAATAAATGATGAAGGACCCTTCCTTCCTCTGGCTATGATTCTATAGGTAATAAATGATGAAGGACCCTTCCTTCCCCTGGCTATGATTCTATAGGTAATAAATGATGAAGGACCCTTCCTTCCTCTGGCTATGATTCTATAGGTAATAAATGATGAAGGATCCTTCCTTCCTCTGGCTATGATTCTATAGGTAATAAATGATGAAGGACCCTTCCTTCCTCTGGCTATGATTCTATAGGTAATAAATGATGAAGGACCCTTCCTTCCTCTGGCTATGATTCTATAGGTAATAAATGATGAAGGACCCTTCCTTCCTCTGGCTATGATTCTATAGGTAATAAATGATGAAGGACCCTTCCTTCCTCTGGCTATGATTCTATAGGTAATAAATGATGAAGGACCCTTCCTTCCTCTGGCTATGATTCTATAGGTAATAAATGATGAAGGACCCTTCCTTCCTCTGGCTATGATTCTATAGGTAATAAATGATGAAGGACCCTTCCTTCCCCTGGCTATGATTCTATAGGTAATAAATGATGAAGGACCCTTCTGGCTATGATTCTTCCTCTGGCTATGATTCTATAGGTAATAAATGATGAAGGACCCTTCCTTCCTCTGGCTATGATTCTATAGGTAATAAATGATGAAGGACCCTTCCTTCCTCTGGCTATGATTCTATAGGTAATAAATGATGAAGGACCCTTCCTTCCTCTGGCTATGATTCTATAGGTAATAAATGATGAAGGACCCTTCCTTCCTCTGGCTATGATTCTATAGGTAATAAATGATGAAGGACCCTTCCTTCCTCTGGCTATGATTCTATAGGTAATAAATGATGAAGGACCCTTCCTTCCTCTGGCTATGATTCTATAGGTAATAAATGATGAAGGACCCTTCCTTCCTCTGGCTATGATTCTATAGGTAATAAATGATGAAGGACCCTTCCTCTGGCTATGATTCTATAGGTAATAAATGATGAAGGACCCTTCCTTCCCCTGGCTATGATTCTATAGGTAATAAATGATGAAGGACACTTCCTTCCCCTGGCTATGATTCTATAGGTAATAAATGATGAAGGACCCTTCCTCTGGCTATGATTCTATAGGTAATAAATGATGAAGTGCAACACTGGAGAGATGAGAGTTGCAGGCTCACGTCTATAAGAGCAGAGAGATGAGAGTTGCAGGCTCACGTCTATAAGAGCAGCGAGATGAGAGTTGCAGGCTCATGTCTATCAGAGCAGCGAGATGAGAGTTGCAGGCTCATGTCTATCAGAGCAGAGAGATGAGAGTTGCAGGCTCATGTCTATCAGAGCAGCGAGATGAGAGTTGCAGGCTCATGTTTATCAGAGCAGAGAGATGAGAGTTGCAGGCTCACGTCTATCAGAGCAGAGAGATGAGAGTTGCAGGCTCACGTCTATCAGAGCAGAGAGATGAGAGTTGCAGGCTCATGTCTATCAGAGCAGAGAGAAGAGAGTTGCAGGCTCACGTCTATAAGAGCAGAGAGATGAGAGTTGCAGGCTCACGTCTATAAGAGCAGAGAGAGGGAGATAAATTATAGAAAGTGGATCTCAATCTAGTTATAAATCTCACACACAGCCACGGCCAACAAATTGTTCTCAAACATTAGACTACAAAACCATAAGCCAGGCCCAACCCAAACCGTCCCTTAGAATATCAGGCCCGGGCTGGAAATCTACTTTCTCCACATTAGTGTTTTCTTCTGGGGGGGGCAGGAGAATTTTGAGGTATTTTATTATAATTTTTACTTAATATCTGTTCATGTCAGGAGAGGTAACCGATCTGGCCAAAATAGGTTCCAGTCCAAAATGGAGAAGTACCAGATCCAGTGGGATCCGGCTTAAATTAAACACTTGTTCTCTCTACAATATAACAATGAATAATAGCACAGATATTGAGACCAACGGTGCATTTAAATAGAATTGCTCATCCGCAAACTTAACATTTGTCCAATACAGAGGAGTTGTACGTGCTTCATTTAACAGCATTATATAGCCTAGCTACCACCCAGTTCTGAACATGCTGTTTTCATTCAACACAATGCAACACCATCTGCCTAAATGATTTATCTGAGTTGCTAAACTGAAGAATTACTAGAAATACTGGAATCATTGGAGTTTAGAACTCAACAGTAGAAGCAGTGAAGGGTGAGATGGGGCCAGAGTCCCATTCTGCTGTGACTAACACCTCTACAGTCTCTATAGGTGGGATGGGGCCAGAGTCCCATTCTGCTGTGACTAACACCTCTACAGTCTCTATAGGTGAGATGGGGCCAGAGTCCCATTCTGCTGTGACTAACACCTCTACAGTCTCTATAGGTGAGATGGGGCCAGAGTCCCATTCTGCTGTGACCAACACCTCTACAGTCTCTATAGGTGGGATGGGGCCAGAGACCCATTCTGCTGTGACTAACACCTCTACAGTCTCTATAGGTGGGATGGGGCCAGAGACCCATTCTGCTGTGACTAACACCTCTACAGTCTCTATAGGTGGGATGGGATGTTAACATGTCAGGATATCAGATTCATGTCTGCTCTGAGGGAATAGTGAGAGGTTAGCCATGTCACAGTGTGTAGTGAGAGGTTAGCCATGTCATAGTGAGAGGTTAGCCATGTCACAGTGTGTAGTGAGAGGTTAGCCATGTCACAGTGTGTAGTGAGAGGTTAGCCATGTCATAGTGAGAGGTTAGCCATTTCATAGTGAGAGGTTAGCCATGTCATAGTGAGAGGTTAGCCATTTCATAGTGAGAGGTTAGCCATGTCATAGTGAGAGGTTAGCCATGTCATAGTGAGAGGTTAGCCATGTCATAGTGAGAGGTTAGCCATGTCATAGTGTGTAGTGAGAGGCTAGCCATGTCATAGTGAGAGGCTAGCCATGTCATAGTGAGAGGTTAGCCATGTCATAGTGTGTAGTGAGAGGCAAGCCATGTCATAGTGAGAGGCTAGCCATGTCATAGTGAGTAGGCTAGCCATGTCATAGTGAGAGGTTAGCCATGTCCAGTGTGTAGCCATGAGAGGTTAGCCATGTCATATGTCATAGTGAGAGGTTAGCCATGTCATAGTGTGTAGTGAGAGGCAAGCCATGTCATAGTGAGAGGCTAGCCATGTCATAGTGAGAAGTTAGCCATGCCACAGTGTGTAGTGAGAGGCTAGCCATGTCATAGTGTGTAGTGAGAGGCTAGCCATGTCATAGTGTGTAGTGAGAGGCTAGCCATGTCATAGTGAGAAGTTAGCCATGTCACAGTGTGTAGTGAGAGGCTAGCCATGTCATAGTGTGTAGTGAGAGGCTAGCCATGTCATAGTGTGTAGTGAGTAGTGAGTAGGGTTGTTACAGTGACCGTATTACCGTCACACTGACGGTCACGAGGCATGACCGCAGTCAAATTCCAAGTGACCGGTTAGTCACAGTAATTAGACTTCTCCAAGCTCTGTTGCTGCTGATGGTCATTAGTAGCCTACCAAACTTTCTAACCGCCTGGTGCTCAGCACTCTACTGTCCCTCTAATCACTTAATGTAAATGTAATCGAAAAACTAATCTCATGTTGTGCAACATTTCTATAGGCTATGCAATTGCGTGAGAAAACAGAGTGATGTCCTCTATTAAAAAGAGGAGGATCCCATCAGCTTTCTATAGGTCAGGCCTACTATATTTATTTCTCAACTTTCCTAATATTAAGCTCATTGCTTCACTTTACAACAGGAGTATAGCCTACCTGGCTGGCATGAAAAGTGTTCTGCATTCGCTTTTTAAGTGCATCGATTACATTTGTTTTGCGACTTTTTCTACTCAAAGTTGCACACCTCATGTAGCCTGGCCCATAGGCCTATATGATTTGATAAGGTTTGTATCACAACTAAAGTTGCCAAATAACTTCTTAAAATTAAGACCATGAATCTGCTTTACAACAGGTGTGTGAGTTTCAAGTGAGGGGAAATAATTGTAACTATAAAATGCATCTATAATAAAAGCATTACATGCATAATCACATTTGCGGTCACTTTTTGAGTGGTGCTTTCTAGCTAATTGATTGCATTTTGGACATTGTCGTTAATACCCTACTGCCGTGTGCACATTTCTGCGCTTTTAATATGAAAAAAAATAGCCTAATAGTTTATCAACATTATAAGCTATCCTTTATAAGCTAAGCTAAGCCTTTTTTATGTTAGTGGTTGTATTAATTAGATATATCGCATCCCACTAATGTCTCAATATTTATTAAAATAGAATAGGTCAACTTTTGTACAATAGGGGATAGTAGATTGACATACTGTAGGCTAGTACTTCAGCTGTTAGTTAGGCCTACTCATCTTGTTGGCTGACGATAAGTACATGTGGACAGTTCTTCCAATATTTTCATTACGGCCACACAAGGGGGATGACGCTGGGAAATTCAAGGCCTGCTGAGAATGTTATCAAGTGCTTGTCAAATTGTGAATGAGAGACTGATGAAGTGTGTGCAGCCTGCACACACAACAAAACAAAGCACAGCTTGTGCCTTTCATGTGACTTTTTTCATATCCTCATTTAAAGTCACGTCATGCTGCTTTAGAATGTATTAAAAGTCTAAACACAACGTTTCGGAGCCCAACACTTCCTCTGGTACTCCTCCAGCCCAACGTTTGGGAGCCTTACACTTCCTCTGGTACTCCTCCAGCCCAACGTTTGGGAGCCCAACACTTCCTCTGGTACTCCTCCAGCCCAACGTTTGGGAGCCCAACACTTCCTCTGGTACTCCTCCAGCCCAACGTTTGGGAGCCCAACACTTCCTCTGGTACTCCTCCAGCCCAACGTTTGGGAGCCCAACACTTCCTCTGGTACTCCTCCAGCCCAACGTTTGGGAGCCCAACACTTCCTCTGGTACTCCTCCAGCCCAACGTTTGGGAGCCCAACACTTCCTCTGGTACTCCTCCAGCCCAACGTTTGGGAGCCCAACACTTCCTCTGGTACTCCTCCAGCCCAACGTTTGGGAGCCCAACACTTCCTCTGGTACTCCTCCAGCTCAACGTCCTTGGGAGCCTTGGGAGCCCAACACTTCCTCTGGTACTCCTCCAGCCCAACGTTTGGGAGCCCAACTGGTACTCCTCCAGCCCAACGTTTGGGAGCCCAACAACACTTCCTCTGGTACTCCTCCAGCTGGGAGCCCAAACGTTTGGGAGCCTTACACTTCCTCTGGTACTCCTCCAGCCCAATGTTTGGGAACCCAAACACTTCCTCTGGTACTCCTCCAGCCCAACGTTTGGGAGCCCAACACTTCCTCAGCCTTACACTTCCTCACTCCTCCAGCCCGTTTGGGAGCCCAACACTTCCTCTGGTACTCCTCCAGCCCAACACTTCCTCTGGTACTCCTCCAGCCCAACGTTTGGGAGCCCAACACTTCCTCTGGTACTCCTCCAGCCCAACGTTTGGGAGCCCAACACTTCCTCTGGTACTCCTCCAGCCCAACGTTTGGGAGCCCAACACTTCCTCTGGTACTCCTCCAGCCCAACGTTTGTATCACAACTAAAACGGCATAAATAACTATGTTTCTTTGTCAACCTCTCAACACCGTGTGTTCAAATGTGCGCTATCGTTTGTAGAATATATCCTTTGTATTTTATTCAGTTATGTTCATTTCTATTCTTTATACTATAAAAAATAATACCACATAATTCTAAGTAAATCTTGCCTGCTAAATGAACTAGTGTAGCCCACAGCCATACTGTATGGCATAGGCACATCAGGACCTAACATAAGGAAAACTCAAGAGTATGCGATTCTGTTCTTCTGAAAATAGACTACATTTTTTCTCATTATAATGCTTCTTTAGACCTGTCTAAAATAAATAATGGATTTACTGTGATGGTGTAGACTATATTAAATAGATTTAATATGTAGATGTTCCCAAAGGTCAGCATCAGTGGCTTTGTGCGGAAGTCAGGAGATGTTAAATGTGTTTATGTTAATTAACGGGGTCAATTACTGTGAGAACGGCAGCTATTTGCTTGACAATCACCGGCTGACAACATTTCATGACCTCCACAGCCCTAGTAGTGAGACATTAGTCTTGTCAATATGTGTGTGTGTGTGTGTGTGTGTGTGTGTGTGTGTGTGTGTGTGTGTGTGTGTGTGTGTGTGTGTGTGTGTGTGTGTGTGTGTGTGTGTGTGTGTGTGTGTGTGTGTGTGTGTGTGTGTGTGTGTGCGTGCGTGCGTGTGTGCGTGCGTGCGTGCGTGCGTGCGTTTGTGTGCGTGCGTGTGTGCGTGTGTGTGTGTGTGTGTGCGTGTGTGTGTGTGTGTGTGCGTGCGTGTGTGTGTGTTTTGTGTGTGTGTGTGTGTGACCCCAGAGGCACTTGTGTGTGCGCGTTGTGTGTGTGTATTATTGTGCTATTTATTCAAAAGTAGTGCACTGTGTGTGTGGACCCCAGAGGCACTTCTGTCCTGGGGTTGTCCTAAATGGCACCCAATAAAGTATTATTCTGCTTCTCCTACTATTTATGGGCCCAGGTCAAAAGTAGTGCACTATGTAGGGAATAGGGTTCTATAGGGCCCAGGTCAAAAGTAGTGCACTATGTAGGGAATAGGGTGCCATTGCAGACGTATACATTTCAGCTGTTACATCAGAGGCACTTCTGTATACTGTATGCACTGCATACAGAACAGTATGTATCTCCAGGGTCGACACAGCGGTCATACAACAATAGAAGCTTTTTAACGTATCAGTTGATCCACCCAAGTCCCCCGAAGTGTTTATTCAACAGCCCCCCCACACCCACACCCACACACACACACACACCCACACACACACACACACACACACACACACAACAACAATAACAGGCCGATATTGTAGCCAAACAGGGACAGACCACACACCGTTTTCTGCCTGAGCACAGTAGCAGTCCATCTCCTTCCTTCTCTAACGCCCTTACTGAGTACAGAGAGAGCAGGTTGTGCCCCCAAAACGGCACCCTGTTCCCTACATAGTGCACTACTTTTGACCAGGGCCCATAGGGCTCTATACAGTATAGGTTATATGGTACCACTTGGGACGCAACCTACTGTGCGTTGAATTCAAACTGGAACGTTTTTTAACAAGCCAGTCATCAGTACCTCTTTGTTTGAGCTTGTTTGTTATACGAACGACAAGTCTGATTTGTCTGATGTGAAACTGAGCTAAAGAGGGTTGTCATGTAACGCTAGGAGAGCGAGAATATATAATAATAATATATGCCATTTAGCAGACGCTTTTATCCAAAGCGACTTACAGTCATGTGTGCATACATTCTACATATGGGTGGTCCCGGGAATCGAACCCACTACCCTGGCGTTACAAGCGCCATGCTCTACCAACTGAGCCACAGAAGGACCACCCCAGAAGAAGGGGGGGGGGGTATAGTAATAGCCTGCACAGCTGTAGCAGGGCTGGGACCACGGCAACCTAACCAACAGTGTCGTGCAAAGGTATTCATCCCCTTGTCGTTATTTTCCTATTGTGTTGCATTACAACCTGTAATTTAAATAGATTTTTATTTGGATTTCATGTAATGGACATACACAAATATAGTCCAAATTGGTGATGTTAAAAAATGACTTGTTTCAAAAAAATTATATAAAAGACAAAAAAGAAAAGTGTTGCGTGCATATTGTATTCACCCCATAGGAAACCTCTAAATCAGATCTGGTGAAACCAATTACCTTCAGAAGTCACAGAATTAGTCAAATAAAGTCAAATAGTCAAATAAAGTCCACCTGTGTGCAATCTAAGTGTCGCATGATCGGTCACATGATCTCAGTATATGATGATCCCTGTACCATCCATGTACCATCACTCATTCATATATCCTTATGTACATATTCTTTATCCCCTTACACTGTGTATAAGACAGTAGTTTTGGAATTGTTAGTTAGATTACTTGTTGGTTATCACTGCATTGTCGGAACTAGAAGCACAAGCATTTCGCTACACTCGCATTAACATCTGCTAACCATGTGTATGTGACAAATAAAATTGGATTTGATTTGATTTATACACCTGTTATGAAAGGCCCAAGAGTCTACAACACCACTGAGCAAGAGGAACCACCAAGCAAGTGGCACCATGAAGACCAAGAAGCTCTCCAAACAGGTCAGGGACAAAGTTGTGGAGACGTACAGATCAGGGTTGGGTTATAAAAAAATATCTTAAACTTTGAACATCCCACGGAGCACCATTAAATCCATTATTTAAAAATGGAAAGAATATGGCACCACAACAAACCTGCCAAGAGTGGGCCGCCCACCAAAACTCACAGACCAGACAAGGAGGGAATTAATCAGAGAGGCAACAAAGAGACCAAAGTTAACCCTGAAGGAGCTGCAAAGCTCCATAGTGGAGATTGGAGTATCTGTCCATAGGACCACTTTGAGCCGTACACTGTACAGAGCTGGGCTTTACGGAAGAGTGGCCAGAAAAAAAGACAAGAACAAAATAAGCAAACACGTTTGGTGTTCGCCAAAATGTATGTGGGAGACTCCCCAAACATATTGAAGAAGGTACTCTGGTCAGATGAGACTAAAATGTAGAATTTTGGCCATCAAGGAAAACTTTATGTCTGTCGCAAACCCAGCACCTCTCATCACCCTGAGAATACCATCCCCACGGTGAAGTATGGTGTTGGCAGCATCATGCTGTGGGAATGTTTTTCATAGGCAGGGACTGAGAAACTGGTCAGAATTGAAGGAATGATGGGAAATTCTTGAAAATACAGGGAAATTCTTGAGGGAAACCTGTTTGAGTCTTCCAGAGATTTGAGACTGGAACGGAGGTTCACCTTCCAGCAGGACAATGACCCTAAGCATAGTGCTAAAGCAACACTGGAGTGGTTTAAGGGGTAACATTTAAATGTCTTGGAATGGCCTAGTCAAAGCCCAGACATCAATCCAATTGAGAATCTGTGGTATGATTTAAGGATTGCTGTACACAAGCGGAACCCATCCAACTTGAAGGAGCTGGAGCAGTTTTGCCTTGAAGAATGGGCAAAAATCCCAGTGGCTAGATGTGCCAAGCTTATAGAAACATACCCCAAGAGACTTGCAGCTGTAATTGCGACAAAAGGTGGCTCTACAAAGTATTGACTTCGGGGGGGGGTGAATAGTTTTGCACGCTCAAGTTTTCCATTTTTTTGTCTTCAAAGTGGTGGGCATGTTGTATAAATCAAATGATGCAAACCCCCAAAACATCCATTTTAATTCCAGGTTGTAAGGCAACAAAATAGGAGAAATGCCAAGGGGGGTGAATACTTTCGCAAGCCACTCTAATCCACTCTACAGTACAGTCCACAGTACAGTCCACAGCAGGGCTGGAGACAGGGCACTCTAACCTAATACACTCTACAGTACAGTCCACAGTAGGGCTGGAGACAGGGCACTCTAACCTAATACACTCTACAGTACAGTCCACAGTACAGTCCACAGCAGGGCTGGAGACAGGGCTCTCTAACCTAATACACTCTACAGTACAGTCCACAGTAGGGCTGGAGACAGGGCACTCTAACCTAATACACTCTACAGTACAGTCCACAGTAGGGCTGGAGACAGGGCACTCTAACCTAATACAGTCCACAGTACAGTCCACAGCAGGGCTGGAGACAGGGCACTCTAACCTAATACACTCTAGGGCACTCTAACCTAATACACTCTACGTACAGTCCACAGTAGGGCTGGAGACAGTCCACAGTACAGTCACAGTACAGTCCACAGCAGGGCTGGAGACAGGGCACTCTAACCTAATACAGTCCACAGTACAGTCCACAGCAGGGCTGGAGACAGGGCACTCTAACCTAATACACTCTACAGTACAGTCCATAGTACAGTCCACAGCTGCCTCTTTAGACAGACACTGATTGGCTGTTATGGGGACACTGGATTTGGTTAGTTGTTCTCTCTCAGACTATACAGAGAGAAGAGGTATAATGATACATTCAATCTAGAAATACTGTATGACCTGCTCGGTTGTAGTAAAACAGCAATTGATCTAAACAGTGCTCAGATGAAACACGCCAGGAAAATAGGCCAGGATATTAGGCCAGGATATTAGGCGATTAGGGATATTACCTTCCTCCTCTAGGCTATTACCTGCCACCCCTGGGATATTACCTTCCTCCTCTAGGCTATTACCTGCCACCCCTGGGCTATTACCTGCCACCCCTGGGCTATTACCTGCCACCCCTGGGCTATTACCTGCCACCCCTGGGCTATTACCTGCCACCCCTGGGCTATTACCTGCCACCCCTGGGCTATTACCTGCCGCCCCTGGGCTATTACCTGCCACCCCTGGGCTATTACCTGCCGCCCCACCCCTGGGCTATTGCTATTACCTGCCGCCCTGGGCTGTACACCTGCCGCCCTGCCGCCCCCTGGGCTATTACCTGCCGCCCCTGGGCTATTACCTGCCACCCCTGGGCTATTACCTGCCACCCCTGGGATATTACCTGCCGCCCCTGGGCTATTACCTGCCACCCCTGGGCTATTACCTGCCGCCCCTGGGCTATTACCTGCCACCCCTGGGCTATTACCTGCCGCCCCTGGGCTATTACCTGCCACCCCTGGGCTATTACCTGCCTCCCCTGGGCTATTACCTGCCACCCCTGGGCTATTACCTGCCACCCCTGGGCTATTACCTGCCACCCCTGGGATATTACCTGCCACCCCTGGGCTATTACCTGCCACCCCTGGGCTATTACCTGCCGCCCCTGGGCTATTACCTGCCACCCCTGCCAGGATATTACCGCCCCTGGGCTATTACCTGCCGCCCCTGGGACCTGCCACCCCACCCTGGGCTATTACCTGCCACCCCTGGGCCGGAGCTATTACCTTACCTGCCGCCCTGAGCTATTACCTGCCACCCCTGGGATATTACCTGCCGCCCCCTGGGCCCCTATTACCTGCCACCCCTGGGATATTACCTGCCGCCCCTGGGCTGGGATATTACCTGCCACCCCCTATTACCTCCCCCTGGGATATTACCTGCCGCCCCTGGGCTATTACCTGCCACCCCTGGGATATTACCTGCCGCCCCTGGGCTATTACCTGCCGCCCCTGGGCTATTACCTGCCGCCCCTGGGCTATTACCTGCCGCCCCTGGGCTATTACCTGCCGCCCCTGGGCTATTACCTGCCGCCCCTGGGATATTACCTGCCGCCCCTGGGCTATTACCTGCCACCCCTGGGATATTACCTGCCGCCCCTGGGCTATTACCTTCTTCCTCTAGGCTATTACCTGCCGCCCCTGGGCTATTACCTTCTTCCTCTAGGCTATTACCTGCCGCCCCTGGGATATTACCTTCTTCCTCTAGGCTATTACCTGCCGCCCCTGGGCTATTACCTGCCGCCCCTGGGCTATTACCTGCCACCCCCTGGCTTACCTGCCGCCCCTAGGCTACCTAATTAATTCTCCCTAGGCTACCTGCCGCCCCTGGCTTACCTGCCGCCCCTAGGCTACCTAATTAATTCTCCCTAGGCTGGGCTATTACCTGCCGCCCCTGGGCTACCTGCCGCCCCCCTGGGCTTCCCTGCCGCCCCTGGATATTACCTGCCGCCCCTAGGCTACCTAATTAATTCTCCCTAGGCTACCTGCCGCCCCTGGCTTACCTGCCGCCCCTAGGCTACCTAATTAATTCTCCCTAGGCTACCTGCCGCCCCTGGCTTACCTGTCGCCCCTAGGCTACCTAATTAATTCTCCCTAGGCTACCTGCCGCCCCTGGCTTACCTGCCGCCCCTAGGCTACCAAATTAATTCTCCCTACGCTACCTACCGCCCCTGGCTTACCTGCCGCCCCTAGGCTACCTAATTAATTCTCCCTAGGCTACCTACCGCCCCTAGGGATTCCGCTTATTTTATGCATGTTTATTTTATTGTCATCACAATAGTGGAAACCAGCACTGTTCTCAGGGCAGACCTGGTTTTACCTAGGATATGTTTGAGTCATGTCGGGGACAATCTTAGCATTTTAGCTAAACCTAATTCTCCTAACCTGCCATGTTAATTATCCTAATTTTCTGTGTACATTCTCTTAACCTGCTACGAAAAGTCTCTTCTGCTAGTAAAAACCGGCAGACGTGCCCTGAGAACAGTCTTGGTGTCCACTAATGTGACACTGGTTACGTTTCGAACACACCGACAGCTTCCTTTGATTTTGGTACACCAGAATTACATTAATTTCTAATGAAATGCACAGTTTGACGCATACGTTGGATAAATCCAACCTACGGACCACACCGAACGCACTGCAACTGCAGCATTGTGTTGCAGAGGCAGAGGTAGTGCGTTCGGTGTGGTCCGTAGGTTGGATTTATCCAAAGTATGTGTCAAAACTGTGTGTGTAGATGGCTTGACAGAAATGGTAGCAGAGAGTGAACGTTGAACTCTTGTTGCATATATATCCAGATGATGCTGTGTACAATTTTTTCGCAAAAATCATGTAGGTGTGCTGGAAGCATTACGGTGAAAAAACAGACTGCTGCAACCTGATTGGCTGAATGCGTTTTACACAACATCCGAGATGAGCATTTAGCCACCCTATCATGGTGGTGTAAAATTGTTTCATAAGGAAAGTAGGCATATTTTGGCTTTTTTCTTTCTTCTCACCATTAAATAAAGTTGAGGAAATCAAAGCCTATGCAGCCTGAATGGACAATGTTCTAGCTACGAACCAGTCCACGAGGGATACGAATGTATTGACAGCAGCATACTTCCGGCGCCGACAGAGATGGCCGCCTCGCTTCGCGTTCCTAGGAAACTATGCAGTTTTTTGTTTTTTTACGTGTTATTTCTTACATTAGTACCCCAGGTCATCTTAGGTGTCATTACATACCGTCGAGAAGAACTACTACAAGCATTTCGCTACACTCGCATTAACATCTGCTAACCATGTGTATGTGACAAATAAAATTTGATTTGATTTGATACAGTGCGTTTTGGAGGGTAAAATGAAAACTACTCAATATCGCCATCTGCAGGCCTTTGTACTAACAGTAGCATATGCTTCAGTCAGACAACACGGCTATTGTCCACTAAATGGCACATCATGACAAACCACACATTCCAAAGGCGCGAGGTGATAACAACTAGCTATTGACCATTGAATCATTGATATTCTATTGATCATTGGAATAACAATCCATAATTGCCACTGTTAATCAAATGACATTTCGGCTATGCCAATGGCACAAATCATTACCCCACATAGCATACACGTGCAATTGGGTTGTTGTTTGTTTCGTTAATAAGCTATAGGCTATAGCCAGTACAACACAACAACCGATCAACACAATCCTTCGATTGGCAAAACAAACACTGGATCCAGCGGAACCTTACAGCATCTATTTACAATAGAATATAATGGAATAAAATAAAGTTATATTCGATCGGTCTATTTAAAGTTATAATGCATTCCGGTGTAGATGATTTCAATAACAGCCAGCATACCTCTGACATATATATTCTGATTGTCTGTCAACTCTTCTCGCTGATGCAGATCCTCTCTCACACAAAGCGAAAGACTAACACAAATAGGAGAATGGTATGTAGTGATATCCTAATAATAGCAAAAGTCGCCTACTGTCTTCTCCCAGTTAAATTATCAGACTCGCTTTCCCCCACCAAAGCGCTGCAGAATAAACCTGACACCGACCGACACTCACTCACTGAGACAGCGAGATGGGAGGGGTTGGAGAACCTACCAGCTTTATATGCCCAACATTCTTTTCTTCTGTCATCTTGAAAGCAGTCGAAATCGAAGTTAAGAAACACTTGGATCGAACACAAGTGGAAGAGCCTCGGTTATGTGACACAAACAGAGTCGCTCCGTTCTGTTCTGTTCTGTTCCGCTCGCTTTCGACGCAAGCAAAGGCAAACCTCGCCGCCGGCGCAGGCACCCACCGTCTGTGAGAGCTCACAGACTTGAATATTTAACTTTGGAAAAATGAGAAACCTGCTAAGAGAGAGAGAGAGAGAAGAGGCAGACAATCACAGGAAAGCAGCTCCTCCTACCAATACAATGCAAAAAGCCAAAGAAACAAATCGGGTTCCACAACCGCAGCGCAGGCAGGCGGACTGCTCAAGCCACACTGGGCAGTAAGAGAGATCCATTGTAACCAACCCCTAACCTCCCCTCCGCCCCATCACTGTAAATGTCAACTTAATGGAATTGATGGGATCGTTAATGACAATGTAATTCCCTCGTCCTCTAATGACGATGATAGGTCTACAGTAGGCTACTTACTAACCCTTATTATAATCTAATGGAACTCTACTGTATGATGCAATAAAGGTAATGGAAGTTTAACGCAGTTAGGGACCGATCGAAATTTACTGGGGGGGGTCCAAAGTCGCTCCATCCAATAGTTGACGTTCAGGTGAGGAAGTCTGTTTCACGCCGGCCAGAGTTACTCATATAATGTAACAATATAACAATTCTCTTCATACAAAATATTCTGATGTAAAATTAACGAATGAGCCTCCAACTGTATATCTGAATAGGAGATGCAGTAGCCACCTGACATAAATTAATGCATGTCGATGTCGTAGCAGGTCACCAGCAGATCTCTCTTTCTCTCTCTAAGGTCTAAGCTTCTCTTCCTTTATAAATAATGTATGTATATATAAATACAGTTGAATCCGGAAGTTTACATACACTTAGGTTGGAGTCATTAAAACTCGTTTTTCAACCACTCCACAAATTTCTTGTTAACAAACTATAGTTTTGGCAAGTCGGTTAGGACATAATATATAATAATAATATATGCCATTTAGCAGACGCTTTTATCCAAAGCGACTTACAGTCATGTGTGCATACATTCTACGTATGGGTGGTCCCGGGAATCGAACCCACTACCCTGGCGTTACAAGCGCCATGCTCTACCAACTGAGCTACAGAAGGACATCTACTCTTTGCATGACACAAGTAATTTTTCAAACAACTGTTTACAGACAGATTATTTCACTTATAATTCACTGTATCACAATTTCAGTGGGTCAGAAGTTTACATGCACTAAGTTGACTGTGCCTTTAAACAGCTTGGAAAATTCCAGAAAAGGATGTCATGGCTTTAGAAGCTTCTGATAGGCTAATTGACATGATTTGAGTCAATTGGAGGTGTACCTGTGGATGTATTTCAAGGCCTACCTTCAAACTCAGTGCCTCTTTGCTTGACATCATGGGAAAATCAAAATAAATCAGCTAAGACCTCATAAAAAAATTGTAGACCTCCACAAGTCTGGTTCATCCTTGGGAGCAATTTCCAAACGCCTGAAGGTACCACGTTCATCTGTACAAACAATAGTACGCAAGTATAAACACCATGGGATCACGCAGCCATCATACCGCTCAGGAAGGAGACGCATTCTGTCTCCTAGAGATTAATGTTTTTTGGTGCGAAAAGTGCAAAACAATCCCAGAACAACAGCAAATGACCTTGTGAAGAAGCTGGAGGAAACAGGAACAAAAATATCTATATCCAAGATAAAACGAGTCCTCTATCGACATAACCTGAAAGGCCGCTCAGCAAGGAAGAAGCCACTGCTCCAAAACCGCCATAAAAAAGTCAGACTACGGTTTGCAACTGCACATGGGGACAAAGATCGTATTTTTTGGAGAAATGTCCTCTGGTCTGATGAAACAAAAAAAGAACTGTTTGGCTATAATGACCATCGTTATGTTTGGCTTGCAAGCTGAAGAACATCATCCCAGCCGTGAAGCACGGGGGTGGCAGCATCATGTTGTGGGGGTGCTTTTCTGCAGGAGGGACTTGTGCACTTCACAAAATAGATGGCATCATGAGGACAGAAAAAGCTTGGTCGCACATGGGTCTTCCAAATGGACAATGACCCCAAAGGACAACAAAGTCAAGGTATTGGAGTGGCCATCATAAAGCCCTGATCTCAATCCTATAGAACATTTGTGGGCAGAACTGAAAAAGCGTGTGCGAGCAAGGAGGCCTACGAACCTGACTCAGTTACACCAGCTCTATCAGGCGGAATGGGCCAAAATTCACCCAACTTATTGTGGGAAGCTTGTGGAAGGCTACCCAAAACATTTGACCCAAGTTCCATAATTTAAAGGCAATGCTACCAAATACTAATTGAGAGTATGTAAACTTCTGACCCACTGGGAATGTGATGAAAGAAATTAAAGCTGAAATAAATTATTCTCTCTACTATTATTATGACATTTTACATTCTTAAGAGAAAGTGGTGATCCTAACTGACCTAAGACATGGATTTTTTACTAGGATTAAATGTCAGGAATTGTGAAATACTGACTAAGGTGTGTGTAAACTTCCGACTTAAACTGTGTGTGTATATATACCCCTTCAAATCCACAAATTTGCAGGGGTGTCCACATACTTTGGTAAACATAGTGTAGTATAGTAGAGATATACTACTTTTGTATACATAGTATGTGGACACCCTTTCAATGAGTGGATCCGACAAACATTGACAGTAGAATGGACTACTTTACTGAAGAGCTCAGTGACTTTGAGTGTGGCACCGTCATAGGATTCCACCTTTCCAACAAGTCAGTTCGTGAAATTTATGCCCTGCTAGAGCTTGCCCGGTCAACTAACTGTAAGTGCTATTGTTGTGAAGTGAAACGTCTCGCAGCAACAACGGCTCAGCCATGAAGTGGTAGGCCACACAAGCTCACAGAACGGGACCACCGAGTGCTGAAGCTCATTGTGTAAAAATGATTTGTCCTTGGTTACAACTATATGCTTTGCATTGGAATGTGATCATGCCTGTTCTTAAAAAAATCTCAATCAAACTGAACTAAATTCACAATCAGGATTTGGCAACTGGATCCTGGACTTCCTGACGGGCCGCCCCCAGGTGGTGAGGGTAGGCAACACCACAGCCGCCAAGCTGACCTTCAACAGGGGGGCCCCTCAGGGGTGCGTGCATAGTCCCCTAGCTGTACTCCCTTTTCATGTGGCCGCATACGACTCCAACAACATCATTAAGTTTGCTGACGACATGAAGCTGGTAGGCCTGATCACCGATGTCAATGAGAGAGCCTATAGGGAGGAGGTCAGAGACCTGACAGTGGGGTGCCAGGACAAAAATCTGTCAGTCAACGTCAGGAAGACAAAGGAGTTTGATAGTAGACTACAAGAAACCGAATGCTATTCACGTATATATGTGTATATATATATATATATATATATATATATATAACTCCCAGTCATTTATTGAGTAAAACGCCAACGTTTAGGTATCACTGTGGCTTCTTGCACAATTCCAAACCTTTAGCAGCCTGCATAATTAATATAGTTAATCATCTCTCTGTATGTCAACTGTATTGGATTGGCCTACTTACTCACATAGATCACTGAATAGCCATAACCTACTTCCCCAATCTTTTCAATGTTTGAGTCAGGAACACCAGCTTGTCACATTTTGGGGTAGCTCCTGGTTTTATTTTCTATAAACCCTGCATTGGAAAAGATCCACTCTGATGGAGTGGCTGGGATGGAGGTATTTTACTACTCTGGTCAGCGTCAGATACCTGTCCTTTGAGAAACAGACACATCACAAGTCCTCAACTGGCAGCTTCATTAAATAGTAGCCGCAAAACAGCAGTCTCAACGTCAACAGTGAAGAGGCGACTCCGGATGCTAGCCTTCTAGGCAGAGTTGCAAAGAAAAAGCCATATCTCAGACTGGCCATCCTGTTAGGGATGTTGCGAATTTTCGAAGCTTTTTGTTAAAAATCGCGCAACATTTCAAAGTCCTGCTACTCATGCCAGGAATATAGTATATGCATATGATAAGCATGTGTGTATAGAAAACACTCTGAAGTCTCTAAAACGGGTTAAATCGTGTCTGTGGCTATAACAGAACGTGTTTAGGAATAAAAATCCCTGGGAAAACTGTTCACCAAAAACACACAAAAAAATATTCATCCGCCAGTCAATGTATTGTCTAAGGCGATAGAAAATAGATGAGGTTCCGTTTACAATGCCTACAGCTTCCACACGATGTCGCCAGTACTGGCATTTCATGGCTGGTTTATCCTTGGTGAGATGACGTATAGGCACTTCCTGTCTTGGGTCGCACCGGAGGAAGTTATGAAAGTGAAAACATGGACGATGATTTCAAGACTTGCTGCTATCGAATACAGATCGCCCCGTGATCAATTTGATAGATTATTAACGTTTATTAATACCTAAAGTTGGTTTAGAAAAGTAGTTTGAATTGATTTGTAAAAGTTTATAGGCAACTTTTTTAATTTTAAAAAGTGACGTTGTAAAGGTGAATTTTCCTGGATCAGACCGGCCTTCATAAAATTATATTTTGGGTATACAATGACGGATTTAATCGGGAAAAAGACCCAATTGTGATGTTTATGGGACATATAGGAGTGCCAACAAAGAAGCTCGTCAAAGGTAATGAATGTTTTATATTTTATTTCTGCGTTTTGTGTAGCGCCGGCTACCGCAAAATCTTTTGTTTAGGTCTCGTTCAGGTATTTTGGGGGGTGCATGCTATCAGATAATAGCTTCTCATGCTTTCGCCGAAAAGCATTTTACAAATCTGACATGTTGGCTAGATTCACAACGAGTGTAGCTTTAATTTAGTATCTTGCGTGTGTGTTTTAATGAAAGTTTGAGTTTTATCGAAAACTATAGGTGGCGCTCTGAAATTTCCGCTGATTTGGTACCTGTGCAGGAACCAACATCCCAAACAGGATAAAAATAAAATATTAAGATGGGCAAAAGAACACAGACACTCTGCCTAGAAGGCCAGCATCCCGGAGTCGCCTCTTCACTGTTGACGTTGAGACTGGTGTTTTGCGGGTACTATTTAATGAAGTTGAGGACTTGTGAGGCGTCTTGTTTCTCAAACTAGACACTCTAATGTACTTGTCGTCTTGCTCAGTTGTGCACCGGGGCCTCCCACTCTTTCTCTTCTGGTTAGAGCCAGTTTGTGCTGTTCTGTGAAGGGAGTAGTACACAGCGTTTCAGTTTCTCGTATGGAATAGCCTTCATTTCTGAGAACAAGAATAAACTGACAAGTTTCAGAAGAAAGGTCTTTGTTTCTGGTCATTTTGAGCTTGTAATCGAATCCCAAAAATGTTGATGCTCCAGACACTCAACTAGTCTAAAGAAGGCCAGCTTTATTGCTTCTTTAATCAGGACAACAGTTTTCAGCTGTGCTAACATAATTGCAAAAGGACTTTCTAATGATCAATTCGCCTTATAAAATTATAAACGTGGATTAGCTAACACAACGTGCCATTGGAACACAGGAGTGATGGTTGCTGATAATGGGCCTCTGTACACCTATGTAGATATTTCATAAAAAAATAAGCCGTTTCCAGCTACAATAGTCAGTTACAACATTAACAATGTCTACACTGTATTCTGACCAATTTGATGTTATTTTAATGGACAAAAAATGTGCTTTTCTTTTAAAAACAAAGACATTTCTAAGTGACCCCAAACTTTTGAACGGTATGTTATTAGTAATAATAATCATAATTCTGAAAACACATTTGTTGTAAAATAATATCATTTTATGAGCACACATATACAGAGAATTCTGAAAGTATTCAGACCCCTTGCTTTTTTCCACATTCTGTTACGTTACAGCCATATTCTAAAATGGATGAAATAAAACATGTTCCTCATCAATCTAAACACAATACCCCATCATGACATCACAATACCCCATCATGACATCACAATACCCCATCATTTTTTTGCAAGTTTTTTAAAAATGAAAAAGTATTCAGGCCCGTTGCTATGAAACCCAAAAATGAGCTCAGGTGCATCATGTTTTCATTGATCATCCTTGAGATGTTTCTACAACTTGATTGGAGTCCACCTGTGGTAAATTCAATTGATTGGACATGATTTGGAAAGGCACACACCTGTCTATATTATGTCCCACAGTTGACAATGCATGTCAGAGCAAAAACTAAGCCATGAGGTCGAGGGAATTGTCTGTAGAGCTCCGAGACAGAATTATGTTGAGCCACAGATCTGGGGAAGGGTACCAACAAATGTCTGAAGCATTGAAGGTCACTAAGAACAAAGTGGCCTCCATCATTCTTGAATGGAAGAAGTTTGGAACCTCCAAGACTCTTTCTAGAGCTGGCCGCCCGGCCAAACTGATCATTTGAGGGAGGTTCAGGGATGTGACCAAGAACCTGATGGTCACTCTGACAGATCTCCAGAGTTCCTCTGTGGAGATGGGAGAACCTTCCAGAAGGACAACCATCTCTGCAGGACCCCACCAATCAGGCCTTTATGGTAGAGTGGCCAGACAGAAGCCACTCCTTAGTAAAAGGCACATGACAGCCCGCTTGGCGTTTCCCAAAAGGCACCTAAAGGACTCTCAGACATGAGAAACAAGATTCTCTGGTCTGATGAAACAAAGATGGCCTGAATGCCAAGCGTCACAGCGGAGGTTCTCTTCTGCTGTTCAACCAATCCAGGTGAGGAGTTATGATGGAGCGTCAACTTGGTAACCTCAAAAAGCACATCACAGTCTCTCTTTCCATTTCCTCTGAAAACCAGAACATCCAGTCTCTCTTTCCATTTCCTCTGAAAACCAGAACATCCACAGTCTCTCTTTCCATTTCCTCTGAAAACCAGAACATCCACAGTCTCTCTTTCCATTTCCTCTGAAAACCAGAACATCCACAGTCTCTCTTTCCATTTCCCCTGAAAACCAGAACATCCACAGTCTCTCTTTCCATTTCCTCTGAAAACCAGAACATCCACAGTCTCTCTTTCCATTTCCCCTGAAAACCAGAACATCCACAGTCTCTCTTTCCATTTCCTCTGAAAACCAGAACATCCACAGTCTCTCTTTCCATTTCCCCTGAAAACCAGAACATCCACAGTCTCTCTTTCCATTTCCCCTGAAAACCAGAACATCCACAGTCTCTCTTTCCATTTCCTCTGAAAACCAGAACATCCACAGTCTCTCTTTCCATTTCCTCTGAAAACCAGAACATCCACAAGGTGGTAAGCACTCAAAATGAATACAGAATTTAAAATCAATAATTATAGAACAGTAAACTTGGTAGCAATATGGGGAGCAATGATACACATTTAAACAACATTAAAATCTCTAGAAAAATAGGGATGGGTCGTATTTAATTCAAGACCACAGAAGGGAGAGCCTTGGGGCCAGTCATAGTTTAGCTGTAACGGCCACAAGTAGGCCTTACCCCTGCACTATCACATTAGGAGATAGTGAATAACAAGATGTAGCTGTCCCAGGAAAGTTTTTTAAGATCGGAGACGCTCGTTTAATGTGAGCGGGTCAGAGACACTATCTGACGGCTATCTGACGGCTAATGATCTCGCCTTCCCAGCATGCCCTTCTGCTCTGAAGTGCACAAGCAACGTAATTATTATTATTATTTTTATTAGCAAGCGTGAATGTCTAAGTGAAAAACCGTTTAGGAGGCTGTTTTGAGCCACAGCTCGAAGCTACATTAAATCTAATCACATCATCACATCATTGTTTTGTCGTGACGCAGCGTGCTGGTATGGAGAATCCTCATGACCAAGTGATCCAACGTTGTAGTGTGTGACCTACCATCCGCGTCACATTGTTTCGTGTGCCGCATCACTACGTTGGCAAGACAGTGGTTTTAATGTGAGAGGCTCAGGCACGTTAGGATGTTGAAAGGCTTGTAATGTACACCTGGCTGAATACACGTGCAGGTGAAGCCGGCCAGTCTCTGTCAACACAGTCTGCCATGTCCATAGAACTCTCATTAGGAATACTAACAACACACACCTGGTGCGATGGGACACGCCCCACTGTTCTATACATTTAGCCGTAGCCAGTGAAGTCTGTGGTCATGACGACAGGCTACAGCTAAATGTCTAGCACATTGAGGCCTTTAGTGAAGTGCCGTCTAAAGGAGACAAACATTGTGTTTGTTTGTCTCACACATTGAGCAAAGTGGTAGAACTGGACTGAATGCAGCATTTGCTGAAGTGCAGGTATTTTCACCAACACTGTTTTCTCTCATCATCCACGTTGTTTTACTCTCTGAGATGCATGTCCCTTCTAGTCCCACCAGCACATCAAACTGGTAGAGAATGAATGTTTAACCATTATTTAACCAGGCAAGTCAGTTAAGAATTCTTAGTTTCAATGACGGCCCAGGAACAGTCCAACACTCTAACCACTAGGCTACCTGCCACCCCAATAAATGAATGAATGGTTGAATTAATTAATGGTTTAATGAGTTAGTCCCATATAGCACCCTAAAGTCTAAAGTAGTGCACTATATAGGGAAAAGGGTGCCATTTGGGATGCACTCATAGTTTCAACAGAGCCTCATATTAATGACTGATGACAGACTATCTGTGTGACAGACTATCTGTGTGACAGACTGGAACACCTCGCCTGCGTCCCAGATAGAACATTGTTTTCTTAAATAGTGCCCATTGGGCTCTGATTAATAGTAGTGCACTACGTAGGGAGCAGAGTGCCGTTTGTGACGCTACCCTTCTATTCTTCTCAGTGGCAGTTGCGTGGCTGATATCAGGATGAGGACTGCCTGGTTGCTTACATAACAAATTACTGTCAACATTACACCAGACCACACAGGGATCCTTCAACATTACACACAGGGATCCTTCAACATAACACCAGATCACACAGGGATCCTTCAACATTACACACAGGGATCCTTCAACATAACACCAGATCACACAGGGATTCTTCAACATTACACCAGCTCACACAGGGATCCTTCAACATTACACCAGATCACACAGGGATCCTTCAACATTACACCAGATCACACAGGGATCCTTCAACATTACACACAGGGATCCTTCAACATAACACCAGATCACACAGGGATTCTTCAACATTACACCAGCTCACACAGGGATCCTTCAACATTACACACAGGGATCCTTCAACATAACACCAGACCACACAGGGATCCTTCAACATTACACCAGCTCACACAGGGATCATTCAACATTACACACAGGGATTCTTCAACATTATACCAGACCACACAGGGATCCTTCAACATTATACCAGACCACACAGGGATCCTTCAACATAACACCAGATCACACAGGGATCCTTCAACATTACACCAGCTCACACAGGGATCCTTCAACATTACACACAGGGATCCTTCAACATAACACCAGATCACACAGGGATCCTTCAACATTATACCAGACCAAACAGGGATCCTTCAACATTACACCAGACCAAACAGGGATCCTTCAACATTACACACAGGGATCCTTCAACATAACACCAGATCACACAGGGATCCTTCAACATTATACCAGACCACACAGGGATCCTTCAACATTATACCAGATCACACATGGATCCTTCAACATTATACCAGACCAAACAGGGATCCTTCAACATTACACCAGACCAAACAGGGATCCTTCAACATTACACACAGGGATCCTTCAACATAACACCAGATCACACAGGGATCCTTCAACATTATACCAGACCACACAGGGATCCTTCAACATTATACCAGATCACACATGGATCCTTCAACATTATACCAGACCACACAGGGATCCTTCAACATTATACCAGCTCACACAGGGATCCTTCAACATTATACCAGACCACACAGGGATCCTTCAACATTACACCAGATCACACAGGGATCCTTCAACATTACACCAGATCACACAGGGATCCTTCAACATTACACCAGATCACACAGGGATCCTTCAACATTACACCAGATCACACAGGGATCCTTCAACATTATACCAGACCACACAGGGATCCTTCAACATTATACCAGCTCACACAGGGATCCTTCAACATTATACCAGACCACACAGGGATCCTTCAACATTACACCAGATCACACAGGGATCCTTCAACATTACACCAGATCACACAGGGATCCTTCAACATTACACCAGATCACACAGGGATCCTTCAACATTACACCAGATCACACAGGGATCCTTCAACACTACACCAGCACACACACACACACACACACACACACACACACACACACACACACACACACACACACACACACACACACACACACACACACACACACACACACACACACACAGCCCCTAAAACTCGCCTGGGGTCACACAACATACTAACAGTACATATGACCTCTTGAGCTGCCATAAAACCTAGTACTACGCCATTTAAACAACAACAACAGAGATGTAAACTGTACGGAACGAAGCGCCCGGGCCTTGTGAGTTGACTGGGGTATGGGGGGCCAACACTACAGTGAAATGAATGGAACTACTGCTCCTAAATAGCATGGTGTAATGTTACTTCATAATACATGTGAACAAATGAAACAAATAATCCTTCATGTCACGAACCTTCTGTTTGAAACAATATTCGTAAAGGATTCAGAGGGTGAAAATCCCTTATTCATTTCCATGAAATGTTTTGAGCCTGTGCTGTGCCAATTCAGTAAGTCTCACACTGTGTGTTACAGCTCCCAAGCTATCTGTGGGTATATAAGGGTAAATTCTAGTCTATTCTGGGGTGGCAGGGTAGCCTAGTGGTTGGAGCGTTTGGCCAGTAACCAAAAGGTTGCACGATCAAATCCCTGAGCTGAAAAGGTATGAATCTGTAATTTTGCCCCTCAACAAGGCAGTTAACCCACTGTTCCTAGACCAGTTAACCCACTGTTCCTAGACCAGTTAACCCACTGTTCCTAGACCAGTTAACCCACTGTTCCTAGACCAGTTAACCCACTGTTCCTAGGCTGTCATTGTAAATAAGAATTTGTTCTTAACTGACTTGCCAAGTTAAATAAAGGTAAAATAAAAATGATTCATTGCCCTCTCTATACTGTCTTTTATCCGAGAATAGACAATATAGGAGAAAATCACTCCAAGACAGTCAGCTCAAGTGACAACACTTGACAAAGAAGAGACAGACACAAACTGTAAGCTTCAGTCAGAGCAGCCACAGGAGCCTAGTACAGCTTCCTATTATTATAGTTTAGAGTCATCTATCTTTTACACAAAGACTGAACCCTCTGAGTGGTGTCTTTACAGTAAATTCCATGAAAAACACTTCTGATCCCCACAGGCTCCGTCATCAACAGACATACTGTCTGGCTCTGGTCAAAAAGGGTAAAGGTTGATGTTTGGGATGCAGAAACACAGACATGCTGCCTTGGCTCCCTGACTGACTGAATTATGCAGCCTGCTTTGGCATTGCCCCCAAAATGTCAGGAACTCCCTGCCTTCACCCTTGTCTGCACCCCTCCCAACCCCTGCACCTCCTGTCGTAGGGAATTCCCTAACACACACACACACACACACACACACACACACACACACACACACACACACACACACACACACACACACACACACACACACACACACACACACACACACACACACACACACACACACACACACACACACACACACACACACACACACAGCCCTCTGTCTCCCGTCGTAAGGAATTCGTGATCATATCACAGTCTGTCTGGCCCTTGGCCCACAACCAATAAGGCCTCCTGTACCGCAGAGCTTAGCAACAGTAACTAGCTTCACGTCTGCACCATCATGTTAACAGACATTTGTAAGTAGTAATGCTAAAGTCAAATTCAATCTTTCTTTCTCGCTTTCCATACTTGAACCCCCAGTGATAAGGAAGGAAGGATGAATGAAAAACCTGACTGTAAGGTATATTGGTAACATTATCAAATCAAATCAAAATCAAAATCAAATCAAACCGTGCTTCTACACCTGCATTGCTTGCTGTTTGGGGTTTTAGGCTGGGTTTCTGTACAGCACTTTGAGATATCAGCTGATGTACGAAGGGCTATATAAATACATTTGATTTGATTTAATATTAACGCCTTATTAACAAGTTATGACAGTGACCGTGCGATCCGTAACACCAATACAATGTAGCTCTTATATGGGATGGATTTCTTCTGTAGAAAGCATCGAGATGTATCTGTCCACTGTCAGAGATACAGTGCTACTGTACAATCATAGACGTGTGATATTATCTGGGGCTGTTCTGACTGTATCCTAAATTACACATTATTCCTTACTACATAGTGCACTACTTCTGACCACTACTTCTGACCACTACTGACCAGGGCTCCCGAGTGGAGCAGCAGTGCTAGAGGTGTCACTACAGACCCTGGTTCGATTCCAGGCTGTATCATAACTGGCTGTGATCGGAAGTCCCACAGGGCGGTGCACAGTTGGCCCAGTGTCGTCCGGGTTAGGGGAGGGTTTGGCAGGGGTAGACCGTCAATGTAAAATATTAATTTATTCTTAACTGACTTGCCTGGTTAAATAAAACATTTTTAAAAAGCTTCTAGACAAAGGTAGTACACTATATAGACACACTATATAGACACACTATATAGACACACTATATAGACACACTATATAGACACACTATATAGACACACTATATAGACACACTATATAGACACACTATATAGACACACTATATAGACACACTATATAGACACACTATATAGACACACTATATAGACACACTATATAGACACACTATATAGACACACTATATAGACACACTATATAGACACACTACTAGACACACTATATAGACACACTATATAGACACACTATATAGACACACTATATAGACACACTATATAGACACACTATATAGACACACTATATAGACACACTATATAGACACACTATATAGACACACCATATAGACACACTATATAGACACACTATATAGACACACTATATAGACACACTATATAGACACACTATATAGACACACTATATAGACACACTATATAGACACACTATATAGACACACTATATAGACACACTATATAGACACACTATATAGACACACTATATAGACACACTATATAGACACACTATATAGACACACTATATAGACACACCGTATAGACACACTATATAGAAAGTAGGGTGTCATTATTTCTACAGCACATTTCAGACATGGAATGCAACGCAATGTCCTTAGGAAGAACCCCCCAGAAAATAGCTGGAATATTTACACAACAAACATAAGATAAATAACAATAGAAATAGACAAACTGAACAACTAAAACAAATAGACCAGATATAGACAAAACCAAACACTATATAGACACAAAAGGCTAGAAAGTAGGGGCATAGTCACTAAAGCACATTTCAGACATGGAATACATAGTCACTAAAGGCTCACAGGAAGAACCCCACCAGAAGGCTGGCATATTTACACAAAAACTAAGATAAATAACATAGTAACTACAAACTGGGAACAATAAAACAAAGGCAGGGAAAACATAGCTACAAAGGCTGGGTACATTTTAAGATCTCTTTTAAATGGTCCACATAGTAACTAAAGGTTCTCTAGCAGGCTGTTCCAGAGGCTGGGGGCATAGTAACTAAAGGCTGGGGGCATAGTAACTAAAGGCTGGGGGCATAGTAACTAAAGGCTGGGGACATAGTAACTAAAGGCTGGGGGCATAGTAACTAAAGGCTGGGGGCATAGTAACTAAAGGCTGGGGGCATAGTAACTAAAGGCTGGGGGCATAGTAACTAAAGGCTGGGGGCATAGTAACTAAAGGCTGGGGACATAGTAACTAAAGGCTGGGGGCATAGTAACTAAAGGCTGGGGGCATAGTAACTAAAGGATGGGGGCATAGTAACTAAAGGCTGGGGGCATAGTAACTAAAGGCTGGGGACATAGTAACTAAAGGCTGGGGACATAGTAACTAAAGGCTGGGGACATAGTAACTAAAGGCTGGGGGCATAGTAACTAAAGGCTGGGGACATAGTCACTAAAGGCTGGGGGCATAGTAACTAAAGGCTGGGGGCATAGTCACTAAAGGCTGGGGGCATAGTAACTAAAGGCTGGGGGCATAGTAACTAAAGACTGCCTCTCCAGCCTTTAGTTATTCTGGACGCATATTTTAATTCACGGACAATAAAGATAAAACACCAGGTACAAAAACCTAGGTGTTATTTTATATTCTGAACAAAATTTAAAATCACACACTAGGAATGTGACCAAAATATTTTTTTTACCACCTGTGGAACATTGCCAAGGTGCGGCTGTTTCTCTCTCAGACGGATACAGAGACTCATCCATGCTCTTATGACAAGCAGGCTTGACTACAGTAATGCTCTGGTCTACCCAAGAAAGCATCACATCAATACTGTCATTACTGTAATAATATAGCAGAAGCAACAAAAAGGATTTAAAAAAATAAAAATACAGTTGGCACTTAAAACATTATTTAGATGTTTGAAAACAAATTTCTCCAGAATTTTACTTACAAATGGAAGGTTGTAGATTGGCCAAAAATTTGCTAAGGGCTGGGCGATATACCACATTTTACGATATACTGGTATTGATGCACGGACCGGTTTGTGTTTTTACTTTACCTTCTACAACAATATTTTAATGTTTGGTTTGTTAAATGTGATACGCCATGTGTAATGTAAATTTTAAAAGTTTACTTCGCTACTTGTGTCAGCTCTCTCCGCTCACTCTCTCTCTCCATGCTGCATTCCACACAGACCAAGCCACGCCCTCTGTCACTCAAGGAACGCATTTGATGTTCCTTTACCACGAGACGCTTGCGTTCAGTCTCTGCATGTTGATGACAACAATGCTGTTTTCACTTTGCTTAATATAAATCCACTAGCGTTCTGTTATGACACTATTAGTTTGTGTTTCTTACATCAGCACAGAGCTAGTTTGTCTTTTCTTAGTAAATTGGGCCGACATCTTGTCAACCGCTAATGCAAATCTCTTGCTAGCTAATAAATGTACTGAGTCAGAGCAAACTTAACTAGCTATACAGACCGATAATACCAGTTATGGTGTAGACCTGCACCTGCATGTTGTTTGTGCAACAGTATCTTCTAAATCAAATACATAAACGCAAAGCAAGATGACATGAAGTAACTAAGATAAAACATTCAATGTAGCCAAAGATTATAGGGTCCCCTAGGAAACACTTGTCAACACTTTGGTTCCTACCCTGTCACAATAACTCCTCCCTAGCATTTTCATTTGTTGTCATGTCAAACAAAGCTGTATTCACAGTGCCCTGTATAATATTCTAACTATGGAATTTGAATAATCATTCTATTTCCATGATTCCAACAGTTCACCCAAGGGTTTTGCTGTAAATCACAAGTAAAACATTTGGTTAAAAATAAAGCATAGATTGTTTGTCCATATCGTGCAGCCTTACGTGGCAGTGTGGAAATGATCTCAAATGAGTGTAGGAAATGAGTGTAGGAAATGAGTGTAGGAAATGTGTAGGAAATGAGTGTAGGAAATAAGTGTAGGGAATGAGTGTAGGAAATGAGTGTAGGAAATGAGTGTAGGAAATGAGTGTAGGAAATGCAGGAATTGATGAAAATGCAGAAAAATAGTTTGTGTTGAAGTTTAATTGAATCGTATAAAACAATCCGAATGAAGAAAGACTCATTGAAATCACTTAGAATGGATGTGTTACCACCCTAGGATCACACACTACTCATAAAGCAAATAAACCTTTATTATTAAAAAACATCAAATACTGTCGTAACGTTTATATAGCGTGGTATGATATCGCCCCGGCCATAATAAAAGCTGAAGAATTTAGACTGCTTTCCTTCAGAAGAGGTTTCATCAGAGCAGTTTTTAGTGCAGTAGGGAAAGTGCCTGTGAACAGGAAGTGATTAACAATAGATATGCAATTAAAAACTGTTTTGAAGAAGGTGCTGGGGATAGGATCTAGAAGGCAGGTAGAAGGTGCTGGGGATAGGATCTAGAAGGCAGGTAGAAGGTGCTGGGGATAGGATCTAGAAGGCAGGTAGAAGGTGCTGGGGATAGGATCTAGAAGGCAGGTAGGAGGTGCTGGGGATAGGATCTAGAAGGCAGGTAGAAGGTGGTGAGGATAGGATCTAGAAGGCAGGTAGAAGGTGCTGGGGATAGGATCTAGAAGGCAGGTAGAAGGTGCTGGGGATAGGATCTCTAGAAGGCAGGATAGAAGGTGCTGGGGATAGGATCTAGAAGGCAGGTAGAAGGTGCTGGGGATAGGATCTAGAAGGCAGGTAGAAGGTGCTGAGGATAGGATCTAGAAGGCAGGTAGAAGGTGCTGGGGATAGGATCTAGAAGGCAGGTAGAAGGTGCTGGGGATAGGATCTAGAAGGCAGGTAGAAGGTGCTGGGGATAGGATCTAGAAGGCAGGTAGAAGGTGCTGGGGATAGGATCTAGAAGGCAGGTAGAAGGTGCTGGGGATAGGATCTAGAAGGCAGGTAGAAGGTGCTGGGGATAGGATCTAGAAGGCAGGTAGAAGGTGCTGGGGATAGGATCTAGAAGGCAGGTAGAAGTGCTGGGATAGGATCTAGGAAGGTGCTGGGGATAGGATCTAGAAGGCAGGTAGAAGGTGCTGGGGATAGGATCTAGAAGGTGCTGGGGATAGGATCTAGAAGGAAGGTGCTGGGGATAGGATCTAGAAGGCAGGTAGAAGGTGCTGGGGATAGGATCTAGAAGGCAGGTAGAAGGTGCTGGGGATAGGATCTAGAAGGCAGGTAGAAGGTGCTGAGGATAGGATCTAGAAGGCAGGTAGAAGGTGCTGGGGATAGGATCTAGAAGGCAGGTAGACGGTGCTGGGGATAGGATCTAGAAGGCAGGTAGAAGGTGCTGAGGATAGGATCTAGAAGGCAGGTAGAAGGTGCTGGGGATAGGATCTAGAAGGCAGGTAGAAGGTGCTGGGGATAGGATCTAGAAGGCAGGTAGAAGGTTTATGTTGTGATATCACTTTCCTGAGCATGGAACAGTCTGAGTGATCATTGATGTATCTTCTACTTTATTAGTAATGACAGTATCTTTCCTATTGATATGATGGTTCTGCTACATTATTAGTAATGACAGTATCATTTCCTATTGATATGAAGGTTCTGCTACATTATTACAGTAATGACAGTACCTGTCCTATTGATATGATGGTTCTGCTACATTATTACAGTAATGACAGTATCATTTCCTATTGATATGATGGTTCTGCTACATTATTACAGTAATGACAGTATCTTTCCTATTGATATGATGGTTCTGCTACATTATTACAGTAATGACAGTATCTTTCCTATTGATATGATGGTTCTGCTACATTATTACAGTAATTACAGTACCTGTCCTATTGATATGATGGTTCTGCTACATTATTACAGTAATGACAGTATCTTTCCTAGTGTTATGATGGTTCTGCTACATTATTATTGTAATGACAGTACCTGTCCTATTGATATGATGGTTCTGCTACATTATTAGTAATGACAGTATCATTTCCTATTGATATGAAGGTTCTGCTACATTATTACAGTAATGACAGTACCTGTCCTATTGATATGATGGTTCTGCTACATTATTACAGTAATGACAGTATCATTTCCTATTGATATGATGGTTCTGCTACATTATTACAGTAATGACAGTATCTTTCCTATTGATATGATGGTTCTGCTACATTATTACAGTAATTACAGTACCTGTCCTATTGATATGATGGTTCTGCTACATTATTACAGTAATGACAGTATCTTTCCTAGTGATATGATGGTTCTGCTACATTATTATTGTAATGACAGTACCTGTCCTATTGATATGATGGTTCTGCTACATTATTACAGTAATGACAGTATCTTTCCTAGTGATATGATGGTTCTGCTACATTATTATTGTAATGACAGTACCTGTCCTATTGATATGATGGTTCTGCTACATTATTACAGTAATGACAGTATCTTTCCTATTGATATGATGGTTCTGCTACATTATTACAGTAATGACAGTATCGTTCCTAGTGATATGATGGTTCTGCTACATTATTACAGTAATGACAGTATCTTTCCTATTGATATGATGGTTCTGCTACATTATTATTGTAATTACAGTATCGTTCCTAGTGATATGATGGTTCTGCTACATTATTACAGTAATGACAGTATCTTTCCTATTGATATGATGGTTCTGCTACATTATTATTATAATTACAGTATCTTTCCTATTGATATGCTACAGTGCAGTCTTGAAAGTGTTCGATCCATATGCATTTAGAAAGGCTTTTGATTGCCTTGAGAAACCATGAATAGAGGCACATGTTCCATAGTATCAACAGCAATACATTTTTACACAACCTGATAGGTTGTATTTAGTGAAACTAAGAAAAGCAAATGAACGGAACGTAACGTACTCTAATTTAAATTCCAGTCATGTCCTTTCCCAGAAAGAAATGGTCCGATTAATGACATACTGTATCTATGCCTGCATTCCAAATGGCACTCTTTTCCCCGTTTAGTGCCCTACTTTTCACCAGGGCCCAAGCGCACACTATATATACACTACCGTTCAAAAGTTTTGGAGGTCACTTAGAAATGCCCTTGTTTTCCATGAAAATAAACATGAAATGAGTTGCAAAATGAATAGGAAATATAGTCAAGACATTGGCGAGGTTATAAATAATGATTTTTAATTGAAATCATACTTGTGTCCTTTCGTCAAAAAAACCCTCCATTTGCAGCAATTACAGCATTGCAGACCTTTGGCATTCTAGTTGTCAATTTGTTGAGGTAATCTGAAGAGATTTCACCCCATGCTTCCTGAAGCACCTCCCACAAGTTGGATTGGCTTGATGGTCACTTCTTACATACCATACGGTCAAGCTGCTCCCATAACAGCTCAATAGGGTTGAGATCCGGTGACTGTTCTGGCCACTCCATTATAGACAGAATACCAGCTGACTGCTTCTTCCCTAAATAGTTATTGCATAATTTGGAGCTGTGCTTTGGGTCATTGTCCTGTTGTAGGAGGAAATTGTCTCCAATTAAGCGCCGACCACAGGGTATGGCATGGCGTTACAAAATGGAGTGATAGCCTTCCTTCTTCAAGATCCCTTTTACCCTGTACAAATCTCCCACTTTACCACCACCAAAGCACCCCCAGACCATCACTTTGCCTCCACCATGATTGACAGATGGCGTCAAGCACTCCTCCAGCATCTTTTCATTTTTTCTGCCTTTCACGAATGTTCTTTATTGTGATCCGAACTCCTCAAACTTAGATTTGTCTGTCCATAACACTTTTATTCCAATCTTCCTCTGTTCAGTGTCTGTGTTCTTTTGCCCATCTTATTCTTTTATTTTTATTGGCCCGTCTGAGATATGGATTTTTCTTTGCAACTCTGCCTAGAAGGCTTAGCATCCCGGAGTCACCTCTTCACTGTTGACTAGTGTTTTGTGGGTACTATTTAATGAAGCTGCCAGTTGAGGACTTGTGAGGCGTCTGTTTCTCAAACTAGACACTCCAATGTACTTGTCCTATTGCTCAGGTGTGCACCAGGGCCTACCATTCCTCTTTCTATTCTGGTTAGAGCCAGTTCGCACTGTTTTGTGAAGGGAGTAGTACACAGTGTTGAACGAGATCTTTAGTTTCTGGGCAATTTTGGAAAAGCCTTCATTTCTCAGAACATGAATAGACTGATGAGTTTCAGAAGAAAGGTCTTTGTTTCTGGCCATTTTGAGCCTGTAATTGAACCCACAAATGCTGATGCTCCAGATACTCAACTAGTCTAAAGTTTTATTGCTTCTTCAATCAGACCAACAGTTTTCAGCTGTGCTAACATAATTGCAAAAGGGTTTTCTAATGATCAATTCGCCTTTTAAAACTATAAACTTGGATTAGCTAATATATATACATGTATATATATATAACTTGTTAACTATTTCTGCTAGTTAGTTTTTTCTACCATGTGGGTTTTATCTTACTTGAGCCTGCTAACTGAGGAGTGTTAATTCACCTGTTTCCATGTTTCATTTTAAAACATTTATCTTATAAACTATTTATCTGTACACGGAATTGTATTTGTTTTTTTTTTACTCATTTGTTTCTAATCTTTACAGGAAAATACCACAGGTACTATCTGATGTGTGGAGACTTTTCACTGCAGCTAATGTAGAAGAAAAAGCGGTGTACAACTGAAAATACTGTGCCAAATCATATGTGAAGAACGCAACAAAGATGCAGAATCATCTGGCCAAGTGCATAAAGATCCCCCAGCGGTCACAACAAGCAACCTCTGATTAAAGTCACTCTACTTCTATACGAGATGGAAATGATGAATCAGACACCTCATCGATAGCAACAGCTCATGGTCCTCCTGGAATCAGAAGTTATTTTGACTCAATAGAGGAATGTTGTCAGAAATGCTGATGAATGTCTTGCTTGAGTTGTGCATGCAACTGGTTCACCTCTGATGCTCACAGGCAATGTGTATTGGAAGAGATTTCTGAATGTTCTTCGCCCAGCAGACAATTGCCATCCTGTCTGATGTTCAGACTCTGCCTGCAGATGTTAGAGAATAAATCCGTACTGCCCTGCCCACTCCACTGTTGCTCCAAGCAGAGGAAACTGCAGTCCTGAAATACATCAAAACGCGTGAAGACGTCTGCCTGAAGCCCATACACACCGCAGCATAAATGCTGGACCCCAAGTATGCTGCAAGAGCATCCTGTCTGGTGCAGAGATCAACAAGGCCTATGGTGTCATCACTACCGTGTCTCGACCACCTTGGCCTGGATGTGGGCAACACTTCCAAGCAGGGGCTTTGGGATGGAGATGCAATATTGCACTCGTGCCAACATATCTCATCAGCCACCTGGTGGAAGGGACTTTGTGGATCTGAGGCTCTTTGCCCTCCATCATCCTCCAAATCCCACCAACATCAGCCGCCTCAGAGCGCAACTGGAACACACATACCAAAGCACGCAACAGGCTGACCAATACACGGGTTGAAATATTGGTGGTCATTCGGGCAAATTTGAGGCTTTTTGAGCCTGACAACGAGCCATCCTCAAAAAGGTTGGAATGTGACAGTGAAGATGAGGCCTCAGAGTCTGATGTTTAAGAGGTGGACATTGAGGAGGTCCAGGGAGAAGACATGGAAGCCTGAGAGGAAGACAACCAAATCTGTAGTTTCTAGACTATCATTTCACAGATGTATGTTGAAAATGTTTTTGGGAGATGTGATGGATCCTTGGGGACCCTTTCTTTTGGTGATCGGTGAAATCATCCCATGTGACGAGTCAACTCATTTAATTAAAGTTCAATTTGTAACTAATTTGCTGTTTTTATTTCTATTTGAAGGATTTAATCATTGCAATGATGTCAACTTATTATAAAGTGAAAGGTTTATGTTTCTGTCTCCATATGGTAAATATATCCAATGCAAAAAACATCTACATTTAAATAGTATGCAAATTAACTTGTATATATTTCATTTAATTACCATATATTCCCTTTAATACACACGGAAAGATCAACACGGCCTATGGTGCCAACATACCCTGACTTAACATACCCTAATATACCCTGACGAACATACCCTGACTTAACATACTCTAACATACCCTGACTTAACATAACCTGACTTAACATACCCTGACTTAACATACCCTGACTTAACATAACCTGACTTAACATAACCTGACTTAACATAACCTGACATAACATAACCTGACTTAACATAACCTGACTTAACATACCCTGACTTAACATAACCTGACTTAACATAACCTGACATAACATAACCTGACTTAACATAACCTGACTTAACACAACCTGACTTAACATACCCTGACTTAACATAACCTGACTTAACATACCCTGACTTAACATAACCTGACTTAACATACCCTGACTTAACATAACCTGACTTAACATAACCTGACTTAACATACTCTAACATACCCTGACTTAACATAACCTGACTTAACATACTCTACCAAACGTACAGTCAATAACACAATACAAAAATATATGTAAAAGTGTGTGCAAATGTAGAAGATTAGGGAGGTAAGGCAATAAATAGGCCATAGAGGCAATTTAGCATTAACACTGGAGTGATAGATGTGCAGATGATGACGTGCAAGTAGAGATACTGGGGTGCAAAAGAGCAAGAAGATAAATGACCAGTGAAATGTACCTGCTGGAGCGCGTGCTACAGGTAGGTGTTGCTATGGTGCCCAGTGAGCTGAGATAAGGCGGGGCTTTACCTAGCAAAGACTTGTAGATGACCTGGAGCCAGTGGGTTTGGCGACAAATATGTAGCGAGGGCCAGCCAGCGAGAGCATACAGGTCACAGTGGTGGGTAGTATATGGGGCTTTGGTGACAAAACGGATGGCACTGTGATAGACTACATCCAGTTTGCTGAGTAGAGAGTTGGAGGCTATTTTTTCTAAATGACATCGGCGAAGTCGAGGATCGGTAGGATAGTCAGTTTTATGAGGGTATGTTTGGCACCATGAGTGAAGGAGGCTTTGTTGCGAAATAGGAAACCGATTCTAGATTTAATTTTGGATTGGAGATGCTTAATGTGAGTCTGGAAGGAGAGTTTACAGTCTAGCCAGACACCTAGGTATTTGTAGTTGTCCACATATTCTAAGTCAGAACTGTCCAGAGTAGTGACGCTAGTCGGGCGAGTGGGTACAGACAGCAATTGGTTGAAGAGCATGCATTTCGTTTTATAAGCATTCAAAAGCAGTTGGAGGCCACGGAAGGCATT
>NC_068450.1:8727645-8745145 GCF_023373465.1 Oncorhynchus keta | reverse complement strand
AGCAGCATGATGGAGTCACAGCAGGATGGAGTCACAGCAGCATGATGGAGTCACAGCAGCAGGATGGAGTCACAGCAGCAGGATGGAGTCAGCAGCAGCAGGATGGAGTCACAGCAGCATGATGGAGTCACAGCAGCATGATGGAGTCACAGCAGCAGCAGGATGGAGTCACAGGATGGAGTCATCATGATGGAGTCACAGCAGCAGCATGATGGAGTCACAGCAGCAGCATGGATTGAGTCACAGCAGCAGCAGGATGGAGTCACAGCAGCAGGATGGAGTCAGAGCAGCAGGATGGAGTCACAGCAGCAGGATGGAGTCACAGCAGCAGCAGGATGGAGTCACAGCATCATGATGGAGTCACAGCAGCATGATGGAGTCATAGCAGCAGCATGATGGAGTCACAGCAGCATGATGGAGTCACAGCAGCAGCAGGATGGAGTCACAGCAGCATGATGGAGTCAGAGCAGCATGATGGAGTCAGAGCAGCAGGATGGAGTCACAGCAGCAGGATGGAGTCACAGCAGCAGCAGGATGGAGTCACAGCATCATGATGGAGTCACAGCTGCATGATGGAGTCATAGCAGCAGCATGATGGAGTCACATCATCATGATGGAGTCATAGCAGCAGAAGGATGGAGTCACAGCAGCATGATGGAGTCACAGCAGCATGATGGAGTCACAGCAGCATGATGGAGTCACAGCAGCAGGATGGAGTCACAGCAGCAGGATGGAGTCACAGTAACATGATGGAGTCAGAGCAGCAGGGTGGAGTCACAGCAGCAGCAGGATGGAGCCACCGCATCATGATGGAGTCACAGCAGCATGATGGAGTCATAGCAGCAGCATGATGGAGTCACAGCAGCATGATGGAGTCACATCATCATGATGGAGTCATAGCAGCAGAAGGATGGAGTCACAGCAGCATGATGGAGTCACAGCAGCAGCATAATGGAGTCACAGTAGTAGGATGGAGTCACAGCAGTAGTAGGATGGAGTCACAGCAGCAGAACAAGGATAAATAGGTCATTATTTTTCTGAAACAGAATGAATAATGATCTACAGAATGAATAATGTTCTTGTGTATTAAAAAGTATGTTGAAAGGAGAACTTCAATAGTTTTTATTTAGTCCAGGACTAGGCCTAGTTAGTTCTGGGAGACCGGCCCATACAGCATTGTGCAAAAGCGTAGTTCATAATTAACGTGTACATTAGTGTCTCAAGATGTCTAGATACTGTAGTGTACTTAACACAGCTCATCTCTTCTGATCCTCCCTCTTTTCCCTTTTAATCTATCACTCTGAGCTGTGTATCATGTTTTCTTCTCCTTCATCAACTGCCTGATCATCTCCTCTGATTGATTTCTACTGTAAAGTAATGGCTCCACTAGGACCTGAGTCTAATAGTTCCACTAGGACCTTAGTCTAATGGCTCAACTAGGACCTGAGTCTAATGGCTCAACTGAGAGGCTCCTAGGAAGTCTAATGGCTCCACTAGGACCTGAGTCTAATGGCTCCACTAGGACCTGAGTCTAAAGGCTCAACTAGGACCTGTCTAATGGCTCCACTAGGACCTGAGTCTAATGGCTCAACTAGGACCTGTCTAATGGCTCCACTAGGACCTGAGTCTAATGGCTCCACTTGGTCCAGAGTATAATGGCTCCACCAGGACCTGTCTAATGGCTCCACTAGGACCTGAATCAAATGGCTCCACAAGGACCTGAGTCTAATGGCTCCACTAGGACCTGAGTCTAATGGCTCCACTAGGACCTGAGTCTAATGGCTCCACTAGGACCTGAGTCTAACAGCTCCACTAGGACCTGAGTCTAATGGCTTCACTAGGACCTGAGTCTAATAGCTCCACTAGGACCTGAGTCTAGTGGCTCCACTAGGACCTGTCTAATGGCTCCACTAGGACCCGTCTAATGGCTCCACTAGGACCTGGCTGATGGCTCCACTAGGACCTGTCTAATGGCTCAACTAGGACCTGTCTGATGGCTCCACTAGGACCTGAGTCTAATGGCTCCACTAGGACCTGTCTAATGGCTCCACTGGGACCTGAATCTAATGGCTCCACTAGGACCTGTCTAATGGCTCCACTAGGACCTGTCTGATGGCTCCACTAGGACCTGTCTAATGGCTCCACTAGGACCTGTCTAATGGCTCCACTAGGACCTGTCTAATGGCTCCACTAGGACCTGTCTGATGGCTCCACTAGGACCTGTCTCATGGCTCCATGGCTCCACTAGGACCTGTCTAATGGCTCCACTAGGACCTGTCTGGTGGCTCCACTAGGACCTGGTCTGATGGCTCCACTAGGACCTGTCTGATGGCTCCACTAGGACCTGTCTGATGGCTCCACTAGGACCTGTCTGATGGCTCCACTAGGACCTGTCTGATGGCTCCACTAGGACCTGATGGTCTGATGGCTCCACTAGGACCTGTCTGATGGCTCCACTAGGACCTGAGTCTAATGGCTCCACTCGGACCTGTCTGATGGCTCCACTAGGACCTGTCTAATGGCTCCACTCGGACCTGTCTGATGGCTCCACTAGGACCTGAGTCTAATGGCTCCACTAGGTGGGTGGTTTACTGCTGGCTCTGCCCACCTCTAATGTCCCCTGCCACTGGAGCTCAGCTCTGAGCTTGTAAATCCCACATCACGGTACTGTAGATGACGGTTTTTGGACTTCATAGGATGTATGCTTTTGCTTTAGGTTGTGGCCTCGGCTGTGTGTCCTCATGACATGATCTGTCCGGAGTCAGAAAAATTTTCAAAGACTCTTTCCAAAATGGCGTCTCTTATTTCCAATGTAGTACACTACTGTTTTGACCAGAGCCCATAGTGCACTCCATTGGTGAATAGGCTGCCATTTGGGACACATCTCTGGTCTCCAGGCCTCTAAAGGTTGATGTATCTGTTGGGTATTAGCCTGGGCTATGCCCTCCTCCCGAGGGAATGAACTATGTCCCTAATGACATGCTGTTGCCTAAATAGTGCACTACATTTGACCAATAGGACATTTGGGACACATCTCTGGTCTCCAGACCTCTAAAGGTTGATGTATCTGTTGGGTATTAGCCTGGGCGATGCCCTCCTCCCGAGGGAATGAACTACATCCCTAATGACATACTGTTCCCTAAATAGTGCACTACATTTGACCAGTAGGACATTTGGGACACACATAAGGATTATTTTTCATAACGATTATGATTTTTGAACTGATGTGCACATTGTTTTGAAGAAAGATTTGTTTAATGGCGACTGCAATATCACTTTTAAGCTTCGGATTTTCAAATGATAAATAATCATATTATTTAGATAATAACTTTAGTTGTTTTTTGTAATACGCGGTCTGGAATGGGTTGAAAACCAGCTTTAGAGGCAAAGAAGCCTGGTGCATCTTCACTAAACAAAACATGCATGCTTGCATGTGCACACGCACGCACACACACACACACACACACACACACATTACACACGCGCGCACGCACACGCACACACACACACACACACACACACACATTACACACATACACACACACAAACACACACACATTACACACACACACATTACACACACACATTACACACACACATTACACACACACACACCCCGGCTGTACTTTGAGCTGAGCAGAGGGCACATATTTCCCACCGTGACTAAGCCAATCTGATTTCAAGTAGAAACTTGTTGTCATCATGTCCTATTGATTATTTCAGAGAGGAAAAAACACTTTTAACAGTTTGTGATTTATTTTGAAACAGAATTTCATCAGATATGGAACACAAACTCATAGCTGTCACGAATATTACCGAAGGTGACTCCCCTTCTTGTTCGGGTGGCGCTCGGCGGTCATCGTCGCCGGTCTACTAGCTATCACCGATCCGTTGTTCTGTGTTCCTTTGGTTTTGTCTGATTGGTATCACCTGTTTCTTGTTTGGTTGTTAGGGTGGGGTTATATATAGTCTGTTCAGCCCGCTTCTGTTTCGTGCGGGCTTGTTCTCCTGTTCTTTGTTTGAGTGTATTTTGTTTGTATTTTGGGTTTCACGCTGTCCGTTTATATTTCTGATCATTTGTTTTCCTACTTTTGTTCATGTTATTTATCCGGGACATTAAAGCGTGTTTTTTCCCCACATCTTTTGCTCTCTGCGCCTGACTCCACACCTCCGCACTCATCTGCCGTAACAATAGCCATTATCACCCTGTTATTAAATGTCTGGCTTTATTGGAGCAGTTTTCTAAACTGGAAATCAATGGAAAGTGTCAGGACCCGGTTACGAACCCGGGTCTCCGGAGTGAGAAACAGTCATTTAACCAACTGAGCCACGAATAGTCGGCAGAACCCAGAAGATGAGGCAGACACAGCAGTACTTGAGACGGTGTATTTAATCAAGTAAAAAGTGAAGTTCTTCAGGAAAACATGTAACTCCACAACCTCAAAAGGAATTCCACAAGAACAAAGGTAATCCTCCAAGACAAAAAAGGTAAATCCACAAGGTGGAAGGTATAGCATAAAAAGCCTCAAAAGATACTCGAAAACAAACAAACAAGAACAAAAAACAGAATTCCACAAGAGAGTCCACCGGGATCAACAAGAGTACTAGGGCTGGGTGCTAACATACAAACACAGAGCAAAGAACTGAGGAAAACAAAGGGTTTAAATACAATCAGGGGAAACGAGGCACAGGTGCAAATAATAATGGGGATCAAGGGAAAACAAAAGGTCAAAAGGCACAATGGGGGCATCTAGTGACCAGAAACCGGAACAACCCTGGCCAAATCCCGACAGAATGTGTGAAAGTGAATGTGAATATCGGAGGAAAGTAAATGTAGTATTCTGTTGTCAAGGAAAATTACAACAAGACCGCGTGTAGGAAGACGTACAACAGAAGCATCAAACAGGAAGAAGCACAGCAACACTTCCTCCTCCAGCTGTACCAACCTGACTGCCTGCAGCACAGCAACACCTCCTCCAGCTGTACCAACCTGACTGCCCGCTGCACAGCAACACCTCCTCCGGCTGTACCAACCTGACTGCCCGCAGCACAGCAACACCTCCTCCGGCTGTACCAACCTGACTGCCTGCAGCACAGCAACACCTCCTCCGGCTGTACCAACCTGACTGCCTGCAGCACAGCAACACCTCCTCCGGCTGTACCAACCTGACTGCCTGCAGCACAGCAACACCTCCTCCGGCTGTACCAACCTGACTGCCCGCAGCACAGCAACACCTCCTCGGCTGTACCAACCTGACTGCCCGCAGCACAGCAACACCTGACTGCCCGCAGCACAGCAACACCTCCTCCGGCTGTACCAACCTGACTGCCTGCAGCACAGCAACACCTCCTCCGGCTGTACCAACCTGACTGCCCGCAGCACAGCAACCTGACCTGACTGCCTGCAGCACAGCAACACCTCCTCCGGCTGTACCAACCTGACTGCCTGCAGCACAGCAACACCTCCTCCGGCTGTACCAACCTGACTGCCTGCAGCACAGCAACACCTCCTCCGGCTGTACCAACCTGACTGCCTGCAGCACAGCAACACCTCCTCCGGCTGTACCAACCTGACTGCCTGCAGCACAGCAACACCTCCTCCGGCTGTACCAACCTGACTGCCTGCAGCACAGCAACACCTCCTCCGGCTGTACCAACCTGACTGCCTGCAGCACAGCAACACCTCCTCCGGCTGTACCAACCTGACTGCCTGCAGCACAGCAACACCTCCTCCGGCTGTACCAACCTGACTGCCTGCAGCACAGCAACACCTCCTCCGGCTGTACCAACCTGACTGCCTGCAGCACAGCAACACCTCCTCCGGCTGTACCAACCTGACTGCCTGCAGCACAGCAACACCTCCTCCGGCTGTACCAACCTGACTGCCTGCAGCACAGCAACACCTCCTCCGGCTGTACCAACCTGACTGCCTGCAGCACAGCAACACCTCCTCCGGCTGTACCAACCTGACTGCCTGCAGCACAGCAACACCTCCTCCTGTACCAACCTGACTGCCTGCAGCACAGCAACACCTCCTCCGGCACCAACCTGACTGCCTGCAGCACAGCAACACCTCCTCCGGCTGTACCAACCTGACTGCCTGCAGCACAGCAACACCTCCTCCGGCTGTACCAACCTGACTGCCTGCAGCACAGCAACACCTCCTCCGGCTGTACCAACCTGACTGCCCGCAGCACAGCAACACCTCCTCCGGCTGTACCAACCTGACTGCCCGCAGCACAGCAACACCTCCTCCGGCTGTACCAACCTGACTGCCCGCAGCACAGCAACACCTCCTCCGGCTGTACCAACCTGACTGCCCGCAGCACAGCAACACCTCCTCCGGCTGTACCAACCTGACTGCCCGCAGCACAGCAACACCTCCTCCGGCTGTACCAACCTGACTGCCCGCAGCACAGCAACACCTCCTCCGGCTGTACCAACCTGACTGCCTGCAGCACAGCAACACCTCCTCCGGCTGTACCAACCTGACTGCCTGCAGCACAGCAACACCTCCTCCGGCTGTACCAACCTGACTGCCTGCAGCACAGCAACACCTCCTCCGGCTGTACCAACCTGACTGCCTGCAGCACAGCAACACCTCCTCCGGCTGTACCAACCTGACTGCCTGCAGCACAGCAACACCTCCTCCGGCTGTACCAACCTGACTGCCTGCAGCACAGCAACACCTCCTCCGGCTGTACCAACCTGACTGCCTGCAGCACAGCAACACCTCCTCCGGCTGTACCAACCTGACTGCCTGCAGCACAGCAACACCTCCTCCGGCTGTACCAACCTGACTGCCTGCAGCACAGCAACACCTCCTCCGGCTGTACCAACCTGACTGCCCGCAGCACAGCAACACCTCCTCCGGCTGTACCAACCTGACTGCCTGCAGCACAGCAACACCTCCTCCGGCTGTACCAACCTGACTGCCTGCAGCACAGCAACACCTCCTCCGACTGTACCAACCTGACTGCCTGCAGCACAGCAACACCTCCTCCGGCTGTACCAACCTGACTGCCTGCAGCACAGCAACACCTCCTCCGACTGTACCAACCTGACTGCCTGCAGCACAGCAACACCTCCTCCGGCTGTACCAACCTGACTGCCTGCAGCACAGCAACACCTCCTCCGACTGTACCAACCTGACTGCCTGCACTACACACACACTTCACATTACAGGTTGGTGTTTCCACTACTTCTAAACTTCAGTCAAGAATACGTCTGGCACCTTTTGTCAGCATGGCAGGGACTGTGTGTGTGTTACTGGTACCCAAACCGGTTCTACCTGGAACCAAAAACCGGTTCTACCCGGAACCCAAAAACAGTTCTACCCAGAACCCAAAAGGTTCTACACAGACCCAAAAATTGTTCTAACTGGAACCAGAAATTGTTCGACCCGGAACCAAAAATGGTTCTACCTGGAACCAAAAGGGGATCTTCTATGGGGAAAGCTGAAGAACCCTTTTGGAACACTTTTGTCTAAAAGTGTAGTGCACTACTTTTGATCATGGCCCATGAAGCTCTTGTTAAAAGTAGTGCACTACATAGGGAATAGGGGGCCATTGTCACGATCATCGTATGGAGTAGAAGGTGAGGACCAAAACGCAGCGTGGTTAGTATACATTCTTCTTTATTGAAGAAAGAACATGAAGTAAACTGAACCAAAACAATAAACGAATAACGACCATGAAGCTATAACAAGAAAACTGTGCTGACACAAGCAACTAACAGACATAGATAATCACCCACAAAGTACTCACAGAATATGGCTGCCTAAATATGGATCCCAATCAGAGACAACGATAGACAGCTGCCTCTAATTGAGAACCAATCTAGGCAACCATAGACATACAATTTACCTAGAAAGGAAACAGCCCCATAAACATACAAAACCCCTAGACAAGAGGACAAAAACACATACATCACCCATGTCACACCCTGACCTAACCAAAATAACAAGGAAAACAAAGAATACTAAGGTCAGGGTGTGACAGTACCACCCCCCAAAGGTGCGGACTCCGGCCGCAAAACCTGAACCTATAGGGGAGGGTCTGGGTGGGCGTCTGTCCGCGGTGGCGGCTCTGGCGCGGGTAGTGGACCCCACTTTCTCCGCCTCATTGTCCGCCTCCGTGGCCTCCTAAATACGGCGACCCTCGCTGCCGACCTCGGACTGGGGACCCTAGAGATGGGTCCCGAATGGACGGGAGATTCCGGCAGCGCCGGACAGGCGGTAGACTCTGGCAGCGCCGGGGTGAAGGATGACTCCGCCAGAGCCGCCACCGCGGACAGACGTCCACCCAGACCCTCATCTATAGGTTCAGGTTTTGCGGCTGGAGTCCGCACCTTCGGGGGGGGGGTACTGTCACGATCTGACCTTTATTTCCTTTGTTTTGTCGTTATTTAGTGTGGTCAGGGCGTGAGTTGGGGTGGGCAGTGTATGTTTGTTTTTCTATGATTTTGGGATTTCTATGTTTCGACCTAGTATGGTTCTCAATCAGAGGCAGGTGTCATTAGTTGTCTCTGATTGAGAATCATACTTAGGTAGCCTGGGTTTCACTGTTAATTTGTGGGTGTTTGTTTCCGTGTGTGTGTTTGTCGCCACACGGTTCTGTTTCGGTTTTGTCATTTCACATATTCGTTTATTGTTTTTGTATTTCATAGTGTTCAGTGTTTTTGTTATTAAAAAAAACGATATGGACACTTACCACACCGCATCTTGGTCCGATCCATGCTACACCTCCTCTTCAGACGAAGAGGAGGAAACATTTCGAATGGCTGTAAAGGTTTCTTAGTCTGTCAGAACGTTTCCATCACATGGCAAAAAGGCAGGAAGAACTCAGTACTCAAGCAGAGGAGAGAGAACCTCAAAGCTCATTGTAGGATAACAGGAGGCAACATTTTCAGAACACCTGCTTTCAAAACCAACTTGTGTCTTGTTGGATGTGATTTATAATAAATCCAAAACACCTATACAAGACACCTATACTGTTAGATAGAAATCAGTAGTGAGGAATAGCTACTGCAGTGGTTCTGTTAGAGAGAAGTCAGTAGGGTGGAATAGCTACTGCAGTGGTTCTGTTAGAGAGAAGTCAGTAGGGTGGAATAGCTACTGCAGTGGTTCTGTTAGGGAGAAGACAGTCGGGTGGAATAGCTACTGCAGTGGTTCAGTGGTGTGGAATAGCTACTGCAGTGGTTCTGAGAAGTCAGTAGGGTGGAATAGCTACTGCAGTGGTTCTGTTAGAGAGAAGACAGTGGTGTGGAATAGCTACTGCAGTGGTTATGTTAGAGAGAAGTCAGTAGGGTGGAATAGCTACTGCAGTGGTTCTGTTAGAGAGAAGTCAGTAGGGTGGAATAGCTACTGCAGTGGTTCTGTTAGAGAGAAGTCAGTAGGGTGGAATAGCTACTGCAGTGGTTCTGTTAGAGAGAAGTCAGTAGTGTGGAATAGCTACTGCAGTGGTTCTGTTAGAGAGAAGTCAGTAGGGTGGAATAGCTACTGCAGTGGATCTGTTAGAGAGAAGACAGTAGGGTGGAATAGCTACTGCAGTGGTTCTGTTAGAGAGAAGTCAGTAGGGTGGAATAGCTACTGCAGTGGTTCTGTTAGGGAGAAGACAGTCGGGTGGAATAGCTACTGCAGTGGTTCTGTTAGGGAGAAGACAGTGGTGTGGAATAGCTACTGCAGTGGTTCTGTTAGAGAGAAGTCAGTAGGGTGGAATAGCTACTGCAGTGGTTCTGTTAGAGAGAAGTCAGTAGGGTGGAATAGCTACTGCAGTGGTTCTGTTAGAGAGAAGTCAGTAGTGTGGAATAGCTACTGCAGTGGTTCTGTTAGAGAGAAGTCAGTAGGGTGGAATAGCTACTGCAGTGGATCTGTTAGAGAGAAGACAGTAGGGTGGAATAGCTACTGCAGTGGTTATGTTAGAGAGAAGTCAGTAGGGTGGAATAGCTACTGCAGTGGTTATGTTAGAGAGAAGTCAGTAGGGTGGAATAGCTACTGCAGTGGTTCTGATAGAGAGAAGACAGTCGGGTGGAATAGCTACTGCAGTGGTCCTGTTAGAGAAGTCAGTAGGGTGGAATAGCTACTGCAGTGGTTCTGTTAGAGAGAAGTCAGTAGGGTGGAATAGCTACTGCAGTAGTTCTGTTAGAGAGAAGTCAGTAGGGTGGAATAGCTACTGCAGTGGTTCTGTTAGAGAGAAGTCAGTAGGGTGGAATAGCTACTGCAGTGGTTCTGTTAGAGAGAAGACAGTAGGGTGGAATAGCTACTGCAGTGGTTCTGTTAGAGAGAAGTCAGTAGGGTGGAATAGCTACTGCAGTGGTTCTGTTAGAGAGAAGTCAGTAGGGTGGAATAGCTACTGCAGTGGTTCTGTTAGAGAGAAGTCAGTAGGGTGGAATAGCTACTGCAGTGGTTCTGTTAGAGAGAAGACAGTCGGGTGGAATAGCTACTGCAGTGGTTCTGTTAGAGAGAAGACAGTAGGGTGGAATAGCTACTGCAGTGGTTCTGTTAGAGAGAAGTCAGTAGGGTGGAATAGCTACTGCAGTGGTTCTGTTAGAGAGAAGTCAGTAGGGTGGAATAGCTACTGCAGTGGTTCTGTTAGAGAGAAGTCAGTAGGGTGGAATAGCTACTGCAGTGGTTCTGTTAGAGAGAAGTCAGTAGGGTGGAATAGCTACTGCAGTGGTTCTGTTAGAGAGAAGTCAGTAGGGTGGAATAGCTACTGCAGTGGTTCTGTTAGAGAGAAGTCAGTAGGGTGGAATAGCTACTGCAGTGGTTCTGTTAGAGAGAAGTCAGTAGGGTGGAATAGCTACTGCAGTGGTTCTGTTAGAGAAGTCAGTAGGGTGGAATAGTCAGTAGGGTGGAATAGCTACTGCAGTGGTTCTGTTAGAGAGAAGTCAGTAGGGTGGAATAGCTACTGCAGTGGTTCTGTTAGAGAGAAGTCAGTAGGGTGGAATAGCTACTGCAGTGGTTCTGTTAGAGAGAAGTCAGTAGGGTGGAATAGCTACTGCAGTGGTTCTGTTAGAGAGAAGTCAGTAGGGTGGAATAGCTACTGCAGTGGTTCTGTTAGAGAGAAGTCAGTAGGGTGGAATAGCTACTGCAGTGGTTCTGTTAGAGAGAAGTCAGTAGGGTGGAATAGCTACTGCAGTGGTTCTGTTAGAGAGAAGTCAGTAGGGTGGAATAGCTACTGCAGTGGTTCTGTTAGAGAGAAGACAGTAGGGTGGAATAGCTACTGCAGTGGTTCTGTTAGAGAGAAGTCAGTAGGGTGGAATAGCTACTGCAGTGGTTCTGTTAGAGAGAAGTCAGTAGGGTGGAATAGCTACTGCAGTGGTTCTGTTAGAGAGAAGTCAGTAGGGTGGAATAGCTACTGCAGTGGTTCTGTTAGAGAGAAGTCAGTAGGGTGGAATAGCTACTGCAGTGGTTCTGTTTCTAGCTACTGCAGTGGTTTAGAGAGAAGTCAGTAGGGTGGAATAGCTACTGCAGTGGTTCTGTTAGAGAGAAGTCAGTAGGGTGGAATAGCTACTGCAGTGGTTCTGTTAGAGAGAAGTCAGTAGGGTGGAATAGCTACTGCAGTGGTTCTGTTAGAGAGAAGTCAGTAGGGTGGAATAGCTACTGCAGTGGTTCTGTTAGAGAGAAGTCAGTAGGGTGGAATAGCTACTGCAGTGGTTCTGTTAGAGAGAAGTCAGTAGGGTGGAATAGCTACTGCAGTGGTTCTGTTAGAGAGAAGACAGTAGGGTGGAATAGCTACTGCAGTGGTTCTGTTAGAGAGAAGTCAGTAGGGTGGAATAGCTACTGCAGTGGTTCTGTTAGAGAGAAGTCAGTAGGGTGGAATAGCTACTGCAGTGGTTCTGTTAGAGAGAATAGTCAGTGGTTCTGTTAGAGAGAAGTAGGGTGGAATAGCTACTGCAGTGGTTCTGTTAGAGAGAAGACAGTAGGGTGGAATAGCTACTGCAGTGGTTCTGTTAGAGAGAAGTCAGTAGGGTGGAATAGCTACTGCAGTGGTTCTGTTAGAGAGAAGTCAGTAGGGTGGAATAGCTACTGCAGTGGTTCTGTTAGAGAGAAGTCAGTAGGGTGGAATAGCTACTGCAGTGGTTCTGTTAGAGAGAAGACAGTAGGGTGGAATAGCTACTGCAGTGGTTCTGTTAGAGAGAAGTCAGTAGGGTGGAATAGCTACTGCAGTGGTTCTGTTAGAGAGAAGTCAGTAGGGTGGAATAGCTACTGCAGTGGTTCTGTTAGAGAGAAGTCAGTAGGGTGGAATAGCTACTGCAGTGGTTCTGTTAGAGAGAAGACAGTAGGGTGGAATAGCTACTGCAGTGGTTCTGTTAGAGAGAAGTCAGTAGGGTGGAATAGCTACTGCAGTGGTTCTGTTAGAGAGAAGTCAGTAGGGTGGAATAGCTACTGCAGTGGTTCTGTTAGAGAGAAGTCAGTAGGGTGGAATAGCTACTGCAGTGGTTCTGTTAGAGAGAAGTCAGTAGGGTGGAATAGCTACTGCAGTGGTTCTGTTAGAGAGAAGTCAGTAGGGTGGAATAGCTACTGCAGTGGTTCTGTTAGAGAGAAGTCAGTAGGGTGGAATAGCTACTGCAGTGGTTCTGTTAGAGAGAAGTCAGTAGGGTGGAATAGCTACTGCAGTGGTTCTGTTAGAGAGAAGTCAGTAGGGTGGAATAGCTACTGCAGTGGTTCTGTTAGAGAGAAGTCAGTAGGGTGGAATAGCTACTGCAGTGGTTCTGTTAGAGAGAAGTCAGTAGGGTGGAATAGCTACTGCAGTGGTTCTGTTAGAGAGAAGTCAGTAGGGTGGAATAGCTACTGCAGTGGTTCTGTTAGAGAGAAGTCAGTAGGGTGGAATAGCTACTGCAGTGGTTCTGTTAGAGAGAAGTCAGTAGGGTGGAATAGCTACTGCAGTGGTTCTGTTAGAGAGAAGTCAGTAGGGTGGAATAGCTACTGCAGTGGTTCTGTTAGAGAGAAGTCAGTAGGGTGGAATAGCTACTGCAGTGGTTCTGTTAGAGAGAAGTCAGTAGGGTGGAATAGCTACTGCAGTGGTTCTGTTAGAGAGAAGTCAGTAGGGTGGAATAGCTACTGCAGTGGTTCTGTTAGAGAGAAGACAGTAGGGTGGAATAGCTACTGCAGTGGTTCTGTTAGAGAGAAGTCAGTAGGGTGGAATAGCTACTGCAGTGGTTCTGTTAGAGAGAAGTCAGTAGGGTGGAATAGCTACTGCAGTGGTTCTGTTAGAGAGAAGTCAAGTGGAATAGCTACTGCAGTGGGGTGTGGAATAGCTACTGCAGTGGTTCTGTTAGAGAGAAAGTCAGTTCTGTTAGGGTGGAATAGCTACTGCAGTGGTTCTGTTAGAGAGAAGTCAGTAGGGTGGAATAGCTACTGCAGTGGTTCTGTTAGAGAGAAGTCAGTAGGGTGGAATAGCTACTGCAGTGGTTCTGTTAGAGAGAAGTCAGTAGGGTGGAATAGCTACTGCAGTGGTTCTGTTAGAGAGAAGTCAGTAGGGTGGAATAGCTACTGCAGTAGTTCTGTTAGAGAGAAGTCAGTAGGGTGGAATAGCTACTGCAGTGGTTCTGTTAGAGAGAAGTCAGTTCTGTTAGGTGGAATAGCTACTGCAGTGGTTCTGTTAGAGAGAAGTCAGTAGGGTGGAATAGCTACTGCAGTGGTTCTGTTAGAGAGAAGACAGTAGGGTGGAATAGCTACTGCAGTGGTTCTGTTAGAGAGAAGTCAGTAGGGTGGAATAGCTACTGCAGTGGTTCTGTTAGAGAGAAGTCAGTAGGGTGGAATAGCTACTGCAGTGGTTCTGTTAGAGAGAAGTCAGTAGGGTGGAATAGCTACTGCAGTGGTTCTGTTAGAGAGAAGACAGTAGGGTGGAATAGCTACTGCAGTGGTTCTGTTAGAGAGAAGTCAGTAGGGTGGAATAGCTACTGCAGGGTGGAGTCGCTCTGGATAAGAGCGTCTGCTAAATGACTTAAATGTAAATGTAAATGTTCTGTTAGAGAGAAGTCAGTAGGGTGGAATAGCTACTGCAGTGGTTCTGTTAGAGAGAAGTCAGTAGGGTGGAATAGCTACTGCAGTAGTTCTGTTAGAGAGAAGTCAGTAGGGTGGAATAGCTACTGCAGTGGTTCTGTTAGAGAGAAGTCAGTAGGGTGGAATAGCTACTGCAGTGGTTCTGTTAGAGAGAAGTCAGTAGGGTGGAATAGCTACTGCAGTGGATCTGTTAGAGAGAAGTCAGTAGGGTGGAATAGCTACTGCAGTGGTTCTGTTAGAGAGAAGTCATTAGGGTGGAATAGCTACTGCAGTGGTTCTGTTAGAGAGAAGTCAGTAGGGTGGAATAGCTACTGCAGTGGTTCTGTTAGAGAGAAGTCATTAGGGTGGAATAGCTACTGCAGTGGTTCTGTTAGAGAGAAGTCAGTAGGGTGGAATAGCTACTGCAGTAGTTCTGTTAGAGAGAAGTCAGTCGGGTGGAATAGCTACTGCAGTAGTTCTGTTAGAGAGAAGTCAGTAGGGTGGAATAGCTACTGCAGTGGTTCTGTTAGAGAGAAGTCAGTAGGGTGGAATAGCTACTGCAGTAGTTCTGTTAGAGAGAAGTCAGTAGGGTGGAATAGCTACTGCAGTGGTTCTGTTAGAGAAGTCAGTAGTGTGGAATAGCTACTGCAGTGGTTCTGTTAGAGAGAAGACAGTAGGGTGGAATAGCTACTGCAGTAGTTCTGTTAGAGAGAAGTCAGTAGGGTGGAATAGCTACTGCAGTGGTTCTGTTAGAGAGAAGACAGTAGGGTGGAATAGCTACTGCAGTGGTTCTGTTAGAGAGAAGTCAGTAGGGTGGAATAGCTACTGCAGTGGTTCTGTTAGAGAGAAGACAGTAGGGTGGAATAGCTACTGCAGTGGTTCTGTTAGAGAGAAGTCAGTAGGGTGGAATAGCTACTGCAGTAGTTCTGTTAGAGAGAAGTCAGTAGGGTGGAATAGCTACTGCAGTGGTTCTGTTAGAGAGAAGTCAGTAGGGTGGAATAGCTACTGCAGTAGTTCTGTTAGAGAGAAGTCAGTAGGGTGGAATAGCTACTGCAGTGGTTCTGTTAGAGAGAAGCCAGTAGAGTGGAATAGCTACTGCAGTGGTTCTGTTAGAGAGAAGTCAGTAGGGTGGAATAGCTACTGCAGTGGTTATGTTAGAGAGAAGACAGTAGGGTGGAATAGCTACTGCAGTGGTTCTGTTAGAGAGAAGACAGTAGGGTGGAATAGCTACTGCAGTGGTTCTGTTAGAGAGAAGTCAGTAGGGTGGAATAGCTACTGCAGTAGTTCTGTTAGAGAGAAGACAGTAGGGTGGAATAGCTACTGCAGTGGATCTGTTAGAGAGAAGTCAGTAGGGTGGAATAGCTACTGCAGTAGTTCTGTTAGAGAGAAGTCAGTAGGGTGGAATAGCTACTGCAGTGGTTCTGTTAGAGAGAAGTCAGTAGGGTGGAATAGCTACTGCAGTGGTTCTGTTAGAGAGAAGTCAGTAGGGTGGAATAGCTACTGCAGTAGTTCTGTTAGAGAGAAGTCAGTAGGGTGGAATAGCTACTGCAGTAGTTCTGTTAGAGAGAAGTCAGTAGGGTGGAATAGCTACTGCAGTGGTTCTGTTAGAGAGAAGTCAGTGGGGAAAAAAACAAACAGCTATAGGGGTTATTACCTATGCAAAACACACACACATACACACACTGTCATTACCGAGGCAAACCATGTAGTTCAGTTCAGTAGTTGGTAGCTGGTTGACAAACACTGTTTAGGAGGAAAACGGTCTGAGCTTGAGACAGTGTTTATCAGAGGAGGTCTGGAGGAAAATACTTAATGTACTTTTAAATCACTGGGTACTTAGTGTGTGATATGTTGCTGTGTAGAGGTCATTATTCCATTCAGAATGTAATGCAGTGTTTACCAACCCAACTAGGGCAGGTGTGGATGACTGGAGGCTAGGCTGTCTAGAGGTCATTATTCCATTCAGAATGTAAGGAAGGGAGGGAGGTGAACTAAGCCCCTGTCAGGAGGCACAGAGACAGGCAGGGAGGCACTGGGATACTGTGAGCTGAGCAGAGTAAGGAGATCCTGGGATACTCTGAGCTGAGCAGAGTAAGGAGATCCTGGGATACTCTGAGCTGAGCAGAGTAAGGAGATCCTGGGATACTCTGAGCTGAGCAGAGTAAGGAGATCCTGGGATACTCTGAGCTGAGCAGAGTAAGGAGATCCTGGGATACTCTGAGCTGAGCAGAGTAAGGAGATCCTGGGATACTCTGAGCTGAGCAGAGTAAGGAGATCCTGGGATACTCTGAGCTGAGCAGAGTAAGGAGATCCTGGGATACTCTGAGCTGAGCAGAGTAAGGAGATCCTGGGATACTCTGAGCTGAGCAGAGTAAGGAGATCCTGGGATACTCTGAGCTGAGCAGAGTAAGGAGATCCTGGGATACTCTGAGCTGAGCAGAGTAAGGAGATCCTGGGATACTCTGAGCCGAGCAGAGTAAGGAGATCCTGGGATACTCTGAGCTGAGCAGAGTAAGGAGATCCTGGGATACTCTGAGCTGAGCAGAGTAAGGAGATCCTGGGATACTCTGAGCTGAGCAGAGTAAGGAGATCCTGGGATACTCTGAGCTGAGCAGAGTAAGGAGATCCTGGGATACTCTGAGCTGAGCAGAGTAAGGAGATCCTGGGATACTCTGAGCCGAGCAGAGCAGGGAGATCCTGGGATACTCTGAGCTGAGCAGAGTAAGGAGATCCTGGGATACTCTGAGCTGAGCAGAGTAAGGAGATCCTGGGATACTCTGAGCCGAGCAGAGTAAGGAGATCCTGGGATACTCTGAGCTGAGCAGAGTAAGGAGATCCTGGGATACTCTGAGCTGAGCAGAGTAAGGAGATCCTGGGATACTCTGAGCTGAGCAGAGAAAGGAGATCCTGGGATACTCTGAGCTGAGCAGAGTAAGGAGATCCTGGGATACTCTGAGCTGAGCAGAGTAAGGAGATCCTGGGATACTCTGAGCTGAGCAGAGTAAGGAGATCCTGGGATACTCTGAGCTGAGCAGAGTAAGGAGATCCTGGGATACTCTGAGCTGAGCAGAGTAAGGAGATCCTGGGATACTCTGAGCTGAGCAGAGTAAGGAGATCCTGGGATACTCTGAGCTGAGCAGAGTAAGGAGATCCTGGGATACTCTGAGCTGAGCAGAGTAAGGAGATCCTGGGATACTCTGAGCTGAGCAGAGTAAGGAGATCCTGGGATACTCTGAGCTGAGCAGAGTAAGGAGATCCTGGGATACTCTGAGCTGAGCAGAGCAGGGAGATCCTGGGATACTCTGAGCTGAGCAGAGCAGGGAGATCCTGGGATACTCTGAGCTGAGCAGAGTAAGGAGATCCTGGGATACTCTGAGCTGAGCAGAGTAAGGAGATCCTGGGATACTCTGAGCCGAGCAGAGTAAGGAGATCCTGGGATACTCTGAGCTGAGCAGAGTAAGGAGATCCTGGGATACTCTGAGCCGAGCAGAGCAGGGAGATCCTGGGATACTC
>NC_068450.1:8485145-8725145 GCF_023373465.1 Oncorhynchus keta | reverse complement strand
ATCTTGCCATAGTAAATCTCAGAAAGACCAAAATAATGGTGTTCCAAAAAAGCTCCAGTTGCCAGGACCACAAATACAAATTCCATCTAGACACTGTTGCCCCAGAGCACACAAAAAACTATACATACCTTGGCCTGAACATCAGTGCCACAGGTAACTTCCACAAAGCTGTGAACGATCTGAGAGACAAGGAAAGAAGGGCCTTCTACGCAATCAAAAGGAACATAAAATTAGACATACATATTAGGATCTGGCTAAAAATACTGTTAAAGAACCCATTTCCCTTTATGGATCTGAGGTCTGGGGTCTGCTCATCAACCAATAATTCACAAAATGGGACAACCACCAACTTCGCATGCAGAATTCTGCAAAAATATCTTCCGTGTACAACGTAGAACACCAAATAATGCATGCAGAGCAGAATTAGGCCGATACCAGCTAATCATCAAAATCCAGAAAAGAGCCATTAAACTCTACAACCACCTAAAAGGAAGTAATTCACAAACCTTCCATAACAAAGCCACCACCTACAGAGTGATGAACCTGGAGAAGAGTCCCCTAAGCAACCTGGACCCCACAGAGCCCCAGGACAGCAACACAATTAGACCCAATCAAATCATGAGAAAACTTGACACATTGGAAAGAATTAACAAAAAAACTGAGCAAACTAGAATGCTCTTTGGCCCTAAACAGACAGTACACATGACCACTGTGAACACACAATTAGGGAAATCTTCAACTATGTACAGACTCGGTGAGCATAGCCTTGATATTATTATTTTAGTTTAACCTTTATATAACTAGACAAGTCAGTTAAGAAAAAAATCTTATTTCCAATGATGGCCTAGGAACAGTAGGTTAACTGGTCTAGGAACAGTGGGTTAACTGGTCTAGGAACAGTGGGTTAACTGCCTGTTCAGGGGCAGAACGACAGATTTTTACCGTGGCAGCTCGGGGATTTGATCTTGCAACCTTTCGGTTATGAGTCCAATGCTCTAGCCACTAGGCTATCCTGCCACCCCGATGGTCTATTGAGAACGGCCGCTGTATGTAGACATGGCTCTCAACAGAAGACAGGCTATGTGCTCACTGCCCACAAAATGAGGTGGAAACTGAGCTGCACTTCCTAACCTCCTGCCCAATGTATGACCATATTAGAGACACATATTTCCCTCAGATTACACAGATCCACAAAGAATTCAGTACGAATCCAGGTTTGATAAGCTCCCATATCTATTGGGTGAAATTCCACAGTGTGACGTCACAGCAGCAAAAGGGCACTCAGTGAAGAACAAACACCATTGTAAATACAACCCATATTTATGTTTATTTATTTTCCCTTTTGTACTTTAACTTTTTGCAAATCATTACAACACTGTATATTGACAGAATATGACATTTGAAATGTCTTTATTCTTTTAGAACTTCTGTGAGTGTAATGTTTACTGTTCATTTGTATTGTTTATTTCACTTGTTGTGTGTTTGTATCCAGTAAATCACATTGTAGGATTTTTAATTAATTTATTTGGGGTTGAGATCTGGAGACTGGCTAGGCCACTCCAGGACCTTGAAATGATTCTTACGAAGCCACTCCTTCGTTGCCTGGGCAGTGTTTGGGATCATTGTCATGCTGAAAGACCCAGCCACGTTTCATCTTCAATGCCCTTGCTGATGGAAGGAGGTTTTCACTCAAAATCTCACGATACATTAATTATTTCCTTTACGGATCAGTCGTCCTGGTCCCTTTGCAGAAAAACTGTCCCAAAGCATGATGTTTCCACTCCCATGCTTCACATGGACATGTACTGGCTTAAGCAGGGGGACACGTCTGGCACTGCAGGATTTGAGTCCCTGGTGGCATAGTGTGTTACTGATAGTAGGCTTTGTTACTTTGGTCCCAGCTCTCTGCAGGTCATTCACTAGGTCCCCCCGTGTGGTTCTGGGATTTTTGCTCACCGTTCTTGTGATCATTTTGACCCCACGGGGTGAGATCTTGCGTGGAGCCCCAGATCGAGGAAGATTATCAGTGGTCTTGTATGTCTTCCATTTCCTAATAATTGCTCCCACAGTTGATTTCTTCAAACCAAACTGCTTACCTATTGCAGATTCAGTCTTCCCAGCCTGGTCCACATCTATAATTTTGTTTCTGGTGTCATTTGACAGCTCTTTGGTCTTGGCCATAGTGGAGTTTGGAGTGTGACTGTTTGAGGTTGTGGACAGGTGTCTCTTATACTGATAACAAGTTTAAACAGGTGCCACTAATACAGGTAACGAGTGGAGGACAGAGGAGCCTCTTAAAGAATAAGTTACAGTTCTGTGAGAGCCAGAAATCTTGCTTGTTTGTAGGTGACCAAATACTTATTTTCCACCATTAGTGGTTATATCATCTCCTCTAATATACAATTACCTTCAGAAACCAACCAAGCGATGGACGGCTCCTCAAATACAGGCCAGAAAACTCATTCTGCAGATGGATGATGATGATGTGAACTATGGCCAGACAGTGATCAGCTGTGAGATGTGCTCTACTATCCTCATATACTCCAGCTAGTTAAGTCAGTGTACTTTTTAGTGGCACCTGTGTCATGGTGGACTGTGGAGTCTCAGAGATGCAGTGGGATCTTATGAAGGCCGACTCAGTGTCCCACCCTGATCTGTTTCACCTGTCTTGTGCTTGTCTCCACCCCTCCACCAGGTGTCTCCTATTCTCCCCCCATTATCCCCTGTGTTTTTATACCTGCGTTTTCTGTCTGTCTGTTGCCAGTTTTTCTGGTTTTGTCAGGTCTTACCAGCGTGTTTCCCGTTTTCTACAGTTCGGTAGTTCTTCTAGACCTTTCTGCCCGTCCTGACCCTGAGCCTGCCTGCCGTTCTAACCCTGAGCCTGCCTGCCGTTCTGACCCTGAGCCTGCCTGCCGTCCTGACCCTGAGCCTGCCTGCCGTTCTGACCCTGAGCCTGCCTGCCGTTCTGACCCTGAGCCTGCCTGCCGATCTGACCCTGCCTGCCTGCCGTTCTGACCCTGAGCCTTCCCTCTGACCCTGAGCCTGCCTGCCGTTCTGACCCTGAGCCCCTGAGCCTGACCCTGAGCCTGCGTTCTGACCCTGAGCCTGCCTGCCGTTCTGACCCTGAGCCTGCCTGCCGTTCTGACCCTGAGCCTGCCTGCCGTTCTGACCCTGAGCCTGCCTGCCGTTCTGACCCTGAGCCTGCCTGACCCGCCTTCTGACCCTGAGCCTGCCTGCCGTCCTGACCCTGAGCCTGCCTGCCGTTCTGACCCTGAGCCTGCCTGCCGTTCTGACCCTGAGCCTGCCTGCCGTTCTGACCCTGAGCCTGCCTGCCGCTCTGATCCTGAGCCTGCCTGCCGCTCTGACCCTGAGCCTGCCTGCCGCTCTGACCCTGAGCCTGCCTGCCGTTCTGACCCTGAGCCTGCCTGCCGCTCTGACCCTGAGCCTGCCTGCCGCTCTGACCCTGAGCCTGCCTGCCGCTCTGACCCTGAGCCTGCCTGCCGTTCTGACCCTGAGCCTGCCTGCCGTTCTGACCCTGAGCCTGCCTGCCGTTCTGACCCTGAGCCTGCCTGCCGTTCTGACCCTGAGCCTGCCTGCCGTTCTGACCCTGAGCCTGCCTGCCGTTCTGACCCTGAGCCTGCCTGCCGTTCTGACCCTGAGCCTGCCTGCCGTTCTGACCCTGAGCCTGCCTGCCGTTCTGACCCTGAGCCTGCCTGCCGTTCTGACCCTGAGCCTGCCTGCCTGCCCGCTCTGACCCTGAGCCTTCCTGCCGTTCTGACCCTGAGCCTGCCTGCCGTTCTGACCCTGAGCCTGAGCCCTGCCGCCTGCCGCCGTTCTGACCCTGAGCCTGCCTGCCGCTCTGACCCTGAGCCTGCCTGAGCCTGCCGCTCTGACCCTGAGCCTGCCTGCCGATCTGACCCTGAGCCTGCCTGCCGCTCTGACCCTGAGCCTGCCTGCCGCTCTGACCCTGAGCCTGCCTGCCGCTCTGACCCTGAGCCTGCCTGCCGCTCTGACCCTGAGCCTGCCTGCCGCTCTGACCCTGAGCCTGCCTGCCGTTCTGACCCTGACCCTGAGCCTGCCTGCCGCTCTGACCCTGAGCCTGCCTGCCGTTCTGACCCTGAGCCTGCCGTTCTGACCCTGAGCCTGCCTGCCGTTCTGACCCTGAGCCTGCCTCCCGGCCGTTCTGACCCTGAGCCTGCCTGCCGTTCTGACCCTGAGCCTGCCTGCCGTTCTGACCCTGAGCCTGCCTGCCGCTCTGACCCTGAGCCTGCCTGCCGTTCTGACCCTGAGCCTGCCTGCCGTTCTGACCCTGAGCCTGCCTGCCGTTCTGACCCTGAGCCTGCCTGCCGTTCTGACCCTGAGCCTGCCTGCCGTTCTGACCCTGAGCCTGCCTGCCGTTCTAACCCTGATCCTGAGCCTGCCTGCCGTTATGTCCTTGATTGACTCTGCCTTGGAACTCGAACCTGCACTTTTGCCTGCCCCTTTGTTATAATAAATATTCTGAGAACCGAACTATCCGCCTCCTGTGTCTGTATCTGGGTCATTTTTCCTGAGTCGGCATACTCAGCTCAGCAGGCTTCACTGAAGGGTTTGACAAACCACTGATTAACAAAATAATGGCCGAGTCCCAAATGACCATTACAAGGGGCATCACGATCTCCAAAACGTTAGTCAAGCCTATTAGTCAATTCTGACATACACAAACCCTATTAGTTCTAGTGGTGTTGGAAGAATGTAATGCTACCACTTTGTTGAAGGTACAATGGAATACATCCACTTTAACAATGTCATTGGTTAGTAATAGACCTTCAATGCCAAGAACAAGGTCAGAAGGGATATGTCGGGAGTGAGACTGATTCATCCCCAAAAAAAAGGGTTCAATGTGGAGAAAAAAACACTGACAAATATAGGTGACAACAAGAAGATACGAGAAAACTATTTAGGCCGGGGTACATTTAGGCCGGGATAGATTTAGGCTGGGATAGATTTAGGCTGGGATAGATTTAGGCTGGGATAGATTTAGGCTGGGATAGATTTAGGCTGGGATAGATTTAGGCCGGGATAGATTTAGGCCGGGATAGCGGGGTAGATTTAGGCTGGGATAGATTTAGGCTGGGATAGCGGGATAGATTTAGGCTGGGATAGATTTAGGCCGGGATAGATTTAGGCCGGGATAGATTTAGGCCGGGGTACATTTAGGCCGGGGTAAATTTAGGCCGGGGTAAATTTAGGCCGGGGTAGATTTAGGCCGGGGTAAATTTAGGCCGGGGTAAATTTAGGCCGGGATAGATTTAGGCTGGGATAGATTTAGGCCGGGATAGATTTAGGCCGGGATAGATTTAGGCTGGGATAGATTTAGGCCGGGATAGATTTAGGCTGGGATAGATTTAGGCCGGGATAGATTTAGGCCGGGATAGATTTAGGCCGGGATAGATTTAGGCTGGGATAGATTTAGGCCGGGATAGATTTAGGCCGGGATAGATTTAGGCTGGGATAGATTTAGGCCGGGATAGATTTAGGCCGGGATAGATTTAGGCTGGGATAGATTTAGGCCGGGATAGATTTAGGCCGGGGTAAATTTAGGCCGGGATAGATTTAGGCCGGGATAGATTTAGGCCGGGATAGATTTAGGCCGGGTACATTTAGGCCGGGATAGATTTAGGCCGGGATAGATTTAGGCCGGGTACATTTAGGCCGGGATAGATTTAGGCCGGGATAGATTTAGGCCGGGATAGATTTAGGCCGGGATAGATTTAGGCTGGGATAGATTTAGGCCGGGATAGATTTAGGCCGGGATAGATTTAGGCCGGGATAGATTTAGGCCGGGATAGATTTAGGCCGGGATAGATTTAGGCCGGGATAGATTTAGGCCGGGATAGATTTAGGCCGGGATAGATTTAGGCCGGGATAGATTTAGGCCGGGATAGATTTAGGCCGGGATAGATTTAGGCCGGGATAGATTTAGGCCGGGATAGATTTAGGCCGGGATAGATTTAGGCTGGGATAGATTTAGGCCGGGATAGATTTAGGCCGGGATAGATTTAGGCCGGGATAGATCTGGGATAGATTTAGGCAGGGATAGATTTAGGCCGGGATAGATCTGGGATAGATTTAGGCAGGGATAGATTTAGGCCGGGATAGATTTAGGCCGGGATAGATTTAGGCCGGGATAGATTTAGTCCGGGATAGATCTGGGATAGATTTAGGCTGGGATAGATTTAGGCTGGGATAGATTTAGGCCGGGATAGATTTAGGCTGGGATAGATTTAGGCCGGGATAGATTTAGGCTGGGATAGATTTAGGCTGGGATAGATTTAGGCCGGGATAGATTTAGGCTGGGATAGATTTAGGATGGGATAGATTTAGGCCGGGATAGATTTAGGCTGGGATAGATTTAGGCTGGGATAGATTTAGGCTGGGATAGATTTAGATTTAGGCCGGGATAGATTTAGGCTGGGATAGATTTAGGCCGGGATAGATTTAGGCTGGGATAGATTTAGGATGGGATAGATTTAGATTTAGGCCGGGATAGATTTAGATTTTTAGGCTGGGATAGATTTAGGCCGGGATAGATTTAGGCCGGGATAGATTTAGGCTGGGATAGATTTAGGCTGGGATAGATTTAGGCTGGGATAGATTTAGGCCGGGATAGATTTAGGCCGGGATAGATTTAGGCCGGGATAGATTTAGGCCGGGATAGATTTAGGCTGGGATAAAGCGACTTGAATTAAATCCTGACTTAAATCTGAACACAAAGAAATTCAAGCTAAAGTATAGTGATTGACCTGTAAATTGTATAACAGTATATAACACAGTATACAAAACAGTATATAGCACAGTATATATATAACACAGTATACAAAACAGTATATAACACAGTATACAAAACAGTACATAGCACAGTATATAAAACAGTATATAACACAGTATACAAAACACAGTATACAACACAGTACATAGCACAGTCTATTGCACAGTATACAACACAGTATATAACACAGTATACAAAACAGTATATAACACAGTATACAAAACAGTATATAGCACAGTATATAACACAGTATACAAACAGTATACAAAACACAGTATACAACACAGTATATAAGACAGTATATAACACAGTATACAAAACAGTATATAGCACAGTATATAACACAGTATACAAAACAGTATACAAAACAGTACATAGCACAGTATATAAAACAGTATATAACACAGTATACAAAACACAGTATACAACACAGTACATAGCACAGTCTATTGCACAGTATACAACACAGTATATAACACAGTATACAAAACAGTATATAACACAGTATACACCACAGTATATAGCACAGTATATAACACAGTCTAAAGCACAGTATACAACACAGTATACAACACGGTATATAACACAGTATATACCACAATATATAACAAATTACATTGCACAGTATACACCACAGTACATGGTAGTAGTAGGTAAAACAGTAGTAAATGGTTGTAAACGACAGTAGTAGGTACTGGGGTTAAAGTGGGGTTAAAGAATGCTGCTTAACCTTCTCTTCCTTAATGGAGGTACAGCAAGGTCGCATTGTTAATTAATCAGGACAGCTAATTAGGGTGTTCTAACGAGATATCTTGATCAACCAATCAATAGTAAGTTATGCACGCATAATTCATTTTCTCCTCCTCTACCCTTCCTCCTGCCACTCCTCCTCCTCCCCCCTCTTCTTCCTCCACCTCATTATCTCCTCTTCTGTCTCGTCTTTCTCCTCCTTGTCTTTCTCCTCCTTGTCTCCTCCTTCCCTTCTCCTCCTCCTCTCCTCCTCTTCCTCTCCTTCTCCTTCTCAAACTTCCCTTCTCCTCCTCTCCTTCTCCTCCTTCCCTTCTCATCCTCCTCTCCTCCACCACCTCATCTCCTTCTCCTCCTCTTCTCCTCCTCTCCCTTTCTCTTCCTCCTCCTCCTCTCCTTCTCCTCCTCTCCTTTTCTCTTCCTCCTCCTCCCCTTCTCCTCCTTCTCCTCCTCTCCGTTCCTCTTCCTCCCATTCTCATTTTCCTCCTTCTCCTTCTCCTCTCTTTTCTACTCTGCTTCCTGATCCAAAAGGCTCAACAATTCTCTGCAATGATCCTTTGTTCGTACTGCACCTTTCATGGAGCCTGAATTTATCCCAGAAGCTGCTCCAAGACTCCAACGGTGAGGAAGAGATATTGGGAGTGGTCATTTAGTTAGACTCAGGAAGCATGCACACCATCCACCACTTCAAAGTATATTACCCACTAATGTTCAGTCCCTCATCAGTGCCTGATGAGCTCAGGGTGAGGATATCCTTCCAGAGAGATATCAGGGACTGTAACATACTGTTTCACAAAATCATGGCTCCCTCCAGATATACTGTCCCCATCCACACAGCCAGCTGGGTTCTCAGTCCATCTCTCTACAGATATACTGTCCCAGTCACACAGCCAGCTGGGTTCTCAGTCCATCTCTCTCCAGATATACTGTCCCCTTCTACACAGCCAGCTGGGTTCTCAGTCCATCTCTCTCCAGATATACTGTCCCCTTCTACACAGCCAGCTGGGTTCTCAGTCCATCTCTCTACAGATATACTGTCCACGTCCATACAGCCAGCTGGGTTCTCAGTACATCTCTCTCCAGATATACTGTCCCCGTCCATACAGCCAGCTGGGTTCTCAGTCCATCTCTCTCCAGATATACTGTCCTCGTCCATACAGCCAGCTGGGTTCTCAGTCCATCTCTCTCCAGATATACTGTCCTCGTCCATACAGCCAGCTGGGTTCTCAGTCCATCTCTCTCCAGATATACTGTCCTCGTCCATACAGCCAGCTGGGTTCTCAGTACATCGTTCAGATAGGAATAAAGAACTCTCCTGGAAGAAGCAAAGCGGAGGTGTATGTTTCATGATTAGCTACTCATGGTGTTATTGTGGTAGTGTACAGGAACGTAAGACCTTTTCATCACCCAGCCTAGAATACCTCACGATCAAATGCCAACCGCATTACATCTCCAGACAATTTTCTTTGGTTATCGTCTCAGCCTTGTATATTGCCACTGAGAACGAGAGTAAGACATTTAAGCATGTTAACCCTCGCAAGGCTGCCGGCCCACATGGCATCTCTAGCCGTCTCCTCAGAGCATGCACAGACCATCTGGCTGGAGTGTTTACGGACATATTCAATATCTCCCTATACCAGTCTGCTTTCCCCACATGCTTCAAAATGTCCACCATTGTTCCTGTATTCAAAAAAGCAAAGGTAACTGAACTAAATGACTATCGCCCCGTAGCGCTCACTTCTGTCATCAAGAAGTGCTTTGAGAGGCTAGTTAAGGATCGTATCACCTCCACAATACCTGACACCCTAGACTCACTTCAATTTGCATACCATCCCAATAGATTGAAGGATGATGCAATCACCATCACACCACACACTGCCCTATCCCATCAGGACAAGAGACACCTGTGTAAGAATGATGTTCATTGACTACAGCTCAACATTCAACACCATAGTGCCCTCCAAGCTCATCATTAAGCTCAGGGTCCTGGGTCTGAAGCCCGCCTTGTTCAACTAGGTCCTGGACTTCCTGACGGGCCGCCTCCAAGTGGTGAGGGTAGGAAACAACATCTCCACTACGCTGATCCTCAACACTGGGGCCCCACAAACGTGCGTGCTCAGTCCTCTCCTGTACTCCCTGTTCACCCACAACTGCGTGGGCACGCACGCCTCCAACTCAATCATCAAGTTTGCAGACGACACAACAGTAGTAGGCCTGATTACCAACAATGATGATACAGTATACAGGGAGGAGGTGAGGGCTCTGTTGGAGTGGTGCCTGGAAAATAACCTCTCCCTCAATGTCAACAAAATGAAGCAGCTGATTGTGGACTTCAGGAAACAGCAGAGGGAGCACGACCCCATCCACATCAATGGGACTGCAGGGGAGAAGGTGGACAGCTTGCAGTTCCTCATCATACACATCACTGACAATCTAAAATGGTCCACCCACACAGACAGTGTGGTGAAGAAGGAGCAACAGCGCGTCTTCAACCTCAGGAGGCTGAAGAAATTTGGCTTGGCCCCTAAAACCGTCACAACCTTTTACAGATGCAACATTGAGAGCATCCTGTCGGGCTGTATCACCGCCTGGTACTGCAACTGCACCATCCGCATTGGCAGGGTTTCTCAAGAGGGCCGTGCGGTCAGCCCAACGTATCACCGGGAGCACACTGCCTGCCCTTCAGGACATCTAATGCACACGGTGTCACAAGAAGCTCATCAAGGACCTCAGTCACCCGAGCCATGGGCATTTTACCCCGCTATCATCCAGAAGGCGAGGTCAGTACAGGTGTATTAAAGCTGGGACCAAGAGACTGAAAAACAGCTTCTATCTCAAGGCCATCAGACTGTTAAACAGACATCACTAGCCGGCATCCACCCAGTACCCTTGCCTGAACTTAGTCACTGTCACTAGGTATCCACCCAGTTACTCCACCCTGCACCTTAGAGGCTGCTGCCCTGTGTACATAGACCTAAAATTACTGGTCACTTTAATAATGTTTACATACTGCTTTACTCATTTCATATGTATATACTGTATTCTATTGGTGTAGCAACACCAAATCAAATCAAATCAAGGACCTTTGTTTAGGGACACATTATTCCATTTCTGTTAGTCACATGTCTATGGAACATGTTTATTGTATGCCTCAGTTGTTGAATCTTGTTATGTTCATACAAATATTTACGCATGTTAAATTTGCTGAAAATAAACGCAGTTGACAGTGAGAGTGTAACGGCTCTCGTTTGTAGAAGGAGACCAAGCCGCAGCGTGGTAAGCGTACATCGTATTTTTATTGACGACACCAAACAAAATAACAAAAGACAAAAAATGAAAGTGCACAGTTCTGTCAGGCTCAGATACTAAACAGAAAACAAGATCCCAAAAAATCCAAAAGGAAAATGACAACTTATATATGATCCCCAATCAGAGACAACGATAGACAGCTGCCTCTGATTGGGAACCACGCACACACACGGTGCCAAAAACAAAGAAATATAAAACATAGACTTTCCTACCCGAGTCACACCCTGACCTAACCAAACACAGATAATAATAAGGATCTCTAAGATCAGGGCAGAGAAGATGTTTCTTTTTTTGCTGAGTCTTTAATGCAGTATTACAACATAGGCCTGTATTCACTGAATTCTGACTTTCTGCTTTGTTAGCTGAGAGAGAGAGAGAGAGAGAGAGAGAGAGAGAGAGAGAGAGAGAGAGAGAGAGAGAGAGAAACATAAACATCTGTACGTGTAATGTTTACTGTTAATTTTTTATGTTTATTTCACTTTTGTATATTATCTACCTCACTTTCTTTGGCAATGTTAACACATGTTTCCCATGCCAACAAAGACCTTGAATTGAATTGAATTGAATTGAATTGAGAGAGAGAGAGAGATAAGGAGGTATATATAGAGAGATTTTTCAAAACATTTAAAAATGAATTTTACTACAAAGGACTGCTCTCAAAGTGTGGTCCTTGGATTGCATACTCAATCAGTAGACTCAAGCCTCTACATCTTGAATCATGTGAGCAAAGGAAACGAGTCCTTTTCACACTTGAATGGAGCAGCTATGAATAGAACCAGGTGTGGCAACATGAGAGGTCAGCACATTTGGGAGGGCTCGTGTGTGTGTGTGTGTGTGTGTGTGTGTGTGTGTGTGTGTGTGTGTGTGTGTGTGTGTGTGTGTGTGTGTGTGTGTGTGTGTGTGTGTGTGTGTGTGTGTGTGTGTGTGTGTGTGTGTGTGTGTGTGTGTGTGTGTGTGTGACACAGAGAGAGGTCTCTTGTGGAGAGGAAGCAGAGTGAGCGTGTCTCTCTCTGAAGGGGTTGGTCAGCAACCGGCGGGGTAGCAACAGTTTCCTCTCTCTTCTTCTCTTCCGTATGTGTGTGTGTGTGTGTCTGTACTGTACTGTATGTGTGTTTAACTCAACAGTTACCAAAGACATCACAGGATAAGACACTTTAATTTAACATAAGCATCTTCCTGATCCCAAAGGCCTGAATAACTGGAGTACACCCAGAGAAAATATCCAACCGTCCATAAATAAAACTACATCTCCACCCCACTGCTCAAACTAGACACATAAAAGAATAGCTAGGTTACCCTAGGGCAAACAGAGGAAGGACTGTGACAACCCACTAGATAAGAAAGGGAGATATAATAGTTCAATAGAACATTGTGTTTATTGTTCGGTTGTAGATGTTTTGGCGGTCTGTAAGACAACATTTGTCAGATTCATCCAAGGCCGTTTGGTTCTTGGCTCTAGAATGAGATCACCCTGACGACTGAGTTCTAGAAGCTTGCCTGTGAATTAGATTTGTCTCACCTAAACCATGTTAGCATTGATGGTGTAAAATGTGACGTGATTGAGAAACAAGAGAGGGTACTTTGTGTGTCGATATATCAATTGATTTGAAGTGCCTCACTCTGAAGGGATGCATGACCGATCACTAAAGGGGATGTATGTTTAGCAAATGTCTTTCAGTCACTATTCACCATGCATGATCTGTCCAGATATGCAGCCTGGTCTCATAGACTAGAGGTAACATAGTACATGTAAATCCCGGGACACTCAAATTAGTATGAGTATGTTACGTTTGGTGTGGTTACATAAGACAGATGGTTACTTAAGGAAAAAACAAAAGTAGGGTGGTTGGTCACTGTGAATGAGTAGGCGTATAACGCAGACATTTAGCAACCCTAACCCCAACCCGAAACCTAACCCTAACCCTAACCCCAACCCCAACCCTAAACCTAACCCCAAACCTAAACCTAACCCCTACCCTAAACCTAAACCCAACCCTAAACCTAAGCCCAACCCCAACCCTAAACCTAAGCCCAACCCCAACCTAACCCCAACCCCAAACCTAAACCCTAACCCCAACCCCAAACCTAACCCCAACCCCAACCCCAACCCTAAACCTAATCCCAACCCCAACCCCAACCCTAAACCTAACCCCAACCACAACCCTAACCCCAACCCCAACCCTAAACCCAACCCCAACCCTAAGCCCAACCCCAACCCTAAGCCCAACCCCAACCTAACCCCAACCCCAAACCTAAACCAAACCCTAACCCCAAGCCCAACCCCAACCCTAACCCCAAACCTAACCCCAACCCCAACCTTAACCCCAAACCCAACCTTAACCCCACAGAAACTAAATGAACTGTCCGAGCATTGATGTTGCAGATAAATTAAACAACACCTTTGATCATCTTCGAGGGGCTACTTGTATGCAGGAATAATACATTTCCGACTCATGGCAACAACCAGAATAGACCTACTACTGTGCAGATGATGGTCACTTCAACAGTTTGACATTTAGTTAACCAACCTGTTTGCTTATTTGCTCAATCAAAAACCACCATAAAACGAAGGATTGCTCTATCACAAATAGACTGATTGTTAAAACCTAACAGTTAAACTTATCAAGTCTGAGAGTTTCTGAGGCCTGTGAGAAGGGCGTAGTTCATAACTCCAGGATTAGCTCACTAGCCACCACATACACACAACCAAGCTCATTATCAGCAGGCAGCATCCAGCAAACAGCAAGCACTTTGTATCGCTAAAACAGCCTCACACATCCTAGTCACACTTCCTGCTATGACTTCACTCACAACCAATAAGAGCTCTTAGGAGCAACATCACACCATTGTTGTGTCTGAAATGGCACCCCATTCCCAATATACTGTACCTTCAGAAAGTACTCAGACGCCTTCACTTTCAACATTTTGTTACGGTATACCCTTATTCTAAAATAGATTCCCCCCCCCCCCCTTATCAATCTACACACAATACCTCATAATGATATCACAATAGCCCATAATGACATCACAATAGCCCATAATGACATCACAATAGCCCATAATGACAAAGCAAAAACAAACAGGTTTTTATAAATGTTTGCAAATGTATATATTTTTTTTTACACAAATACCGTATTTACATAAGTATTCAGACCCTTTGCTATGAGACTTGAAATTGAGCTCAGTTGCATCCTGCTTCCATTGATAATCCTTGAGATGTTTCTACAACTTGATTGGAGTCCACATGTGGTAAATTCAATTGATTGGACATGGTTTGTATAGACAGGCACACACCTGTCTATACAAGGTCCCACAGTTGACAATGCATGTCAGAGAAAAAACCAAGCCATGAGGTTGAAGAATTGTCCGTAGAGCTCAGAGACAGGATTGTGTCGAGGCACAGATCTGGGGAAGGGTACCAAAACATTTCTGCAGCATTGAAGGTCCCCCAAGAACAAAGTGGCCACCATCATTCTTAAATGGAAGAAGTTTGGAACCACCAAGACTCTCCATGTAGCTGGACGCCTTGGTCAGGGAGGTGACCAAAAACCTAATGGTCACTCTGATAGATCTCCAGAGTTCCTCTGTGGAGATGGGAGAACCTTCCAGAAGGATAAACATCTATGCAGCACTCCACCAATCAGGCCTTTATGGTAGAGTGACCAGACTAGGGGTCGACAGATTAATCGGAATGACCGATTTCAAGATTTCATAACAATCGGAAATCTGTATTTTTGGGCGCCGATTTGCCGATTAAATTATTTTTTTTTAAATATATATTTTCGATTTTTTTATACCTTTATTTAACCAGGCATGTCAGTTAAGAACACATTCTTATTTTCAATGACAGCCTAGGAACGAACGGTGGGTTAACTGCCTCGTTCAGGGGCTAAACGACAGATTTTCACCTTGTCGGCTCGGGGATCCAATCTTGCAACCTTACAGTTATCTAGTCCAACGCAATAACGACCTGCCTCTCTCTCGTTGCACTCCACAAGGAGTGTTACGCGAATGCAGTAAGCCATGATAATTTGCTAGCTAGCATTAAACTTATCTTATAAAAAACAATCAATCATAATCACTAGTTAACTACACATGGTTGATGATATTACTAGATATTATCTAGCATGTCCTGTTTTGCATATAATCTGACTGAGCATACAAGCATACAAGTATCTAAGTATCTGACTGAGCGGTGGTAGGCAGAAGCAGGCGCGTAAACATTCATTCAAACAGCACTTTCGTGTGTTTTGCCAGCAGCTCTTCGTTGTGCGTCAAGCATTGCGCTGTTTATGACTTTAAGCCTATCAACTCCTGAGATGAGGCTGGTGTAACCGAAGTGAAATGGCTAGCTAGTTAGCGCGCGCTAATAGCGTTTCAAACGTCACTCGCTCTGAGCCTTCTAGTAGTTGTTCCCCTTGCTCTGCATGGGTAACGCTGCTTCGATGGTGGCTGTTGTCGTTGTGTTGCTGGTTCGAGCCCAAGGAGGAGCGAGGAGAGGGATGGAAGCTATACTGTTATACTGGCAATACTAAAGTGCCTATAAGAACGTCCAATAGTCAAAGGTTAATGAAATACAAATGGTATAGAGGGAAATAGTCCTATAATTCCTATAATAACTACAACCTAAAACTTCTTACCTGGGAATATTGAAGACTCATGTTAAAAGAAACCACCAGCTTTCATATGTTCTCATGTTCTGAGCAAGGAACTGAAACGTTAGCTTTCTTACATGGCACATATTGCACTTTTACTTTCTTCTCCAACACTTTGTTTTTGCATTATTTAAACCAAATTGAACATGTTTCATTTTTTTACTTGAGGCTAAATTGATTTTATTGATGTATTATATTAAGTTAAAATAAGTGTTCATTCAGTATTGTTGTAATTGTCATTATTACAAATAAATATCAATACAAATTATACAATTGGATTGGAGTCTACCTGTGGTAAATTCAATTGATTGGACATGGTTTGTATAGACAGGCACACACCTGTCTATACAAGGTCCCACAGTTGACAATGCATGTCAGAGAAAATTGGCCGATTAATCGGTATCGGCTATTTTGGAATCGGTCGACCTCTAGACCAGACGGAAGCCACTCCTCAGTAAAAAGGCACATGACAGCCCTCTTGGAGATTGACAAAAGGCACCTTATGGACTCTCAGACAATGAGAAACAAGAATCTCTGGTCTGATGAAACCAAGATTGAACTCTTTGGCCTGAATGCCAAGTGTCACGTATGGAGGAAACCTGGCACCATCCCTACGGTGAAGCATGGCGGTAGCAGCATCATGTTGTGGGGATGTTTTTCAGCAGCAGGGACTGGACAATGACTCATTGCACACAGCCAAGACAACGCAGGAGTGGCTTCGGGACAAGTCACTGAATGTTCTTGAGTGGCCCAGACTTGAACCCGATCTAACATCTCTGGAGAGACTTGAAAATAGCTGTGCAGCGACACTCCCCATCCAACATGACAGAGCTTGAGAGGATCTGCAGAGAAGAATGAGAGAAACTATTCAAATACAGGTGTGCCAAGTTTGTAGCTTCATACCCAAGAAAACTCAAGGCTGTAATCGCTGCCAAAGGTGCTTCAATAAAGTATTGAGTAAAGGGTCTGAATACTTATGTAAATGTTATACTATTTAATACATTTTAGAATAAGGCTGTAATGTAACAAAATGTGGAAAAAGTCAAGGGGTCTGAATACTGTCCGAATGCACTGTAAGTGCAACCTTTTTCACCAGGGTACATAGTCTGGTCAAAAGTAGTGCACTACATAGAGAATAGGGGGCCATTTGGGAAGCAAATGAACCATGAACTAACTAAGCGCTCTTTGTATTTCAACATGTGTTAGGAGGCTTGTAAGGCAGAAATAGCATGAGGTTGGTCTCATGAACACTCGTTCCTTACCATCATTATGGTGGTCAACCTATTTACTTTCCTCCTCTCATGTTCATTTCATCTTCCCAGATATTACCATCAGATCAGACAGCCATTCATAAGATTTTAAAAAGGGGACATCTAATATGTATTAGTCTTAATTACTTAATTGACTATCTGGGATTGGTACATCCATTTCTGGACATTTTAATTAATGATATATATAGCCATTGAAGAATAGAACATAAATGTCTTAGTGGAAAGTACATCTTTTTCAATCCACCATAACCCACAGAGCCCTACACCGGGTCCTGGTCAAAAGTAGTGCCCTATGGAGGGAAGAAGGACATATCCAGACGCTGTCCACACTTTTAATAAGGCTGTACCCTTCAGCTTCATCCATATGGACTGGCTGTACTATACTACTGTACTGGGCCTCAGTCTGTTCTACGATACTACTGTACTGGGCTTCAGTCTGTTCTACGATACTACTGTACTGGGCCTCAGTCTGTTCTACTATACTACTGTACTGGGCCTCAGTCTGTTCTACTATACTACTGTACTGGGCCTCAGTTTGTCCTACGATACTACTGTACTGGGCCTCAGTCTGTTCTACGATACTACTGTACTGGGCCTCAGTCTGTTCTACGATACTACTGTACTGGGCCTCAGTCTGTTCTACTATACTACTGTACTGTGCCTCTGTCTGTTCTACTATACTACTGTACTGGGTCTCAGTCTGTTCTACGATACTACTGTACTGGGCCTCAGTCTGTTCTACTATACTACTGGACTGGGCCTCAGTCTGTTCTACTATACTACTGTACTGGGTCTCAGTCTGTTCTACTATACTACTGTACTGGGCCTCAGTCTGTTCTACTATACTACTGTACTGGGCCTCAGTCTGTTCTACTATACTACTGTACTGGGCCTCAGTCTGTTCTACTATAATACTGTACTGGGTCTCAGTCTGTTCTACTATACTACTGTACTGGGCCTCAGTCTGTTCTACTATACTACTGTACTGGGCCTGGGCCTCGGTCTGTTCTACTATACTACTAGACTGGGCCTCAGTCTGTTCTACTATACTACTGTACTGGGTCTCAGTATGTTCTACTATACTACTGTACTGGGCCTCAGTCTGTTCTACGATACTACTGTACTGGGCCTCAGTCTGTTCTACTATACTACTGTACTGGGCATGGGCCTCGGTCTGTTCTACTATACTACTGTACTGGGCCTCGGTCTGTTCTACTATACTACTGTACTGGGCCTGGGCCTCAGTCTGTTCTAGTATATTACTAGACTGGGTCTCAGTCTGTTCTACTATACTACTGGACTGGGCCTCAGTCTGTTCTACAATACTACTGTACTGGGCCTCAGTCTGTTCTACTATACTACTGTACTGGGTCTCAGTCTGTTCTACTATACTACTGTACTGGGCCTGGGCCTCGGTCTGTTCTACTATACTACTGTACTGGGCCTCAGTTTGTTCTTCTATACTACTAGACTGGGCCTCAGTCTGTTCTACGATACTACTGTACTGGGCCTCAGTCTGTTCTACTATACTACTGTACTGGGCATCAGTCTGTTCTACGATACTACTGTACTGGGCCTCAGTCTGTTCTACTATACTACTGTACTGGGCCCGGGCCTCGGTCTGTTCTACTATACTACTAGACTGGGCCTCAGTCTGTTCTACTATACTACTGTACTGGGTCTCAGTATGTTCTACTATACTACTGTACTGGGCCTCAGTCTGTTCTACGATACTACTGTACTGGGCATGGGCCTCGGCCTGTTCTACTATACTACTGTACTGGGCCTCGGTCTGTTCTACTATACTACTGTACTGGGCATGGGCCTCGGCCTGTTCTACTATACTACTGTACTGGGCCTCGGTCTGTTCTACTATACTACTGTACTGGGCCTGGGCCTCAGTCTGTTCTAGTATATTACTAGACTGGGTCTCAGTCTGTTCTACTATACTACTGGACTGGGCCTCAGTCTGTTCTACAATACTACTGTACTGGGCCTCAGTCTGTTCTACTATACTACTGTACTGGGTCTCAGTCTGTTCTACTATACTACTGTACTGGGCCTGGGCCTCGGTCTGTTCTACTATACTACTGTACTGGGCCTCAGTCTGTTCTACTATACTACTGTACTGGGCATCAGTCTGTTCTACTATACTACTGTACTGGGCCTCAGTCTGTTCTACTATACTACTGTACTGGGCCTCAGTCTGTTCTACGATACTACTGTACTGGGCCTCAGTCTGTTCTACGATACTACTGTACTGGGCCTGGGCCTCAGTCTGTTCTACTATACTACTGTACTGGGTCTCAGTCTGTTCTACTATACTACTGTACTGGGCCTCAGTCTGTTCTACTATACTACTGTACTGGGCCTCAGTCTGTTCTACTATACTACTGTACTGGGCCTCAGTCTGTTCTACTATACTACTAGACTGTACCTCAGTCTGTTCTACGATACTACTGTACTGGGCCTCAGTCTCTTCTACTATACTACTGGACTGGGCCTCAGCCTGTTGTACTATACCCATGGGACCTAGAGGAAAATATCTACAGTATCTACAGTAATTACAGTATTACAGTATCTATAGCATCTACAGTATCTATAGTATTACAGTCACTACAGTATATATAGTATTACAGTATCTACAGTATTTACAGTAACTACAGTATTACAGTATCTACAGTATTACAGTAACTACAGTATTGTTAGCAATTTGTTATTCTTCGATAACACAAACTCCAAAGCAAGTAACATATTCTTACATTATCTACAGTACTACAGTATCACAGTATTAAAGTATCTACTGTATCTACAGAATCACAGTATATACAGTAGCTTCAATATATACATAATTTACCATACCTACAGTATCTACAGTATCTACAATATCTACAGTATCACATAATCTACAGTATTTACAGTATTTACAGTAACTACATTATATACTACAGTATCTACTACAGTAACTACAGTATTGTTAGCAACTTGTTTTTCTTCGATGACACAAACTCCAAAGCAAATAACATATTCCTACAGTATCTACAGTAGCACATTATTACAGTATCTACCGTATTACAGTGTCACAGTATCTCAGTATTACGGTATTTACAGTAACTACAGTATTACAGTATCTACAGTATCTACAGTATCTACTGTATCACATTATTACAGTATGTACAGTATCACAGTATTACAGTATCACAGTATTACAGGAACTACAGTATCACAGTATCTACAGTAACTACAGTATTACTGTATCTACAGTAACTACAGTATCTACAGTATCTACTGTATCACATTATTACAGTATGTACAGTATCACAGTATTACAGTATCACAGTATTACAGGAACTACAGTATCACAGTATCTACAGTAACTACAGTATTACTGTATCTACAGTAACTACAGTATTACAGTACATACAGTATTACAGTATCTACAGTAACTACAGTATTACAGTATCTACTTCATCACAGTATCCACAGTAACTACAGTATTACAGTAACTACAGTAGTGTGTGTGTGTGTGTGTGTGTGTGTGTGTGTGTGTGTGTGTGTGTGTGTGTGTGTGTGTGTGTGTGTGTGTGTGTGTGTGTGTGTGTGTGTGTTCGTGAGTCTAAAACAGCACATCAAAGAGAATTGGGCTGGGGGAATGTGTCTTGTCAGTTTGGGCTCCTCTCGTTCCCGTTCCCATCCTGTTCCTTGGAGCTCTTCCTTTAACACATCGAGTGGCTGCTCTCCTCTCTCTGCTTTGCTGCCTCTCAATAATTCAGGAACTAAATATTTCATAACTTCACTCTCTCGTGAGAGTTTGGAGATATCTGCTCTTTCATTTGATAATGCATGTAATTGATTTGTTGCTACTAATTAACAAATGACTACTCCATCATAAACATCCAATAGGAGTCAGGTCACAGAACAAAGAGAAGTGAATATATCATTTCATGTTAGATTGTCTCTTCTGAATTGATATTACAGCGCCTTCGGAAACTATTCAGACCCTTTTGACTTTTTCCACATTTTGTTACGTTACAGCCTTATTCTGAAATGGATTAAATAAAACATTTTCCTCAGCAATCTACACACAATACCCCATAATGACATCACAATACCCCATAATGACATCACAATACCCCATAGTGACACAACAATACCCCATAATGACATCACAATACCCCATAATGACATAACAATACCCCATAGTGACATCACAATACCCCATAGTGACACAACAATACCCCATAATGACATCACAATACCCCATAATGACATAACAATACCCCATAATGACATCACAATACCCCATAGTGACATCACAATACCCCATAATGACATCACAATACCCCATGATGACATAACAATACCCCATAATGACATCACAATACCCCATAGTGACATCACAATACCCCATAGTGACATAACAATACCCCATAATGACATCACAATACCCCATAATGACATCACAATACCCCATAATGACATCACAATACCCCATAGTGACACAACAATACCCCATAATGACATCACAATACCCCATAATGACATAACAATACCCCATAATGACATCACAATACCCCATAGTGACACAACAATACCCCATAATGACATCACAATACCCCATAATGACATAACAATACCCCATAGTGACACAACAATACCCCATAATGACATCACAATACCCCATAATGACATCACAATACCCCATAATGACATCACAATACCCCATAATGACATCACAATACCCCATAATGACATAACAATACCCCATAATGACATCACAATACCCCATAATGACATCACAATACCCCATAATGACATAACAATACCCCATAATGACATCACAATACCCCATAGTGACACAACAATACCCCATAATGACATCACAATACCCCATAATGACATAACAATACCCCATAATGACATCACAATACCCCATAATGACATCACAATACCCCATAATGACATAACAATACCCCATAATGACATCACAATACCCCATAGTGACACAACAATACCCCATAATGACATAACAATACCCCATAATGACATCACAATACCCCATAGTGACACAACAATACCCCATAATGACATCACAATACCCCATAATGACATCACAATACCCCATAATGACATCACAATACCCCATAGTGACACAACAATACCCCATAATGACATCACAATACCCCATAATGACATAACAATACCCCATAATGACATCACAATACCCCATAGTGACACAACAATACCCCATAATGACATCACAATACCCCATAGTGACACAACAATACCCCATAATGACATCACAATACCACATAATGATGAAGCGAAAATAGGTTTTTAGACATTTCAGCAAATATATATAAAAAAAATAAAAAAACAGAAATACCTTATTTACGTAAGTATTCAGACCCATTGCTATGAGTTTAGAAATTGAGCTCAGGTCCATCCTGTTTCCATTGCTCATCCTTGAGATGTTTCTACAACTTGATTGGAGTCCACCTGTGGTAAATTCAATTGATTGGATATGATTTGGAAAGGCACACACCTGTCTATATAAGCTTCCACAGTTGACAGTGCACGTTAGAGCAAAAACCAAGCCATGAGGTCAGAGGAATTCTCTGTAGAGCTCCGAGACAGGATTGTGTCGAGGCACAGATCTGGGGAAGGGTACCAAAACATTTCTGCAGCGTTGAAGGTCTCAAAGAACACAGTGGTCTCCATCATTCTTAAATGGAAGAAGTTTGGAACCACCAAGACTCTTCCTAGAGCTGGCCACAAGGACAAACTGAGCAATTGGGGGAGAAGAGCCTTGGTCAGGAAGGTGACCAAGAACCCAATGCTCAGTCTGACAGAGCTCTAGAGTTCGTCTGTGAAAATGGGAGAACCTTCCAGAAGGACGACCATCTCTGCAGCACTCCACCAATCAGGCCTTTATGGTAGAGTGGCCAGACGGAAGCCACTCCTCAGTAAAAGGCATGTGACAGCCCTCTTGGAGTTTGCCAAAAGGCACCTAAATACTCTCAGACCATGAGAAACAAGATTCTCTGGTCTGATGAAACCAAGATTGAACTCTTTGGCCAGAATGCCAAGCGTCACGTCTGGAGGCACACAGCCAATACAACACAAGAGTGGATCAGGACAAGTCCCTGAATGTCCTTGAGTGGCCCAGATAGATCCCGGACTTGAACCCAATCGAACATCTCTGCAGAGACCTGTAAATAGCTGTGCAGCGACGCTCCCCATCCAACCTGACAGAACTTGAGAGGATCTGCAGAGAAGAATGGGAGAAACTCCCCAAATACAGGTGTTCCAAGCTTGAAGCGTTATACTCAAGAAGATGCGATGCTGTATGTGCTGCCAAAGGTGCTTCAACAAAGTACTGAGTAAAGGGTCTGAATACTTATGTAAATATGATATTTCCATATATTTCTTTTGTATAAATGTGCAAACATTTATATATATAAAATAAACAGTTTTTGCTTTGTTATTATGGGGTATTGTGTGTAGATTGATGAGGGGGGATACATTACATTTACATTTAAGTCATTTAGCAGACGCTCTTATCCAGAGCGACTTACAAATTGGTGCATTCACCTTATGACATCCAGTGGAACAGCCACTTTACAATAGTGCATCTAAATCTTTTAAGGGGGGGGTGAGAAGGATTACTTTATCCTATCCTAGGATACTTGAGGGGGATACTTGAGGGGGATACTTGAGGGGGATACTTGAGGGGGATACTTGAGGGGGATACTTGAGGGGGATACTTGAGGGGGATACTTTCACAAAATGTGTAAAAAGTGAAGGGGTCTGAATACATTCCGAATGCATCATAGCAGAGCATCTTCAACCACGAGGAAAACACGGGCGTCTCCTGTCTAACCAAACATGGACATTATAACATACTACCATTTAGGTGCTGAACAGAAATATAGGTCTGCATTCTATTTCTGTTCACGAGTACAGAGAACTACTCTACTGTGCAATAGTTATACTAATACTCTGCAATAGTTATACTAATACTTTGAAATAGTTATACTAATACTCTGAAATAGTTATACTAATAGTCTGCAATAGTTATACTAATACTTTGAAATAGTTATACTAATACTCTGAAATAGTTATACTAATACTCTGCAATAGTTATACTAATACTCTGAAATAGTTATACTAATACTCTGAAATAGGTATACTAATACTCTGCAATAGTTATACTAATACTCTGCAATAGTTATATTAATACTCTGAAATAGTTATACTAATACTCTGCAATAGTTATACTAATACTCTGAAATAGTTATACTAATACTCTGAAATAGTTATACTAATACTCTGAAATAGTTATACTAATACTCTGAAATAGTTATACTAATACTCTGAAATAGTTATACTAATACTCTGCAATAGTTATACTAATACTCTGAAATAGTTATACTAATACTCTGCAATAGTTATACTAATACTCTGCAATAGTTATACTAATACTCTGAAATAGTTATACTAATACTCTGTAATAGTTATACTAATACTCTGCAATAGTTATACTAATACTCTGCAATAGTTATACTAATACTCTGAAATAGTTATACTAATACTCTGAAATAGTTAGCTGAAGCAGAGAAGAGGGGATATTTCATTCATATCCGCTGTTCTTCTTCGTTCTCCGTTGGAAGTTGAAATGGCTACTGTCACGTTCTGACCTTAGTTCCTTTGTGTTTGTCTTTGTTTTAGGTTGGTCAGGGCGTGAGTTGGGGTGGGCAGTCTATGTTTGGTTTTTCTACGTTGGTTTTTGAGTTTGGCCTCGTATGGTTCTCAATCAGAGGCAGCTGTCAATTGTTGTCCCTGATTGAGAATCATACTTAGGTAGCCTGGGTTTCACTTTTGGTTTGTGGGTGTTTGTTTCCGTGTGAGTGTTTTGGGCCACACGGTACTGTTTCGTTTTGTTCACAGCGTTTATTGTTTTGTTCCAGTGTTCAGTTTGTTTATTATAATGACATGAACACTTACCACGCTGCACCTTGGTCCTCCTCTCTATCTCCAGGCGACATCCGTTACAGCAACACTACATGGTCTGAGAAACTTCTCTGTAAACACGGGTTCTAAAATCTAGAAATGAGAGGACATGTAGAGGGACCTAACACCAAAAGGGAAATAATGACTGTTATCTGGGCCCCGTGGCCCCGTGGGCCCCGTGCAGGAATATGAACATTTTACTGAAATGTCCTTGAAAGGGTCAGAATATCCCCACAGAAATATTACACTTCTTACCCCTCGCTCTTTATTTTCCAAGTTAAAAACTGTCTGGAACTGAATTGAACAATCAACAATTCATACAATAGGCTATTACTTTACATGGATTTTGGGGAAAATCTCTTTCGAACAAAAGCTTCAAGTGTGTTTTCACACTTCAACAAACAAAGGCTTCAGGTGTGTTTTCACACTTCAACAAACAAAGGCTTCAGGTGTGTTTTCCCATTGTAGAGGACTGAAGCAGGCTGTCAGACTAATTACAGCTGACTCCCATTGTAGAGGACTGAAGCAGGCTGTCAGACTAATTACAGCTGACTCCCATTGTAGAGGACTGAAGCAGGCTGTCAGACTAATTACAGCTGACTCCCATTGTTGAGGACTGAAGCAGGCTGTCAGACTAATTACAGCTGACTCCCATTGTAGAGGACTGAAGCAGGCTGTCAGACTAATTACAGCTGACTCCCATTGTAGAGGACTGAAGCAGGCTGTCAGACTAATTACAGCTGACTCCCATTGTAGAGGACTGAAGCAGGCTGTCAGACTAATTACAGCTGACTCCCATTGTAGAGGACTGAAGCAGGCTGTCAGACTAATTACAGCTGACTCCCATTGTAGAGGACTGAAGCAGGCTGCCAGACTAATTACTGCTGACTCCCATTGTAGAGGACTGAAGCCTGCTGTCAGACTAATTACAGCTGACTCCCATTGTAGAGGACTGAAGCCTGCTGTCAGACTAATTACAGCTGACTCCCACTGTAGAGGACTGAAGCCTGCTGTCAGACTAATTACAGCTGACTCCCATTGTAGAGGACTGAAGCCTGCTGTCAGACTAATTACAGCTGACTCCCATTGTAGAGGACTGGACCCATCTGTCAGACTAATTACAGCTGACTCCCATTGTAGAGGACTGAAGCCTGCTGTCAGACTAATTACAGCTGACTCCCATTGTAGAGGACTGAAGCCTGCTGTCAGACTAATTACAGCTGACTCCCATTGTAGAGGACTGAAGCAGGCTGTCAGACTGATTACAGCTGACTCCCATTGTAGAGGACTGAAGCAGGTTGTCAGACTAATATCGGTGCAAAGTTATCCCTTGTCTTTGACCACAGAGCCATTCTACCACTGATTGGGTGCATCCCAAATGGCTCCCTCCTGCCTGTCAAGGTCCTGGTCAAAGATACACTATAGGAAATAGGATGACAAGGATAATTACAAGCATTTCATAAGTGTCTTTTCTGACAATTACATGAAGTTGATGCAAAGAGTCAATATTTGCAATGTTGACCCTTCTTTTCAAGACCTCTGCAATCCGCCCTGACATGCTGTCAATTAACTTCTGGGCCACATCCTGACTGATGGGAGCCCATTCTTGCATAATCAATGCTTGGAGTTTGTCAGAATTGGTGGGGTTTTGTTTGTCCTCCCGCCTCTTGAGGATTGACCACAAGTTCTCAATGGGATTAAGATCTGGGGACTTTCCTGGCCATGGACCCAAAATATCAATGTTTTGTTCCCCGAGCCACTTAGTTATCACTTATGCCTTATGGCAAGATGCTCCGTCATCCTGGAAAAGGCATTTTTCATCACCAAACTGTTCCTGGATGGTTGGGAGAAGTTGCTCTCGGAGGATGTGTTGGTACCATTCTTTATTCATGGCTGTGTTCTTAGGCAAAATTGTGAGTGAGCCCACTGCCTTGGCTGAGAAGCAACCCCACACATGAATGGTCTCAGGATGCTTTACTGTTGGCATGACACAGGACTGATGGTAGCGCTCACCTTGTCTTCTCCGGACAAGCTTTTTTCCAGATGGCCCAAACAATCGGAAAGGGGATTCATCAGAGAAAATGACTTAACCCCAGTCCTCAGCAGTCCAATCCCTGTACCTTTTGCAGAATATCACTGTCCCTGATGTTTTTCCTGGAGAGAAGTGGCTTCTTTGCTGCCCTTCTTGACACCAGGCCATCCTCCAAAATTCTTTGCCTCACTGTGCGTGTAGATGCACTCACATCTGCCTGCTGTCATTCCTGAGCAAGCTCTGTACTGGTGGTGCCCAGATCCCACAGCTGAATCAGGTTTAGGAGACGGTCCTGGCGTTTGCTGGACTTTCTTGGGCGCCCTGAAGCCTTCTTCACAATATTTGAACCGCTCTCCTTGAAGTTCTTGATGAGCCGACAAAAGGTTGATTTAGGTGCAATCTTACTGGCAGCGGTATCCTTGCCTGTGAAGCCCTTTTTGTGAAAAGCCATGATGACGGCACGTGTTTCCTTGCAGGTAACCATGATTGACAGAGGAAGAACAATGATTCCAAGCACCACCCTCCTTCTGAAGCTTCCAGTCTGAGGTCCAAGATGGCGTAGCAGTGCAGACGTGTTTTGTTCGTCCTCTCGTGTACTTCTGTATTTTTTTGTATATATTTCAATTTTATTTTCAATCACTTTTCTATTTGAATTCAATTTTACCTTCCGGTAACCTGCCTCACCCAATGTGATACGGAACCACTATTATTTTACATTTTTAGACCTTTAAGCCAGAACCACCTAGCCATCAGAAGCTAACCAGCTAATTAGCTATTTAGTCATTTTTAACCACTGCTCGCTGCCTTTACCTTCTGCACAGAAACCAGCACTTTTTTTAGCTTGGATAATACTCGCCAGCCTACCAGTATCGGACTGTCTCTCCACTACAACGCCGGATTCCTGCCGTAATCCCTGGACCATTACTCCTGATCTTCACAGCTAGCTAGCACCCACCGAGTTACCCAGTACCGAAGCTATCCCTGAGGCCCACCTCCCGGCCAACTCAGTTATTCACCCGGACTCCACCCAAACACAGCTAGAACGCACCACTCCACCGTATCCTTGCCGAAGGCTCTGGACCTTGGAACCGGATCACCGCTGCTACTGAGTGACTATAGTGGCTAACGCCCCTGCCCCGAAGCTAGCACCAGTTAGCCGTGAGCCAGGCGCATCTCCCGGCTAGCAAACTACATTACTACAACTACAATACCTCTTACACTATCTGGCTTGGACCCTCTGTCGACACGGCGCCCCGCCGCACCACCACAACTGGTCTGCCGATGAAGACTCCATCCGCTGTGCCTTCAAACGGCCTCCGTCGGACGTCAGAGCAGACGCTTCTACTAGCCCCGGGCTACTTACTTTAAACACTGTGTCGCCCGTGTGCCAGCGTAGTAGCGACTACTCTGCGGATTCCCTGTTCCATCTATTGCTGCCCCCTGGACCCTATGATCACTTGGCTACATAGCTGATGCCTGCTGGACTGTCTCTGCCCATTCATCACCATTTTAAATGTTGTTTTTTTAGCTGATTAGCTGTTGTTGTCTTAGCTAGCTCTCCCAACCAACATCTGTGATTTCATTATGCCTCGCTGTATGTCTCTCTCAAATGTATACTGTTGTTTAGGGTAGCTATCATTGCTTTAGTTTACAATGGAGCCCCTAGTTCCACTCATCATACCTCCTTTGTCCCACCTCCCACACATGCACATGTGACCTCACCCATTATAAACAGCTTATCCAGAGATACAACCTCTCTTATCACTCAGTGCCTGGGCTTACCACCGCTGTACCTGCACCCCACCATACCCCTGTCTGCACATTATGTCCTGAATCTATTCTACCACGCCCAGAAATCTCCTCCTTTTATTCTTTGTCCCCAACGCTCTAGGTGACCAGTTTTGATAGCCTTTAGCCGTACCCTCATCCTACTCCTCCTCTGTTCCTCGGGTGATGTGGAGGTAAACCCAGGCCCTGCGTGTCCCCAGGCACCCTCATTTTGTTGACTTATGTTATCAAAAAAGCCTTGGTTTCATGCATGTTAACATCAGAAGCCTCCTTCTAAGTTCGTTTTACTCACTGCTTTAGCACAATCCCCCAACCCTGATGTCCTTGCCATGTCTGATTCCTGGCTTAGAAAGGCCACCAAAAATCCAGAGATTTCCATACCCAACTACAACATTTTCTGTCAAGATAGAACTGCCAAAGGGGGAGGAGTTACAATCTACTGCAGAGATAGCCTGCAAAGTGCGATCATACTTTCCCGGTCTATACCCAAACAGTTTGAACTTCTAATTTTAAAAATGAATCTCTCCAGAAATAAGTCTCTCACTGTTGCCACCTGCTATCGACCCTGCTCCGCACCCAGCTGTGCCCTGGACACCATTTGTGAATTGATCGCCCCCCATCTAGCTTCAGAGTTCGTTCTGTTAGGTGACATAAACTGGGATATGCTTAACACCCCGGCAGTCCTAAAATCTAAGTTAGATGCCCTCAATCTCACACAAATCATCAAGGAACCCAAAAGGTACAACCCAAAATCCATAAACATGGGCACCCTGATAGACATTATCCTGACCAACTTGCCCTCCAAATACACCTCCGCTGTTTTCAATCAGGATCTCAGCGATCACTGCCTCATTGCCTGTATCCGCTATGGGTCCAAGGTCAAACGACCACCCCTCATCACTGTCAAACGCTCCCTAAAACACTTCAGCGAGCAGGCCTTTCTAAACGACCTGTCCCAGGTATCCTGGAAGGATATTGACCTCATACCATCAGTTGAGGATGCCTGGTCATTCTTTAAAAGTAATTTCCTCACCATCTTAGATAAGCATGCCCCGTTCAAAAAAATGCAGAACTAAGAACAGATATAGCCCTTGGTTCACTCCAGACCTGACTGCCCTTGACCAGCACAAAAACATCCTGTGGTGGACTGCAATAGCATCGAATAGTCCCCACGATATGCAACTGTTCAGGTAAGTCAGGAACCAATACATGCAGTTAGTCAGGAAAGCAAAGGCTAGCTTTTTCAAGCAGAAATTTGCATCTAAATTAGCTCTAACTCCAAAAAGTTTTGGGACACTGTAAAGTCCATGGAGAACAAGAGCACCTCCTCCCAGCTGCCCACCACACTGAGGCTAGGTAATGCGGTTACCACCGATAAATCCATGATAATCGAACATTTCAAGAAGCATTTCTCAACAGCTACGCCCTCCTCCTGGCTACTCCAACCCCGGGCCAAAAGCTCCCCCCCCCCTGCAGCTACTCGCCCAAACCTCCCCAGCTTCTCCTTTACCCAAATCTTGATAACAAATGTTCTGAATGAGCTGCAAAACCTGGACCAGTACAAATCAGCTGGGTCAGACAATCTGGATCCTTTATTTCTAAAACTATCTGCCGCCATTGTCTTAACCCCTATTACAAGCCTATTCAACCTTTTTGTATCGTCCGAGATCCCTAAAGATTGGAAAGCTGCCGCGGTCATCCCCCTCCTCAAAGGGGGTGACACCCTAGACCCAAACTGTTACAGACCTATATCCATCCTGCCCTGCCTATCTAAAGTCTTCGAAAGCCAAGTTAATAAACAGATCACTGACCATCTCCAATCCCACCGTATCTTCTCCGCTGTGCAATCTGGTTTCAGAGCCGGTCACGGGTGCACCTCAGCCATGCTCAAGGTACTAAATGATATCATAACCGCCATCGATAAAAGACAGTACTGTGCAGCCATTTTCATCAACCTGGCCAAGGCTTTCGACTCTGTCTATCACCGTATTCTTATCGGCAGACTCAATAGCCTTGGTTTTTCTAATGACTGCCTCGCCTGGTTTACCAACTACTTCTCTGATAGAGTCCAGTGTGTCAAATTGGAGGGCATGTTGTCCGGACCTATGGCAGTCTCTATGGGGGTACCACAGGGTTAAATTCTCAGGCCGACTCTTGTCCCTGTATATATCAATGATGTCGCTCTTGCTGCGGGCGATTCCCTGATCCATCTCTACGCAGACGACACCATTCTGTATACTTCTGGCCCTTCCTTGGACACTTTACTAACTAACCTCCAAACGAGCTTCAATGCTATACAACACCTTCCGTGGCCTCCAACTGCTCTTAAACACTAGTAAAACCAAATGCATGCTTCTCAACCATTCGCTGCCTGCACCTGCCCACCCGACTAGCATCACCACCCTGGACGGTTCCGACCTAGAATATGTGAACAACTATAAATACCTAGGTATCTGGTTAGACTGTAAACTCTACTTCCAGACTCATATTAAACATCTCCAATCCAAAATCAAATCTAGAATCGTCTTTCTATTTTGCAAAAAAAGCCTCCTTCACTCACGCCGCCAAACTTACCGTAGTAAAACTGATTATCCTACCGATCCTCGACTTCGGCGATGTCATCTACAAAATAGATTCCAATACTCTACTCAGCAAACTGGATGCAGTCTATCACAGCGCCATCCGTTTTGTTACCAAATCATCTTATACCACCCACCACTGCGACCTGTATGTTTTCGTCGGCTGGCCCTCGCTACATGTTCGTCGAAAAACACACTGGCTCCAGGTCATCTATAAGTCTCTGCTAGGTAAAGCTCCGCCTTATCTCAGTTCACTGGTCACAATAACAACACCCACCCTTAGCACACGTTCCAGCAGGTATATCTCACTGATCATCCCCAAAGCCAACACCTGTTTTGGCCGCCTTTCCTTCCAGTTCTCTGCTGCCAGTAACTGGAATGAATTGCAAAAATCGCTGAAGTTGGAGACTTCTATTTCCCTCACTAAACATCAGCTATCTGAGCAGCTAACCGATCGCTGCAGCTGTAAATAGCCCAACCAATCTACCTACCTCATCCCCATATTGTTTTTATTAACTTTTCTGCTTGTTTGCACACCAGTATCTCCACTAGGCTACCCTGGGGCGGCAGGGTAATCTAGTGGTTAGAGCGTTGGGCTAGTAACCGGAAGGTTGCAAATCTGTCGTTCTGCCCCTGAACAGGCAGTTAACACACTGTTCCTAGGCCGTCATTGAAAATAAGAATTTGTTCTTAACTGACTTGCCTAGTAAAATAAAGTAAAATAAAGGTAAAAAATTATGTATCACTAGCCACTTTAAACTATGCCACTTTTATGTTTACATACCTTACATTACTCATTTTATATGTATATACTGTACTCGATACCATCTACTGCATCTTGCCTATGCCGTTCTGTACCATCACTCATTCATATATCTTTATGTACATATTCTTTATCCCTTTACATGTGTGTGTATAAGGTAGTAGTTGTGGAATTTATTGGTTATTACTGCATTGTCGGAACTAGAAGCACAAGCATTTCGCTACACTCGCATTAACATCTGCTAACCATGTGTATGTGACAAATAAAATTTTATTTAATTTGAACTCAGTGCCTCTATCCACGTTAAAACGAGTCCTATATCGACATAACCCGAAAGGCTGCTCATTAAAAAATAATAAAAATAAATAAAAATGCCAGACTATGGTACTATGTACTATGTACTAGGTACTATGGCAACTGCAAAGATTGTACTTTTTTGGAGAAATGTCCTCTGATCTGTTGAAACAGAAATAGAACTGTTTGGCCATAATGACCATCGTTATGTTTGGAGGGAAAAGGGGGAGGCTTGCAAGCTGAAGAACACCATCCCAACCGTGAAGCACGGGGGTGGTAGCATCATGTTGTGGGGATGGTTTGCTGCAGGAGGGACTGGTGCACTTCACAAAATAGATGGCATCATGAGGCAGGAAAATTATGTGGATATATTGAAGCAACATCTCAAGACATCAGTCAGTAAGTTAAAGCTTGGTTTCAAATGGGTCTTCCAAAATGGACTATGGCCCCAAACATACTTCCAAAGTTGTGGAAAAATGGCTTAAGGACAACAAAGTCAAGGTGTTGGAGTGGCCATCACAAAGCCCCGACCTCAATCCTATAAAAAATGTGTGGCCACAACTGAAAAATAATGTGCAAGCAAGGAGGCCTACAAACTTGACTCAGTTACACCAGCTTTGTCAGGAGGAGTGGGCCAAAATTCACACAATTTATTGTGTGTAGCTTGTTGAAGGCTACACCAAACGTTTGACCCAAGTTAAACAATCTAAAGGCAATGCTACCAAATACTAATTGAGTGAATGTCAACTTCTGAACCACTGGGAATGTGATGAAATAAATAAAAGCTGAATTAAATCATTCTCTCTACTATTATTCTGACATTTTACATTCTTAAAATAAAGTGGTGATCCTAACTGACCTAAGACAGGACATTTTTACTAAGATTAAATGTCAGGAATTGTGAAAAACTGAGATTAAATGTATTCGGCTAAGGTGTATGTAAACTTCCGACTTCAACTGTGTATTTGTGTATGTGTGTGTGTGTGTGTGTGTGTGTGTGTGTGTGTGTCTGCATGCGTGCGTGTGCTTTGCCTTAGCATTTCAGTCCTCATGAAACCAGTAACATGAAACCCAGTCTCATCACAACGTCTGTCATTGTCAAGGACAAAGAGCTTTGAACATTCCAGTAACAATATGACTGACTTGACCACATATTCAACCCCATTAGCTTTAAAGAGCTGTGCGTGAAATGGGGCTTTGTGTTCAAAAGAACAAAGTTAGCAGCTAGCTGCTGCCTGCCTGCATACCCAATAACACACTGGGCATTCCCCTTTAGAATTCAGAACACCATAGAATGTCACAGAACTCGTGACAGAATATCCCCTTTGTTCCGTGTTCTATGGGAGACAGTTAGAAAGCTAGAATGGTTCTTCTCACTATTCCAGTTTGGAATGAATAAAAGGCCTGTCCTTCATATGAGTAAGGAGTCATTTAACACTGTGAGTTGGGATGGTATGCCCATTATCAAAGCCGATTTAAAATGCAGAATCACTCCTTGCCCTTCACTGGTTACATCTCCCATGGATGAAGTAGACTGAGACTCTGTCTTTAACCAACTGCATTACTTCAAGTTAAAGACACAGTTTTAAAGACTTCAGTGCTACATACAATGTGAAATGTCGATACGAATGGGAATGGGTATATTTAATTCAGCCCCCATTGGGTTTTTAGAAATGCATTCTCTGTCTAAGTCTAGTCAGATCCTGAGTGAAGACATAGTCAGTGTTTTGGGTTTACCCACTTAAACCTAAAAATGGTTCAAATGAATATTAATAAAAACATTTCCTTTTTCATTATTCAGTCTGCCTCCCAAATGGCACACTATTCTCTATATAGTGCACTACTTTAGACCAGAGACTATAGGGCCCTATATAGTGCACTACTTTAGACCAGAGACTATAGGGCCCTATATAGAGCACTACTTTAGACCAGAGACTATAGGGCCCTATATAGAGCACTACTTTAGACCAGAGACTATAGGGCCCTATATAGTGCACTACTTTAGACCAGAGACTATAGGGCCCTATATAGTGAGTAGGGTGCCATTCGGGAAACAGACAAACGAGTCCACCAAAGCAGTTCATATTGACCTAATATAATATCTTTGTATGTTAGAGACAGACTAGTGCTAATATAATATATTTGTATGTTAGAGATAGACTAGTACTAATATAATATCTTTGTATGTTAGAGACAGACTAGTACTAATATAATATCTTTGTATGTTAGAGACAGACGAGTACTAATATAATATCTTTGTATGTTAGAGATAGACTAGTACTAATATAATATCTTTGTATGTTAGAGACAGACTAGTACTAATATAATATCTTTGTATGTTAGAGATAGACTAGTACTAATATAATATCTTTGTATGTTAGAGACAGACTAGTACTAATATAATATCTTTGTATGTTAGAGACAGACGAGTACTAATATAATATCTTTGTATGTTAGAGATAGACTAGTACTAATATAATATCTTTGTATGTTAGAGATAGACTAGTACTAATATAATATCTTTGTATGTTAGAGATAGACTAGTACTAATATAATATCTTTGTACGTTAGAGACAGACTAGTACTAATATAATATCTTTGTATGTTAGAGACAGACTAGTACTAATAGAATATCTTTGTATGTTAGAGACAGACTAGTACTAATATAATATCTTTGTACGTTAGAGACAGACTAGTACTAATATAATATCTTTGTATGTTAGAGACAGACTAGTACTAATATAATATCTTTGTATGTTAGAGACAGACGAGTACTAATATAATATCTTTGTATGTTAGAGACAGACTAGTACTAATATACAGTGAGGGGAAAAAGTATTTGATCCCCTGCTGATTTTGTACGTTTGCCCACTGACAAAGAAATGATCAGTCTATAATTTTAATGGTAGGTTTATTTGAACAGTGAGAGACAGAATAACAACAAAAAAATCCAGAAAAACGCACGTCAAAAATGTTATATATTGATTTGCATTTTAATGAGGGAAATAAGTATTTTACCCCCTCTCAATCAGAAGGATTTCTGGCTCCCGGGTGTCTTTTATACAGGTAACGAGCTGAGATTAGGAGCACACTCTCTAATCTCAGTTTGTTAACTGTATGAAAGACACCGGTCACCGTATCAAAGGGACGATGGACGGGGCCATGTACCGTCAAATCTTGGGTGAGAACCTCCTTCCCTAAACCAGGGCATTGAAAATGGGTCGTGGATAGGTATTCCAGCATGACAATGACCCAAAACACACGGCCAAGGCAACAAAGGAGTGGCTCAAGAAGAAGCACAAGGTCCTGGAGTGGCCCAGCCAGTCTCCAGACCTTAATCCCATAGAAAATCTGTGGAGGGAGCTGATGGTTCGAGTTGCCAAACGTCAGCCTCGAAACCTTAATGACTTGGAGAAGATCCGCAAAGAGGAGTGGGACAAAACCCCTCCTGAGATGTGTGCAAACCTGGTGTCCAACTACAAGAATCATCTGACCTCTGTGATTGCCAACAAGGGTTTTGCCACCAAGTACTAAGTCATGTTTTGCAGAGGGGTCAAATACTTATTTTGCTCATTAAAATGCAAATCAATGTGTTTTGTTCAAATAAACCTGATAGACTGATCATTTCTTTGTCAGTGGGCAAACGTACAAAATCAGCAGGGGATCAAATACTTGTTTCCCTCACTGTAATATATTTGTGATGTGTGGAATCATTCCTTGTGTTGTCGATGTTTGTTGAAGCTTGAGATGCCATCCTGAACATTAGCCACAACCACAAGAGCAGCCAGATGTATTACCAGTGAGTTACTGTGTGACTGAGCAGCCAGCTGTAATACGAGTGAGTTAATGTGTGACTGAGCAGCCAGCCAGCTGTAATACCAGTGAGTTACTTTGTGACTGAGCAGCCAGCTGTAATACCAGTGAGTTACTGTGTGACTGAGCAGCCAGCCAGCTGTATTACCAGTGAGTTAATGTGTGACTGAGCAGCCAGCCAGCTGTAATACCAGTGAGTTACTGTGTGACTGAGCAGCCAGCTGTAATACGAGTGAGTTAATGTGTGACTGAGCAGCCAGCCAGCTGTAATACCAGTGAGTTACTTTGTGACTGAGCAGCCAGCTGTAATACCAGTGAGTTACTGTGTGACTGAGCAGCCAGCCAGCTGTATTACTAGTGAGTTAATGTGTGACTGAGCAGCCAGCTGTAATACCAGTGAGTTAATGTGTGACTGAGCAGCCAGCTGTATTACTAGTGAGTTAATGTGTGACTGAGCAGCCAGCTGTATTACCAGTGAGTTAATGTGTGACTGAGCAGCCAGCTGTATTACTAGTGAGTTAATGTGTGACTGAGCAACCAGCTGTATTACTAGTGAGTTAATGTGTGACTGAGCAGCCAGCTGTATTACTAGTGAGTTAATGTGTGGCTGAGCAGCCAGCTGTATTACTAGTGAGTTAATGTGTGACTGAGCAGCCAGCTGTATTACTAGTGAGTTAATGTGTGACTGAGCAACCAGCCAGCTGTATTACTAGTGAGTTAATGTGTGGCTGAGCAGCCAGCTGTATTACTAGTGAGTTAATGTGTGACTGAGCAGCCAGCTGTATTACCAGTGAGTTACTGTGTGACTGAGCAGCCAGCTGTAATACCAGTGAGTTAATGTGTGACTGAGCAGCCAGCTGTATTACTAGTGAGTTAATGTGTGACTGAGCAGCCAGCTGTATTACCAGTGAGTTAATGTGTGACTGAGCAGCCAGCCAGCTGTATTACCAGTGAGTTAATGTGTGACTGAGCAGCCAGCTGTAATACCAGTGAGTTAATGTGTGACTGAGCAGCCAGCTGTATTACTAGTGAGTTAATGTGTGACTGAGCAGCCAGCTGTAATACCAGTGAGTTACTGTGTGACTGAGCAGCCAGCTGTAATACCAGTGAGTTAGTAGAGCAGGGTAGAGTAGAGTAGAGTAGAGTAGAGTAGAGTAGAGTAGAGTAGAGTAGAGTAGAGTAGAGTAGAGTAGAGTAGAGTAGATTAGAGGAGGTTGGAGGAGAGGAGGTTAGAGAAGAGGCGAGGAGGTTAGAGGAGAGAAGGTTAGAGAAGAGGAGAGGAGGTTAGAGGAGAGGAGGTTAGAGAAGAGGAGAGGAGGTTCGAGGAGAGAAAGAGAGAGAAAGAGAGAGAGAGAGGGGAGAGGAGGTTAGAATAGAGAGAGAAGAGGAGAGGAGGAGAGTAGGTTAGAGGGGAGGAGAGGAGAAGAGAGTAGAGGAGGTTAGAGGAGAGGAGTGTAGAGGAGAGGAGTGTATAGGAGAGGAGTGTAGAGGAGAGGAGGTTAGAGGAGAGGAGTGTAGAGGAGAGGAGTGTAGAGGAGAGGAGTGTAGAGGAGAGGAGTGTAGAGGAGAGGAGGGTAGAGGAGAGGAGTGTAGAGGAGAGGAGTGTAGAGGAGAGGAGGTTAGAGGAGAGGAGTGTAGAGGAGAGGAGTGTAGAGGAGAGGAGTGTAGAGGAGAGGAGACTAGATTAGGAGAGAGAGAGAGAAGAGGAGAGGAGGAGAGGAGGTTAATGGGGAGGAGATGAGAGGAGAGGAGAGGAGAAGAGAGTAGAGGAGGTTAGTGGAGAGTAGGGGAGAGGAGGTTAGAGGAGAGGAGGAGAGGAGAGAGAGAGAGAGAGAGAGAGAGAGAGAGAGAGAGAGAGAGAGAGAGAGAGAGGATAGGAGGTTAGAGGGGGTTAGAGGAGGTTAGAGAGAGAAAGAGAGAGAAAGAGAGATAGTAGAGGAGGTAGAGGAGAGAGAGGGGAGAGGAGGTTAGAGTAGAGAGAGAGAGAGAGGGAAGAGGAGAGGAGAAGGAGGTTAGAGGAGAGGAGTGTAGAGGAGAGGAGAGAGAGGAGAGAGAGAGAGAGAGAGAGAGAGAGAGAGAGAGAGAGAGAGAGAGAGAGAGAGAGAGAGAGGAGGGTAGAAGAGGGAAAAGGAGAGTATTATTACTTGGAAGGTGTTCCTAATGTTTGGTATTCTCAGTGTATAATATTTCCCAGTATGCTGCACACAAAGATAAGTAACACAATTTTCTAATGTAATCTCGGTATTCACCCTGGTAGTCATTCTGAATGCAGGTGGCAGGCGATTAACATGTCCACTTGTTGGACACCCAAAATCAGTTTGGATTCCAATAGGAACTACACATCACTTTGCAAGCCTACATAATGTGACTTGCAGACCTGAAGGGGCATGTGAACGTTATAACCGGGCCCTCAAAGAAAGGCCTTATGATGTACAAGCCTACATAATGTGACTTGCAGACCTGAAGGGGCATGTGAAGGTTATAACCGAGCCCTCAAAGAAAGGCCTTATGATGTAGAAGCCTACATAATGTGACTTGCAGACCTGAAGGGGCATGTGAAGGTTATAACCGGAGCCCTAGAATAGAAAGAAAGGTTATGATGTACAAGCCTACATAAGTGACTTGCAGACCTGAAGGGGCATGTGAAGGTTAGAGGGGCCCTCAAAGAAAGGCCTTATGATGTACAAGCCTACATAATGTGACTTGACAGAGAGGAAGGGGCATGTGAGAGGAGTTATAACCGGAGCCCTCAAAGAAAGGCCTTATGATGTACAAGCCTACATAATGTGACTTGCAGACCTGAAGGGAGCATGTAGAAGGGATAAGGGCCCTCAAAGAAAGGCCTTATGATGTACAAGCCTACATAATGTGACTTGCAGACCTGAAGAGGCATGTGAAGGTTATAAGGCCCTCAAGGAAAGGCCTTATGAGGACAAGAGTACATAATGTGACTTGAGACCTGAAGGGCATGTGAGGTTATAAGAGGAGCCCTCAAAGAGAAGGCCTTATGATGTAGAGGGAGCCTACATAATGTGACTTGCAGACCTGAAGGGGCAGAGGAGGTTAGACCGGGCCCTCAAAGAGGAGGCCTTATGATGTACAAGAGACATAATGTGACTTGCAGACCTGAAGGGCATGTGAGAGGTTATAACCGGGCCCTCAAAGAAAGGCCTTATGATGTACAAGCCTACATAATGTGACTTGCAGACCTGAAGAGGGCATGTGAAGGTTATAAGGGCCCTCAAAGAAAGGCCTTATGATGTACAAGCCTACATAATGTGACTTGCAGACCTGAAGGGGCATGTGAAGGTTATAACCGGGCCCTCAAAAGAAGAGGCCTTATGATGTACAAGCCTACATAATGTGACTTGCAGACCTGAAGGGGCATGTGAAGGTTAGAGGAGCCCTCAAAGAAAGGCCTTATGATGTACAAGCCTACATAATGTGACTTGCAGACCTGAAGGGGCATGTGAAGGTTATAACCGGGCCCTCAAAGAAAGGCCTTATGATGTACAAGCCTACATAATGTGACTTGCAGACCTGAAGGGGCATAGAAGAGGAAAAGGCCCTCAAAGAAGTATTATGATGAAGCCTACATAATGTTTGCAGACCTGAAGGGGCATGTGAAGTGTATAACCGGGCCCTCAAAGAAAGGCCTTATGATGTACAAGCCTACATAATGTTCTTGCAGACCTGAAGGGGCATGTGAAGGTTATAACCGGGCCCTCAAAGAAAGGCCTTATGATGTACAAGCCTACATAATGTGACTTGCAGACCTGAAGGGGCATGATTAACATGTTATGTTGGACACCCAAAATCAGTTTGATTCCAATAGGAACTTATGATCACAAGCAAGCCTACATAATGTGACTTGCAGACCTGAAGGGGCATGTGAAGGTTATAACCGGGCCCTCAAAGAAAGGCCTTATGATGTACAAGCCTACATAATGTGACTTGCAGACCTGAAGGGGCATGTGAAGGTTATAACCGGGCCCTCAAAGAAAGGCCTTATGATGTACAAGCCTACATAATGTGACTTGCAGACCTGAAGGGGCATGTGAAGGTTATAACCGGGCCCTCAAAGAAAGGCCTTATGATGTACAAGCCTACATAATGTGACTTGCAGACCTGAAGGGGCATGTGAAGGTTATAACCGGGCCCTCAAAGAAAGGCCTTATGATGTACAAGCCTACATAATGTGACTTGCAGACCTGAAGGGGCATGTGAAGGTTATAACCAGGCCCTCAAAGAAAGGCCTTATGATGTACAAGCCTACATAATGTGACTTGCAGACCTGAAGGGGCATGTGAAGGTTATAACCAGGCCCTCAAAGAAAGGCCTTATGATGTACAATGGCAAGAAAAAGTATGTGAATCCTTTGTAAATACCCTGACTTCTGCATAAATTGGTCCTAACATTTTGATCTGATCTTTATCTTGGGTCACAACAATAGACAAACACAGTCTGCTTAAACTAATAACACACAGACAATTATACGTTTTCATGTGTTAATTGGACACACGTTGTAAACATTCACTGTGCAGGGTGGGAAAAGTATGTGAACCGTTGGATTTAATAACTGGTTGACCCTCCTTTGGCACCAATAACCTCAACCAAACGTTTTATGTATTTGCGGATCAGACCTGCACAACGTTCAGGAGGAATTGTGGACCATTCCTCTTTACAAAAGTGTTTCAGTTCAGCAATATTCTTGGGATGTCTGGTGTGAACCACTCTCTTGAGGTCATGCCACAGCATCTCAATCAGGTTGAGGTCAGGACTCTGATTGGGCCACTCCAGAAGGCGTATTTTCTTCTGTTGAAGCCGTTCTGTTGTTGATTTACTTCTGTGTTTTGGGTCGTTGTCCTGTTGCATCACACCAACTTCTGTTGAGAGATAGCCTTATAAGGGTTAGATAAAAATTTGATAAATATTCTCCTGCAAAATGTCTTGATAAACTTAGGAATTAATTTTTTACGCCCCAAAATTTTTTACGCTCCGTCCACCATACTTTACATTTGGGTTTTGATGTTGGTGTGCTGTGCCTTTGTTTCTCCACACATAGTGTTGTGTTTTCCTTCCAAACAACTCAACTGTAGTTTCATCTGTCCACAGAATATTTGACCAGTAACGCTGTGACCGTTACGTGCAGCATTGTTTTTCTGGACAGCAGTGGTTTCTTCCGTGGTGACCTCCAGTGAACACCATTCTTGTTTAGTGTTTTACGTATCGTAGACTCGTCAACAGAGATGTTAGCAAGTTCCAGAGATTTCTGTAGGTCTTCAGCTGACACTCTAGGATTCTTCTTAACCTCATTGAGCATTCTGCGCAGTGCTCTTGCAGTCATCTTTGCAGGTCGGCCACTCCTAGGGAGAGGAGCAACAGTGCTGAACTTTCTCCATTTATAGACAACTTACCGTGGACATCAAGGCTTTTAGAGATACTTTTGTAACCCTTTCCAGCTTTATACAAGTCAACAATTCTTCATCTTCGGTCTTCTGAGATCTCTTTTGTTGGAGACATGGTTCACGTCTGTCAGGCAATGCTGGGCAGTCTATTTTGTTTGTCTAGGTTTTGAATTTTTGTTTCGGCCTAGTATGGTTCTCAATCAGAGGCAGGGCAGCTCTGAACCAACATCTCCAATCTTGTCGTGGGTTTCATTGATCTGTGTGTGCACCAGATAGGACTGTTTTGAGTTTCACATTTCTTGTTTTGTTAGTTTGGAGACCTTATAGCATTAAAAAAGTACCATGGAAGGGCGCAGCAGGTGTTTATTTGTAAAGGACCACAGGAGGGGGCAGGTAGCTGGGGCCAGGGGCAGACAGCGGCCAGAAGGTCACTACACAGGTGGGGGTCGACCCAAAAGGGCAACTGGGAGATGGAGCAATGCAAGGAAGGTTACAGGAGAATGAGGTTGGCGAAGCCAGCACGTCATGCGACCGGAGAGCCCCATAGGCAACAGGTGTGGTACTAAGCCAGGTAGCAGACCTGAGCTCAGGCTTATGATAAGCAGCGCATTACTGGTCACAGGTTATGCGGGAATTGCGTGTCCAAAAGTGCGTTGTGCCATAGTGTGGGCATTGAGCCCGTATGGTGCCTGCTCAAAGTCTTGTCATATCCTGCGCCGGCTCTGCGTGCTGTGTCTCCCGGGCGCTGGGACAGCTCCGGAGCAAATCATGGGGAAAAACAGCACTCTTAAAGAAGTGCCTGCACTCTGGAAAGTTGTCCAGCCAAACACCCAGAGCTCACAGTGCTCCCCACAGCCCGGTCTTTCAGGCTCCCTCCAAACAAGCCTCCTGAAGTCTCCCCAGTAGTTCCTGTGATACCAGGCTGACCTCCCTCAGGTGCTGCCTGAACAGGCTGATTCCGCCTTCGGCGGTGATTGGGATCTGGACAGTGAGCTGCATTCTGGGGATCTATGTGTCCGGCGCCGCTGAGGCCTCCCGCCTGTGCTAGCTGGAGCCTCCCGCCAGTCCGGCGCCAGCTGCATTCTGGGATCTATGCTGCTGGAGCGTCCCGCCTGTGAGCTGGAGCCTCCCGCCTGTCCGGCGAGCTGCAGGGGAGCCTCCCGCCTGTCCCGGCGCTTCCCGCCTGTGGAGCTGCTGAGCTGGTCCGGCGTGAGCTGCATTCAGGGGATCTATGTGTCAGTGAGGCGCCAGTGCCCCTCAGAGCTGGCCCCTCAGCCCAAGTGAGCCCCTGCCCATTCAGCCCAGAGGGGATCTATGTTTGTCCAGAGTCCCTCTGTCCAGAGCCCCTGGACTGTGAGAGCTGCCCATTCAGTGGGGTCATTAGGGGTTGTGTGCCACGGAGCGGAAAATGAGGCGGGACAGTGAGCTGCATTCACCGCGGACAGACGCCCACCCAGACCCTCCCCTATGTCAAGGTTTTGAGCGGCCGGGAGCTGCATTCAGGGGATCTGACCTTTATTTTCTGTGTTTTGTGTTTAGTTAGTATGGTCAGGGCGTGAGCTGGGGCAGTGAGTTTGTTTGTCTAGGGATTTCTATGTATGGTTCTCAATCAGAGGCAGGTGTCATTAGTTGTCTCTGATTGAGAATCAGTGAGCTGTTTCACTGTGTGTTTGTGGGTGATTGTTCCTGTCTCTGTGTGTGCACCAGATAGGACTGTTTTGAGTTTCACATTTCTTGTTTTGTTAGTTTGTTCTGTACCTTATAGCATTGTAGCTGGCATTACCACGCCGCGTATTGGTCCTCTGATCCGTTTCGCCTCTCCTCTTCGGAAGAGTGAGGAGCTGGACAGTCAGGCAATGCTCAGATTTTGTGAGTGTTTTTTATAGGGCAGGGCAGCTCTAACCAACATCTCAATCTTGTCTCATTGATCGGACTCCTGTATGTGAACACGAGGGAGCTGGCAGCAGGTGTTTATTGTAAAGGACCACAGGAGGGGGCAGGTAGCTGGGGCCAGGGGCAGGATCTATGGGCAACAGTACAGACAGGGAAAAGTGTCATCCCGGAGATCAGGCAACAGGTTGGAGCTGCATACAGGCAGGGAATAGGCTATGTTGTGAGAGCCCAAAACTGTCATACACAGAAGGAGCAAATCATGGGGAAAAACAGCACTCTTAAAGAAGTGTCCAAAACAAACAATACCTCACAGTGATGGGCTGCAAACAAATGAATAGTGTGTGATAATGACCTCCAGGTGTGTGAACAGGTGATTAGAATTCAGGTGATTGGGATCTGGAGAGCGAGCTGCATTCAGGGGATCTATGTGTGTGAGAGTGTGAGCTGGAAAGTGAGCTGCATTCAGGGGATCTATGTGGTTGAGGGTGTGAGCAGGAAGCAGACGTTACAACACCAGGTTAGCTGACTCCTGACTCCAATTAGCTTTTGGATAAGTCATTAGCCTAGGGGTTCACATACTTTTTCCAACCTACACTGAGAATGTTTAAATGGTGTATTCAACATCAACAAAACAAAGGAGATGACTGTGGACTTCAGGAAACAGCAGAGGGAAAAACCCCCTGTCCACATCGACGGGACAGTAGTGGAGAGGGTAGTAAGTTTTAAGTTCCTCGGCGTACACATCACGGACAAACTGAATTGGTCCACTCACACTGACAGCATCATGAAGAAGGCGCAGCAGCGCCTCTTCAACCTCAGGAGAATGAAGAAATCCGGCTTGTCACCAAAAGCACTCACAAACTTCTGCAGATGCACCATCGAGAGCATCCTGTCAGGCTGTATCACCGCCTGGTACGGCAACTGCTCCGCCCACAACCGTAAGGCTCTCCAGAGGGTGGTTCTGTCTGCACAACGCATCGCCAGGGGCAAACTACCTGCCCTCCAGGACACCTACACCACACGATGTCACAGGAAGGCCAAAAAGATAATCAAGGACAACAATCACCAGAGCCAATGTCTGTTCACCCCGCTATCATCCAGAAGGAGAGGTCAGTACAGGTGCATCAAAGCTGGGACCGAGAGACTGAAAAACAGCTTCTATCTTAAGGCCATCAGACTGTTAAACAGCAACCACTAACATTGAGTGGCTTCTGCCAACATAGGAGAGTAGAGGAGGGTAGAGGAGGGTAGAGGAGAGTAGAGGAGAGCAGAGGAGGGTAGAGGAGAGCAGAGGAGGGTAGAGGAGAGGAGAGTAGAGGAGGGTAGAGGAGAGGAGAGTAGAGGGTAGAGGAGAGGAGAGTAGAGTAGAGGAGAAGAGGGTAGAGGAGAGTAGAGGAGAGTATAGGAGGGTAGAGCAGAGTAGATGAGAGTAGAGGAGGGTAGGAGGGTAGAGGAGAGTAGAGAGTAGAGGAGAGTAGAGAAGGGTAGAGGAGAGGACAGAGTAGAGGAGGGTAGAGGGTAGGGGAGAGTAGAGGAGGGTAGAGGATAGTAGAGAGTAGAGAAGGGTAGAGGGTAGAGGAGAGTAGAAGAGGGTAGAGGAGAGGAGGGTAGAGGAGAGTAGAGGAGGGTAGGAGGGGTGAGAGGAGGTTAGAGGATAGTAGAGAGTAGAGGAGGGTAGAGGGTAGAGGAGAGTAGAAGAGGGTAGAGGAGAGGAGGGTAGAGGAGAGTAGAGGAGGGTAGGAGGGTGAGAGGAGGTTAGAGGAGGGTAGAGGAGAGTAGAGGAGGTTAGAGGAGGGTAGGAGGAGATTAGAGTTGGGTAGGAGGGTAGAGGAGAGTAGAGGAGAGTAGAGTAGAGGAGGTTAGAGGAGGGTAGGAGGAGATTAGAGGTGGGTAGAGGAGGGTAGGAGGGGAGAGTAGAGGAGGGTAGAGGAGGGTAGAGGAGGGTAGGAGGAGATTAGAGGTGGGTAGAGGAGGGTAGGAGGGTAGAGGAGAGTAGAGGAGGGTAGAGGAGAGTAGAGGAGGGTAGAGGAGGGTAGAGGAGGGTAGAGGAGGGTAGAGGAGAGTAGAGGAGAGGAGAGTAGAGTAGAGGTTAGAGGAGGGTAGGAGGAGATTAGAGGTGGGTAGAGTAGGGTAGAGGAGGGTAGGAGGATAGAGGAGAGTAGAGGAGGGTAGAGGAGGGTAGGAGGAGATTAGAGGTGGGTAGAGTAGGGTAGGAGGGTAGAGGAGAGTAGAGGAGGGTAGAGGAGGGTAGGAGGATAGAGGAATGTGCATCCTTTCAATGAACAGCACATACACCCGGGTAATCCCAAACAGAGAGCAGGCACATTAGTTGTATCGTGCAAAACGCACGTTTCCCAGTCAGGGTTTTGGAGGAAAACAATCTGCTTTCAACGGATCAAGTGCTCATCCTATGTCGATCCTATGAACAGCTTCCCTTGCTGGCTTGGTTTTTGCTCTGATGTAACAGTATAGCTTCTGACCTTCTCCTCGCCCCGAATCAGGGACCCTTTTCACACATCGGCAACAGCCACCCTCGATGCATCGTTACCCATTGCGCCACAAAAGCCGCGGCCCTTGCAGAGTAAGGGGAACAACTACTTCAAGGTCTCAGAACGAGTGACGTTACCGATTGAAACGCTATTGGCGCGCACCCTGCTAACTAGCTAGCCATTTCACATTGGTTACACTGACATGCACTGTCAACTGTGGGACCTTATATAGATAGACAGGTGTGTGTCTTTCCAAACCATGTCCAATCAATTGAATTTACCACAGTTAGACTCCAATAAAGTTGTAGAAACATCTCAAGGATTATTGATGGAAAAGGATTCTGTTTTTTATGTTATAAATGTGCAAAAAAATAAAAAAAATAACTGTTTTTCACTTTGTCATTCTGGGGTATTGTGATGTAATTCTGGGGTATTGTGATGTCATTCTGGGGTATTGTGATGTCATTATGGGGTATAGTGTGTAGATTGATGAGGAATAAAAGTAATTTAATACATTTTAGAGAGTAAGGCTGTAACGTAACAAAATGAGGGAAAAGTCAAGGGGTCTGAAGACTTTCCAAAGGCCCTGAAACTGGACATGCATCTACAGTACAGATACAACACAACTGTTGTAATCATCATGTCAAATCAATGGAAGATAAATATGCACCTTTATAAAATAATCAATAGCTGCTTTACATTATGCCAAACTATAGTATACTGGCAATTCAACGGTAACATAGTGATGCTGACATTCACAATTCTCACTTCAAAATATAAGTCATACTAAAAATGAATGATTACAAAGTTAAATAAACTATATAACTCTATGCAAAGGGACAACTTTTAACACTGTCCACAAAAATAAATAGAATCATAGAACAACTCAGACCCGAGGTTCATTAACAGAATGACGGCTGCACTGCAATCTTACACTGTAATTATCGCGTCAAAAGTATTCCCGTATTATTCATATAAAAGTCCCACTTTTGGAGAAATAAAGCCCGGTAAAAAGTGAGAAGGCAATAGTAATGCACTATATAGGGAACAGAGTGCTATTTGTAATGCGCTTGTTACTTCCATTCAGGGGCCTGAGAGGCCAAGGAAGAGCTTTCAGAGTGGTGGTGCAGTAATACATCCATACCGCCATCTAGTGGCTATAGGGGAAAACACTGGCTAATTACACAGGGATGAAGTCCCCTATTGAGTTACACCTAGTGACTATGGGGGAAAACACTGGCTAATTACACAGGGATGAAGTCCCCTATTGAGTTATACCTAGTGACTATGGGGGAAAACACTGGCTAATTACACAGGGATGAAGTCCCCTATTGAGTTACACCTAGTGACTATAGGGGAAAACACTGGCTAATTACACAGGGATGAAGTCCCCTATTGAGTTACATCTAGTGACTAGAGGGAAAACACTGGCTAATTACACAGGGATGAAGTCCCCTATTGAGTTACACCTAGTGACTATAGGGTAAAACACTGGCTAATTACACAGGGATGAAGTCCCCTATTGAGTTACACCTAGTGACTATAGGGGAAAACACTGGCTAATTACACAGGGATGAAGTCCCTAATGAGTTACATCTAGAGACTATGGGGAAAACACTGGCTAATTACACAGGGATGAAGTTCCCTATTGAGTTACATCTAGTGACTAGAGGGGAAAACACTGGCTAATTACACAGGGATGAAGTCCCCTATTGAGTTACACCTAGTGACTATAGGGTAAAACACTGGCTAATTACACAGGGATGAAGTCCCCTAATGAGTTACACCTAGTGACTATAGGGGAAAACACTGGCTAATTACACAGGGATGAAAAAGTCCCCTATTGAGTTACACCTAGTGACTATAGGGGAAAACACTGGCTAATTACACAGGGATGAAGTCCCCTATTGAGTTACACCTAGTGACTATGGGGGAAAACACTGGCTAATTACACAGGGATGAAGTCCCCTATTGAGTTATACCCTAGTGACTAGGGGAAAACACTGGCTAATTACACAGGGATGAAGTCCCCTATTGAGTTATACCTAGTGACTATGGGGAAAACACTGGCTAATTACACAGGGATGAAGTCCCCTATTGAGTTATACCTAGTGACTATGGGGTAAAACACTGGCTAATTACACAAGGATGAAGTCCCCTAATGAGTTACACCTAGTGACTATAGGGGAAAACACTGGCTAATTACACAGGGATGAAGTCCCCTATTGAGTTACACCTAGTGACTATAGGGGAAAACACTGGCTAATTACACAGGGATGAAGTCCCCTATTGAGTTACACCTAGTGACTATAGGGGAAAACACTGGCTAATTACACAGGGATGAAGTCCCCTATTGAGTTACACCTAGTGACTATAGGGGAAAACACTGGCTAATTACACAGGGATGAAGTCCCCTATTGAGTTACACCTAGTGACTATAGGGGAAAACACTGGCTAATTACACAGGGATGAAGTCCCCTATTGAGTTACACCTAGTGACTATAGGGAAAACACTGGCTAATTACACAGGGATGAAGTCCCTATTGAGTTACACCTAGTGACTATGGGGGAAAACACTGGCTAATTACACAGGGATGAAGTCCCCTATTGTTACACCTAGTGACTATAGGGGAAAACACTGGCTAATTACACAGGGATGAGTCCCTATTGAGTTATACCTAGTGGGGTAAAACACTGGCTAATTACACAGGGATGAAGTCCCCTATTGAGTTACACCTAGTGACTATAGGGGAAAACACTGGCTAATTACACAGGGATGAAGTCCCCTATTGAGTTACACCTAGTGACTATAGGGAAAACACTGGCTAATTACACAGGGATGAAGTCCCCTATTGAGTTACACCTAGTGACTATAGTGAGGGAAAACACTGGCTAATTACACAGGGATGAAGTCCCCTATTGAGTTACACCTAGTGACTATAGGGAAAACACTGGCTAATTACACAGGGATGAAGTCCCCTATTGAGTTATACCTAGTGACTATAGGGGAAAACACTGGCTAATTACACAGGGATGAAGTCCCCTATTGAGTTATAGGGGAAAACACTGGCTAATTAGGGATGAAGTCCCCTATTGAGTTATACCTAGTGACTATAGGGGAAAACACTGGCTAATTACACAGGGATGAAGTCCCCTATTGAGTTACACCTAGTGACTATAGGGAAAACACTGGCTAATTACACAGGGATGAAGTCCCTATTGAGTTATACCTAGTGACTATAGGGGAAAACACTGGCTAATTACACAGGGATGAAGTCCCCTATTGAGTTATACCTAGTGACTATAGGGAAAACACTGGCTAATTACACAGGGATGAAGTCCCCTATTGAGTTATACCTAGTGACTATAGGGGAAAACACTGGCTAATTACACAGGGATGAAGTCCCTATTGAGTTATACCTAGTGACTATAGGGGAAAACACTGGCTAATTACACAGGGATGAATCCCTATTGAGTTACACCTAGTGACTATAGGGGAAAACACTGGCTAATTACACAGGGATGAAGTCCCCTATTGAGTTACACCTAGTGACTAGAGGGAAAACACTGGCTAATTACACAGGGATGAAGTCCCTATTGAGTTACACCTAGTGACTATGGGGGTAAAACACTGGCTAATTACACAGGGGTCCCCTAAACACACTGGCTAATTACACAGGGATGAAGTCCCCTATTGAGTTACACCTAGTGACTATGGGGTAAAACACTGGCTAAAACAGGGATGAAGCTAATTACATCTAGTGACACAGGGATGAAGTCCCCTATTGAGTTACACCTAGTGACTATAGGGAAAACACTGGCTAATTACACAGGGATGAAGTCCCCTATTGAGTTATACCTAGTGACTATGGGGGAAAACACTGGCTAATTACACAGGGATGAAGTCCCCTATTGAGTTACACCTAGTGACTATGGGGAAAACACTGGCTAATTACACAGGGATGAAGTCCCCTATTGAGTTACACCTAGTGACTATAGGGGAAAACACTGGCTAATTACACAGGGATGAGTCCCCTATTGAGTTACACCTAGTGACTATAGGGGAAAACACTGGCTAATTACACAGGGATGAAGTCCCTATTGAGTTACACCTAGTGACTATAGGGAAAACACTGGCTAATTACACAGGGATGAAGTCCCCTATTGAGTTACACCTAGTGACTATGGGGGGAAAACACTGGCTAATTACACAGGGATGAAGTCCCTATTGAGTTACACCTAGTGACTATAGGGAAAACACTGGCTAATTACACAGGGATGAAGTCCCCTAATGAGTTACACCTAGTGACTATAGGGAAAACACTGGCTAATTACACAGGGATGAAGTCCCCTATTGAGTTACACCTAGTGACTATGGGGAAAACACTGGCTAATTACACAGGGATGAAGTCCCCTATTGAGTTACACCTAGTGACTATAGGGGAAAACACTGGCTAATTACACAGGGATGAAGTCCCCTATTGAGTTACACCTAGTCTGGGGGAAAACACTGGCTAATTACACAGGGATGAAGTCCCTATTGAGTTATACCTAGTGACTATAGGGGAAAACACTGGCTAATTACACAGGGATGAAGTCCCTATTGAGTTACACCTAGTGACTATAGGGGAAAACACTGGCTAATTACACAGGGATGAAGTCCCCTATTGAGTATACCTAGTGACTATAGGGGAAAACACTGGCTAATTACACAGGGATGAAGTCCCTATTGAGTTACACCTAGTGACTATAGGGAAAACACTGGCTAATTACACAGGGATGAAGTCCCCTATTGAGTTACACCTAGTGACTATAGGGTAAAACACTGGCATACACAGGGATGAAGTCCCTATTGAGTTACACCTAGTGACTATAGGGAAAACACTGGCTAATTACACAGGGATGAAGTCCCTATTGAGTTACACCTAGTGACTATGGGGTAAAACACTGGCTAATTACACAGGGATGAAGTCCCCTATTGAGTTATACCTAGTGACTATAGGGGAAAACACTGGCTAATTACACAGGGATGAAGTCCCCTATTGAGTTACACCTAGTGACTATGGGGGAAAACACTGGCTAATTACACAGGATGAAGTCCCCTATTGAGTTACACCTAGTGACTATAGGGGAAAACACTGGCTAATTACACAGGGATGAAGTCCCCTGAGTTATATTGAGTTACACACTGGTGACTATAGGGGAAAAGTTATACTGTGACTATAATTACACAGGGATGAAGTCCCCTATTGAGTTACACCTAGTGACTATAGGGGAAAACACTGGCTAATTACACAGGGATGAAGTCCCCTATTGAGTTACATCTAGTGACACTGGGGGATGAAGTCCCTATTGAGTTACACCTAGTGACTATAGGGAAAACACTGGCTAATTACACAGGGATGAAGTCCCTAATGAGTTACATCTAGTGACTGAGGGGAAAACACTGGCTAATTACACAGGGATGAAGTTCCCTATTGAGTTACACCTAGTGACTGGGAAAACACTGGCTAATTACACAGGGATGAAGTCCCTATTGAGTTACACCTAGTGACTATAGGGAAAACACTGGCTAATTACACAGGGATGAAGTCCCCTAATGAGTTACACCTAGTGACTATAGGGGAAAACACTGGCTAATTACACAGGGATGAAGTCCCTATTGAGTTACACCTAGTGACTATAGGGAAAACACTGGCTAATTACACAGGGATGAAGTCCCCTATTGAGTTACACCTAGTGACTATAGGGGAAAACACTGGCTAATTACACAGGGATGAAGTCCCCTATTGAGTTATACCTAGTGACTATGGGGAAAACACTGGCTAATTACACAGGGATGATTGAGTTCACCTGTTACACAGGGATGAAGTGAGTTACACCTAGTGACTAGGGGAAAACACTGGCTAATTAAAACAGGGATGAAGTCCCTAATGAGTTACACCTAGTGACTATAGGGTAAAACACTGGCTAATTACACAGGGATGAAGTCCCCTATTGAGTTATACCTAGTGACTATAGGGTAAAACACTGGCTAATTACACAGGGATGAAGTCCCCTATTGAGTTACACCTAGTGACTATAGGGGAAAACACTGGCTAATTACACAGGGATGAAGTCCCCTATTGAGTTACACCTAGTGACTATAGGGGAAAACACTGGCTAATTACACAGGGATGAAGTCCCCTATTGAGTTACACCTAGTGAAATAGGGGAAAACACTGGCTAATTACACAGGGATGAAGTCCCCTATTGAGTTACACCTAGTGACTATGGGGGAAAACACTGGCTAATTACACAGGGATGAAGTCCCCTATTGAGTTATACCTAGTGACTATAGGGGAAAACACTGGCTAATTACACAGGGATGAAGTCCCCCAATTGAGTTACACCTAGTGACTATAGGGAAAACACTGGCTAATTACACAGGGATGAAGTCCCCTATTGAGTTACACCTAGTGACTATAGGGTAAAACACTGGCTAATTACACAGGGATGAAGTCCCCTAATGAGTTATACCTAGTGACTATAGGGGGGAAACTTAGGGGAAAACACTGGCTAATTACACAGGGATGAAGTCCCCTAATGAGTTACACCTAGTGACTATAGGGGAAAACACTGGCTAATTACAGGGATGAAGTCCCCTATTGAGTTACACCTAGTGACTATAGGGGAAAACACTGGCTAATTACACAGGGATGAAGTCCCCTATTGAGTTACACCTAGTGACTATAGGGGAAAACACTGGCTAATTACACAGGGATGAAGTCCCCTATTGAGTTACACCTAGTGACTATAGGGGAAAACACTGGCTAATTACACAGGGATGAAGTCCCCTATTGAGTTACACCTAGTGACTATAGGGGAAAACACTGGCTAATTACACAGGGATGAAGTCCCCTATTGAGTTATACCTAGTGACTATGGGGGAAAACACTGGCTAATTACACAGGGATGAAGTCCCCTATTGAGTTATACCTAGTGACTATAGGGGAAAACACTGGCTAATTACACAGGGATGAAGTCCCCTATTGAGTTACACCTAGTGACTATAGGGGAAAACACTGGCTAATTACACAGGGATGAAGTCCCCTATTGAGTTATACCTAGTGACTATAGGGGAAAACACTGGCTAATTACACAGGGATGAAGTCCCCTATTGAGTTACACCTAGTGACTATGGGGGAAAACACTGGCTAATTACACAGGGATGAAGTCCCCTATTGAGTTACACCTAGTGACTATAGGGGAAAACACTGGCTAATTACACAGGGATGAAGTCCCCTAATGAGTTACACCTAGTGACTATAGGGGAAAACACTGGCTAATTACACAGGGATGAAGTCCCCTAATGAGTTACACCTAGTGACTATAGGGGAAAACACTGGCTAATTACACAGGGATGAAGTCCCCTATTGAGTTACACCTAGTGACTATAGGGGAAAACACTGGCTAATTACACAGGGATGAAGTCCCCTATTGAGTTATACCTAGTGACTATGGGGGAAAACACTGGCTAATTACACAGGGATGAAGTCCCCTAATGAGTTTTGTGTTTTCAAAGATATATACAGTTGTTACCGCTGTGGGGGGGTTTGGTCCATCCCCCTGACTAGTACAACTAACTAAGACGTGGGGGGGGGGTTGTTCCATCTCCCTGACTATTACCTAACTAAGAAGTGGGGGGTTTGTTCCATCTCCCTGACTATTACAACTAACTAAGACGTGGTGGGGGGTTGTTCCATCTCCTGACTATTACAACTAACTAAGACGTGGGGGTTGTTCCATCTCCTGACTATTACAACTAACTAAGACGTGGGGGGGGTTGTTCCATCTCCTGGACGGGGGGGTTGTTCCATCTCCTGACTATTACAACTAACTAAGACGTGGGGGGTTGTTCCATCTCCCTGACTATTACAACTAACTAAGACGTCAAAAGAACCATCAATTAATGCTAATAGACTTACAGGTCATCCAATATTCATCGAGACATTAAGAAGTCATACCATCTTAATGTAGGAAGGATTTAGAGAGAGACGAGACTGTTTGTGTGAGTGTGTTAAAACTGAAGTATTTGATTGGTTCTTTTTATGTTCAATGCTTTGGAATGTAGGTCAGATGAACATTTCTCCTCAATTGGTTAAATATCTCTCTCTCTCTCTCTCTCTCGAGCTCTCTCTCTCGAGCTCTCTCGAGCTCTCTCGAGCTCTCTCTAGCTAAAAACACAAGGTTTCCACAGTAAAGAGGAGAAACCAACAAAAGAAACAGCTCCACTACCACATTCTGCAGCATCACTGAAGACACGTTGCTCTAGGTGATGTTACTGTAGGTGCTGTTGTATAGGTGTAGTTGCTATAGGTGTTGTTGCTGTATGTGCTGTTGCTATAGGTGTTGTTACTGTAGGTGCTGTTGTATAGGTGTAGTTGCTATAGGTGTTGTTGCTGTAGGTGCTGTTGCTATAGGTGTTGTTACTGTAGGTGCTGTTGTATAGGTGTAGTAGCTATAGGTGTAGTTGCTATAGGTGTTGTTGCTGTAGGTGCTGTTGTATAGGTGTAGTTGCTATAGGTGTTGTTGCTGTAGGTGATGTTGCTATAGTTGCTGTTGTTATAGGTGTTGTTACTGTAGGTGATGTTGTGTAGGTGCTGTTGCTATAGGTGTTGTTACTGTAGGTGATGTTGTGTAGGTGCTGTTGCTATAGGTGTTGTTACTGTAGGTGCTGTTGTATAGGTGTAGTTGCTATAGGTGTTGTTGCTGTAGGTGATGTTGCTATAGTTGCTGTTGTTATAGGTGTTGTTACTGTAGGTGCTGTTGCTATAGGTGTTGTTACTGTAGGTGATGTTGTGTAGGTGCTGTTGCTATAGGTGTTGTTACTGTAGGTGATGTTGTATAGGTGTTGTTGCTGTATGTGCTGTTGCTATAAGTGTTGTTACTGTAGGTGCTGTTGTATAGGTGTAGTTGCTATAGGTGTTGTTGCTGTAGGTGATGTTGCTATAGTTGCTGTTGTTATAGGTGTTGTTACTGTAGGTGCTGTTGTATAGGTGTAGTTGCTATAGGTGTTGTTACTGTAGGTGCTGTTGCTATAGGTGTTGTTACTGTAGGTGATGTTGTAGGTGTAGTTGTTAGTAGGTGCTGTTTGCTATAGGTGTTGTTACTGTAGGTGCTGTTGTATAGGTGTAGTTGCTATAGGTGTTGTTACTGTAGGTGTTGCTATAGGTGTTGTTGTTGTGTTGTTGCTATATAGTTGCTGTTGTTATAGTTGTTGCTGTGTTGTTAATGTAGGTGTTGTTGTGTAGGTGCTGTTGCTATAGGTGTTGTTACTGTAGGTGATGTTGCTATAGGTGCTGTTGCTATAGGTGTGCTATAAGTTGTTCTAGGTGCTGTTGTATAGGTGTTAGGTGTTGTTGCTGTAGGTGTGTTGCTATAGGTGTTGTTACTGTAGGTGCTGTTGCTATAGGTGTTGTTGCTGTAGGTGCTGTTGTTGTAGGTGTTGTTACTGCTAGGTGCTATGCTGTTGTGTAGGTGTTGTTACTGTAGGTGCCGTTGTATGTGCTAAGGTGTTGTTACTGTAGGTGCTGTTGTATAGGTGTAGTGTTGCTAGGTGCTGTTGCTGTAGGTGCTGTTGCTATAGGTGTTGTTACTGTAGGTGCTGTTGTATAGGTGTAGTTGCTATAGGTGTTGTTGTTGTAGGTGATGTTGCTATAGTTGCTGTTGCTATAGGTGTTGTTACTGTAGGTGCTGTTGCTATAGGTGTTGTTAGGTGTTGTTAGGTGCTGTTGTATAGGTGTAGTTGCTATAGGTGTTGTTGCTGTAGGTGATGTTGCTATAGTTGCTGTTGTTATAGGTGTTGTTACTGTAGGTGCTGTTGTGTAGGTGCTGTTGCTATAGGTGTTGTTACTGTAGGTGCTGTTGTATAGGTGTAGTTGCTATAGGTGTTGTTGCTAGGTGATGTTGCTATAGGTTACTGTAGGTGATGTTGTTAGGTGCTGTTACTGTAGGTGCTGTTGTATAGGTGTAGTTGCTATAGGTGTTGTTGCTGTAGGTGATGTTGCTATAGTTGCTGGTGTTGTTACTGTAGGTGCTGTTGTGTAGGTGCTGTTGCTATAGGTGTTGTTACTGTAGGTGCTGTTGTATAGGTGTAGTTGCTATAGGTGTTGTTACTGTAGGTGCTGTTGCTATAGGTGTTGTTACTGTAGGTGCTGTTGTGTAGGTGTTGTTACTGTAGGTGCTGTTGTAAAGGTGTAGGTGCTAAAGGTGTTGTTACTGTAGGTGCTGTTGCTATAGGTGTTGTTACTGTAGGTGCTGTTGTATAGGTGTAGTTGCTATAGGTGTTGTTGCTGTAGGTGATGTTGCTATAGTTGCTGTTGTTATAGGTGTTGTTACTGTAGGTGCTGTTGTGTAGGTGCTGTTGCTATAGGTGTTGTTACTGTAGGTGCTGTTGTATAGGTGTAGTTGCTATAGGTGTTGTTGCTGTAGGTGATGTTGCTATAGGTGCTGTTGCTATAGGTGTTGTTACTCTAGGTGCTGTTGTATAGGTGTAGTTGCTATAGGTGTTGTTTCTGTAGGTGCTGTTGCTATAGGTGTTGTTACTGTAGGTGCTGTTGTGTAGGTGTTGTTACTGTAGGTGCCGTTGTATAGGTGTAGGTGCTAAAGGTGTTGTTACTGTAGGTGCTGTTGTGTAGGTGTTGTTACTGTAGGTGCTGTTGTATAGGTGTAGTTGCTATAGGTGTTGTTGCTGTAGGTGCTGTTGCTATAGGTGTTGTTACTGTAGGTGCTGTTGTATAGGTGTAGTTGCTATAGGTGTTGTTACTGTAGGTGCTGTTGCTATAGGTGTTGTTACTGTAGGTGCTGTTGTATAGGTGTAGTTGCTATAGGTGTTGTTGTTGTAGGTGATGTTGCTATAGTTGCTGTTGCTATAGGTGTTGTTACTGTAGGTGCTGTTGTGTAGGTGCTGTTGCTATAGGTGTTGTTACTGTAGGTGCTGTTGTATAGGTGTAGTTGCTATAGGTGTTGTTACTGTAGGTGCTGTTGCTATAGGTGTTGTTACTGTAGGTGCTGTTGTATAGGTGTAGTTGCTATAGGTGTTGTTGCTGTAGGTGATGTTGCTATAGTTGCTGTTGCTATAGGTGTTGTTACTGTAGGTGCTGTTGTGTAGGTGCTGTTGCTATAGGTGTTGTTACTGTAGGTGCTGTTGTATAGGTGTAGTTGCTATAGGTGTTGTTGCTGTTGGTGATGTTGCTATAGGTGCTGTTGCTATAGGTGTTGTTGCTGTAGGTGATGTTGCTGTAGGTGATGTTGCTATAGGTGTTGTTGATATAGGTGTTGTTGCTATAGGTGTTGTTGCTATAGGTGCTGTTGCTATAGGTGCTCTTACAATAGGTGTTGTTACTGTAGGGAGGAGAGGAGAGGCGAAGGGAGAGGAGAAGAGAGGATAGAAGGATAGAGCAGGAGAGAGGAGAGAGAATATGAGGAGGAGGAGAGTGCAGGAGACCAGAGGAGGTGATGAGAGTAGGAGAGGAAAGGAGAGGAGAGCAGGAAAGGAGAGGGCAATCCTACCCTTCCTCTCTCCCTCCATGTTCACCACTACTCCCAGTCTACCAGTCCATCTCTCCCAGGTTGCAGTGCCTCTGTCTCGGTTACATGACATGGTATTGAGCCCTACCCTGTGGAGCCTGTTGCCTGTGGTGCCTGCCCGTTCCAGCTGAATGACAGCATGTGAAAGTTACAGTAGTAGAGAACATAACAGTAGTAGTACAGTAGTAGATAGTAGTTCTCGACTATCTACAGTAGTAGAGAACATATCAACTCTATCACAAGACACTCTGTCTAGAACGACCTTCAGAAATACACCAAAATAGCTTTTTTTTTTTTTTTTTTTAAACATGGCTTTCATTTTTGTTGTACATTTAAGCCCAACAATAGGTCTCACAGCCATGTTTTTCCTGGAATTCAACATGAACGTGTCATAGTTCAGCAGAGGGAAAGGAAATGACACAGAGCGCAAATGGAAGATGGAGAAGTACAGGCTTCACAACACAGGCTTGGAGCTTATGAAAGCCAGCCAGCTGCAACATCTGTCGCCATGCAGGGGGCAGGGAGGCAGGCAGCAAGGCAGGCAGGAAGTAGGCAGGCAGGAAGAAAGCAGGGAGGCAGGCAGTAAGTAGGCAGGCAGGAAGAAAGCAGGTAGGCAGGCAGCAAGGCAGGCAGGAAGAAAGCAGGGAGGCAGCCAGTAAGTAGGCAGGCAGGAAGAAAGCAGGTAGGCAGGCAGCAAGGCAGGCAGGAAGAAAGCAGGGAGGCAGGCAGCAAGGCAGGCAGGAAGAAAGCAGGGAGGCAGGCAGGGAACAGGCTATAAGCTGGCAGGCAGTAACCAGGCTGACAGGCAGGAAAAAAAGGGAGACAGGGCACGGACCAGGCAGTAAGCAATCAGGCAGAGCAGTAAGCTGGCAGGCAGCAGTAGGCAGCATCATCAGTGTTCTGTCTGTCATCCGAGGGGAATACGCTGCTCAACATAATACCCTCCTAATGAGCAGCCTCATTCCTCTATCTAAACAATGTCCTGCTGATGTTGTGTGTGTGTGTGTGTGTGTGTGTGTGTGTGTGTGTGTGTGTGTGTGTGTGTGTGTGTGTGTGTGTGTGTGTGTGTGTGTGTGTGTGTGTGTGTGTGTGTGTGTGTGTGTATACATGTGCATCACTTGTCCCTCTCAGCCACAAATAGACCCCAGTATCTTCCACTCTGCCTTGTAATTATACCCTGCCATGAATGTAAAGTGTGGCCCAGCGAGGCTGCTTGTTCTGTCTTCCTCCATGTGAACAGGCTCTGCAGTACAGACAGAGAGTTCAGTCCTCCATGTGAACAGGTTGAAAATAAGAATTTGTTCTTAACTAACTTGCCTGGTTAAATAAAGGTAAAAATTTAAAAAAAAGGTTCTACAGTACAGACAGACTGACAGGGAGTTCAGTCCTCCATGAGAACAGGCTCTGCAGTACAGACAGACTGACAGGGAGTTCAGTCCTCCATGAGAACAGGCTCTGCAGTACAGACAGACTGACAGGGAGTTCAGTCCTCCATGAGAACAGGCTCTGCAGTACAGACAGACAGACTGACAGGGAATTCAGTCCTCCATGTGAACAGGCTCTGCAGTACAGACAGACAGACTGACAGGGAGTTCAGTCCTCCATGTGAACAGGCTCTGCAGTACAGACAGACTGACAGGGAGTTCAGTCCTCCATGAGAACAGGCTCTGCAGTACAGACAGACTGACAGACAGACAGTCCTCCATGAGAGACAGACAGACAGACAGACAGACAGACAGACAGACAGTTCAGTCCTCCATGAGAACAGGCTCAGACAGTACAGACAGACAGACAGACAGACAGACCTCCATGACAACAGGCAGACAGTACAGACAGACAGACAGACAGGAGACAGTCCAGACAGACAGACAGACAGACAGACAGACAGACAGACAGACAGGGAGACAGTCCTCCAGACAACAGACAGACAGACAGACAGACAGACAGACAGACAGACAGACAGACAGACAGACAGACAGACAGACAGACAGACAGACAGACAGACAGACAGACAGACAGACAGACAGACAGACAGACAGACAGACAGACAGTACAGACAGACAGACAGACAGACAGACAGACAGACAGACAGACAGACAGACAGACAGACAGACAGACAGACAGACAGACAGACAGACAGACAGACAGACAGACAGAGACAGACAGACAGACAGACAGACAGACAGACAGACAGACAGACAGACAGACAGACAGACAGACAGACAGACAGACAGACAGACAGACAGACAGACAGACAGACAGACAGACAGACAGACAGACAGACAGACAGACAGACAGACAGACAGACAGACAGACAGACAGACAGACAGACAGACAGACAGACAGACAGACAGACAGACAGACAGACAGACAGACAGACAGACAGACAGACAGACAGACAGACAGACAGTACAGACAGACAGACAGACAGACAGACAGACAGACAGACAGACAGACAGACAGACAGACAGACAGACCTCCATGTGAACAGGACAGACAGACAGACAGACAGACAGACAGACAGACAGACAGACAGACAGACAGACAGACAGACAGACAGACAGACAGACAGACTGACAGGGAGTTCAGTCCTCCATGTGAACAGGCTCTGCAGTACAGACAGACTGACAGGGAGTTCAGTCCTCCATGTGAACAGGCTCTGCAGTACAGACAGACAGACTGACAGGGAGTTCAGTCCTCCATGAGAACAGGCTCTGCAGTACAGACAGACTGACAGGGAGTTCAGTCCTCCATGAGAACAGGCTCTGCAGTACAGACAGACTGACAGGGAGTTCAGTCCTCCATGAGAACAGGCTCTGCAGTACAGACAGACTGACAGGGAGTTCAGTCCTCCATGTGAACAGGCTCTGCAGTACAGACAGACTGACAGGGAGTTCAGTCCTCCATGTGAACAGGCTCTGCAGTACAGACAGACTGACAGGGAGTTCAGTCCTCCATGAGAACAGGCTCTGCAGTACAGACAGACTGACAGGGAGTTCAGTCCTCCATGTGAACAGGCTCTGCAGTACAGACAGACAGGGAGTTCAGTCCTCCATGAGAACAGGCTCTGCAGTACAGTACAGACAGACTGACAGGGAGTTCAGTCCTCCATGTGAACAGGCTTTGCAGTACAGACAGACTGACAGGGAGTTCAGTCCTCCATGTGAACAGGCTCTGCAGTACAGACAGACAGACTGACAGGGAGTTCAGTCCTCCATGTGAACAGGCTCTGCAGTACAGTACAGACAGACTGACAGGGAGTTCAGTCCTCCATGTGAACAGGCTCTGCAGTACAGTACAGACAGACTGACAGGGAGTTCAGTCCTCCATGTGAACAGGCTCTGCAGTACAGACAGACTGACAGGGAGTTCAGTCCTCCATGTGAACAGGCTCTGCAGTACAGACAGACTGACAGGGAGTTCAGTCCTCCATGAGAACAGGCTCTGCAGTACAGACAGACAGGGAGTTCAGTCCTCCATGAGAACAGGCTCTGCAGTACAGACAGACAGGAATCAGTCCTCCATGAGAACAGGCTCTGGTACAGACAGACTGACAGGGAGTTCAGTCCTCCATGAGAACAGGCTCTGCAGTACAGACAGAAACAGGGAGTTTAGTCCTCCATGAGAACAGGCTCTTCCACTGGACTGACAGGAGTTCAGTCCTCCATGTGAACAGGCTCTGCTACAGACAGACTGACAGGGAGTTCAGTCCTCCATGAGAACAGGCTCTGCAGTACAGACAGACTGACAGGGAGTTCAGTCCTCCATGAGAACAGGCTCTACAGTAGACAGACTGATAGGGAGTTCAGTCCTCCATGCTTGTGCTGCTACAACCAGGTATTAAAAGGAGCACCACACACACACACACACACACACACACACACACACACACACACTCACACACACAAATTGGCAGTGGAGCTCTGTGGGAGAAAGTTAATGAATTCTGATAATTTTTTCTCCATTAAATGGCTGGATGGTGGGCTGGATGGTGGGCTGGCTGGTGGGCTGGATGGTGGGCTGGCTGGTGGGCTGGATGGTGGGCTGGATGGTGGGCTGGCTGGTGGGCTGGATGGTGGGCTGGATGGTGGGCTGGCTGGTGGGCTGGATGGTGGGCTGGATGGTGGGCTGGATGGTGGGTTGGCTGGTGGGCTGGCTGGTGGGCTGGCTGGTGGGCTGGGTGGTGGGTTGGCTGGAGGGCTGGATGGTGGGCTGGCTGGCTGGTGGGCTGGATGGCTGGTGGGCTGGCTGGTGGGCTGGATGGCTGGTGGGCTGGATGGTTGGCTGGCTGGCTGGTGGGCTGGATGGTGGGCTGGATGGTGGGCTGGCTGGATGGTGGGCTGGATGGTGGGATGGCTGGCTGGATGGAGGGCTGGCTGGATGGTGGGCTGGCTGGCTGGATGGTGGGCTGGATGGTGGGCTGGCTGGATGGTGGGCTGGAAGGTGGGCTGGATGGTTGGCTGGCTGGCTGGATGGTGGGCTGGATGGTGGGCTGGAAGGTGGGCTGGCTGGCTGGATGGTGGGCTGGATGGTGGGCTGGAAGGTGGGCTGGCTGGCTGGATGGTGGGCTGGATGATGGGCTGGCTGGATGGTGGGCTGGATGGTGAGCCAGCCAGGATACCAACACCCAGCCAGGATACCAACACCCAGCCAGGATACCAACACCCAGCCAGGATACCAACACCCAGCCAGGGTAACAACACCCAGCCAGGGTAACAACACCCAGCCAGGATAACAACACCCAGCCAGGATAACAACACCCAGCCAAGGTAACAACACCCAGCCAGGATAACAACACCCAGCCAGGATAACAACACCCAGCCAGGATAGCCCAACACCCAGCCAGGATACCAACACCCAGCCAGGATACCAACACCCAGCCAGGATAACAACACCCAGCCAGGATAACAACACCCAGCCAGGATAACAACACCCAGCCAGGATAACAACACCCAGCCAGGATAACAACACCCAGCCAGGATAACAACACCCAGCCAGGATAACAACACCCAGCCAGGATAACAACACCCAGCCAGGGTAACAACACCCAGCCAGGATAACAACACCCAGCCAGGATAACAACACCCAGCCAGGATAACAACACCCAGCCAGGATAACAACACCCAGCCAGGATAACAACACCCAGCCAGGATAACAACACCCAGCCAGGATAACAACACCCAGCCAGGATAACAACACCCAGCCAGGATAACAACACCCAGCCAAGGTAACAAAACCCAGCCAGGATACCAACACCCAGCCAGGATAACAACACCCAGCCAGGATAACAACACCCAGCCAAGGTAACAACACCCAGACAGTCATATTTACAACTCTGACATTCCCAAATAAACAATGTTGAGTCACTGAAAGAAAAATCAACATAAGAACGGAGCTGGATATCTTTCCCAGGATGTTTGGTCGTTGGGCTTGTTTTGTTAGTATGTCTGTAGATAGTTGAATTCCTTTGGCCAGGAAAGGAAAGCTGACTGAGCGACACGAGCACTAAGCAACAACAATGAAAGGATTTATTTGTCTGTTTAAGGGTAGAGAGGAGGAACTGCTACACAGAAGGAGAGAGAATAGAGCTGTGGTCCACCGTCCATCTGTGTGTGTGTGCCTGTGTCTGTCTGTGTGTGTGTGTGTTTGTGAGTGTGCCTGTGTCTGTCTGTGTGTGTGTGTTTGTGAGTGTGCCTGTGTCTGTCTGTGTGTGTCTGTCTGTGTGTGTCTGTCTGTGTGTCTGTGTCTGTGTGTGTCAGTGTGTGTGTATGTGTATGTGTCTGTCTGTGTGTGTGTGTCTGTCTGTCTGTCTGTCTGTGTGTCTGTCTGTGTGTGTCAGTGTGTGTGTCATTGTGTGTATGTGTCTGTGTGTGTCTGTGTCTGTGTCTGTGTCTGTGTGTGTGTGTGTGTGTGACGGACTCCATCCTAGCTGGAGGGTTGCTCTCATCTTATCTACCAACATAGACAGGGCTCTAACTCCTCTAGCTCCACAATGAAATAGGGTACAGGCCAGGCAGCAGGCTGTTAGCCAGCCTGCCAGCTTAGTGGAGTCTGCCACTAGCACAGTCAGTGTAGTCAGCTCAGCTATCACCATTGAGACCGTCCCTGTGCCTCGACCTAGGTTGGGCAAAACTAAACATGGTGGTGTTAGCCTTAGCAATCTCACTAGGATAAAGACCTCCTCCATTCCTGTCATTATTGAAAGAGATCGTGATAACTCACATCTCAAAATAGGGCTACTTAATGTTAGATCCCTTACTTCAAAGGCAATTATAGTCAATGAACTAATCACTGATCATAATCTTGATGTGATTGGCCTGACTGAAACATGGCTTAAGCCTGATGAATTTACTGTGTTAAATGAGGCCTCACCTCCTGGCTACACTAGTGACCATATCCCCCGTGCATCCCACAAAGGCAGAGGTGTTGCTAACATTCACGATAGCACATTTCAATTTACTAAAAAAAAAAAGAAGTTTTCGTCTTTTGTGCTTCTATTCATGAAATCTATGCAGCCTACTCAATCAATTTTTATAGCTACTGTTTACAGACCTCCTGGGCCATATACAGCGTTCCTCATTGAGTTCCCGGAATTCCTATCAGACCTTGTAGTCAGAGCAGATAATATTCTAATCTTTGGTGACTTTAATATTCACGTGGAAAAGTCCACAGACCCACTCCAAAAGGCTTTTGGAGCCATAATCGACTCAGTGGGTTTTGTCCAACATGTCTCTGGACCTACTCACTGTCACAGTCATTCTCTGGACCTAGTTTTGTCCCATGGAATAAATGTTGTGGATCTTATTGTTTTTCCTCATAATCCTGGACTATGGGACCACCATTTTATTACATTTGCAATCGCAACAAATAATCTGCTCAGACCCCAACCAAGGAGCGTCATAAATTGTGCTATAAATTCACAGACAACACAAAGATTCCTTGATGCCTTGACAGACTCCCTCTGCCTACCCAAGGACATCAGAGGACAAAAATCAGTTAACCACCTAACTGAGGAACTCAATTTAACCTTGAGCAATACCCTAGATGCAGTTGCACCCCTAAAAACTAAAAACATTTCTCATCAGAAACTAGCTCCCTGGTATACAGAAAATACCCGAGCTGAAGCAAGCTTCCAGAAAATTGGAACGGAAATGGCGCCACACCAAACTGGAAGTCTTCCGACTAGCTTGGAAAGACAGTACCGTGCAGTATCGAAGAGCCCTCACTGCTGCTCGATCATCCTATTTCTTCAACTTAATTGAGGAAAATAAGAACAATCCAAAATGTATTTTTGATACTGTCGCAAAGCTGACTAAAAAGCAGCATTCCCCAAGAGAGGATGGCTTTCACTTCAGCAGTAATAAATTCATGAACTTCTTTGAGGAAAAGATCATGATTATTAGAAAGCAAATTACGGACTCCACTTTAAATCTGCGTATTCCTTCAAAGCTCAGTTGTCCTGAGTCTGCACAACTCTGCCAGGACATAGGATCAAGAGAGACACTCAAGAGTTTTAGTACTATATTCCTTGACACAATGATGAAAAAAATCATGGCCTCTAAACCTTCAAGCTGCATACTGAACCCTATTTCAACTAAACTACTGAAAGAGCTGCTGCCTGTGCTTGGCCCTCCTATGTTGAACATAATAAGCGGCTCTCTATCCACCGGATGTGTACCAAACTCACCTCACCTATAGAGGTGAAGACTGGGGGAAGGGCAGATTGGTGTAGAGGTGAAGACTGGGGGAAGGGCAGATTGGTGTAGAGGTGAAGACTGGGGGAAGGGCAGATTGGTGTAGAGGTGAAGACTGTGGGAAGGGCAGATTGGTGTAGAGGTGAAGACTGGGGGAAGGGCAGATTGGTGTAGAGGTGAAGACTGGGGGAAGGGCAGATTGGTGTAGAGGTGAAGACTGGGGGAAGGGGCAGATTGGTGTAGAGGTGAAGACTGGGGGAAGGGGCAGATTGGTGTAGAGGTGAAGACATGGGAAGGGCAGATTGGTGTAGAGGTGAAGACAGGGGACTAGAGGTGAAGACAGGGGAAGGGCAGATTGGTGTAGAGGTGAAGACTGTGGGAAGGGCAGATTGGTGTAGAGGTGAAGACTGGGGGAAGGGCAGATTGGTGTAGAGGTGAAGACTGGGGGAAGGGCAGATTGGTGTAGAGGTGAAGACAGGGGGAAGGGCAGATTGGTGTAGAGGTGAAGACTGGGGAAGGGCAGATTGGTGTAGAGGTGAAGACAGGGGGAAGGGCAGATTGGTGTAGAGGTGAAGACTGGGGGAAGGGCAGATTGGTGTAGAGGTGAAGACTGTGGGAAGGGCAGATTGGTGTAGAGGTGAAGACTGGGGGAAGGGCAGATTGGTGTAGAGGTGAAGACTGTGGGAAGGGCAGATTGGTGTAGAGGTGAAGACAGGGGAAGGGCAGATTGGTGTAGAGGTGAAGACAGGGGGAAGGGCAGATTGGTGTAGAGGTGAAGACTGGGGAAGGGCAGATTGGTGTAGAGGTGAAGACTGGGGGAAGGGCAGATTGGTGTAGAGGTGAAGACGGGGGGAAGGGCAGATTGGTGTAGAGGTGAAGACTGGGGGAAGGGCAGATTGGTGTAGAGGTGAAGACTGGGGGAAGGGCAGATTGGTGTAGAGGAGAAGACTGGGGGAAGGGCAGATTGGTGTAGAGGAGAAGACAGGGGGAAGGGCAGATTGGAAAGAGATGAACTAAACATTCAGTAGTAATGAGTCCTTCATACATATTCATGTTTTTATAATGAATTCAAGCAAAAGAGGTTTCAATTGCTGTGTTGGCACTTTGTGACAAGCGGAACCTTAATGAAGTACTCCTGGCGTAAAGCTTTCCTACGGAGATGCTGTCTAATGCCAAATCATATCCTATTCCCTTCATAGTGCACTATTGTTTATAGGGAGCCTATAAATGATAGGAAATAGGATTCTGTTTGGGGCACGTTGTTGTGTCATACAAAAGGCCTCAGTGCGTTCAGAAAGTATTCACACCCCTTTACTCTTTCCACATTTTGTCGTTGTTACGGCCCGAATTTTAAATCGATTTTATTTATTTTTGTATTTTTTTAATTATTGCAAAAATGAAAAGCTGAAATGTCTTGTGTCAATAAGTATTAGTTCAACCCCTGTCACAATCTGAGCTTACATATATCTCTGTTTTTATATATATATATATATATATATATATGGGTGTGACTTGGGTGGGTACTCGCATTTTTGTATGTCTAGGTTTTTATGTTGGCCTTATATGGTTCCCAATCAGAGACAGCTGTTTATCGTTGTCTCTGATTGGGGATCATATTTAGGTAGCCATTTTCCCCATTTGTGTTGTGGGATCTTGTCTATGTATAGTTGCCTTAGTGTACGTCAGTAGTGGCACATTTCGTTTGGTTGTTTTGTTCAGTGAGTTTCGATTTATTAAAATTATGTGGAACTCTACTCACGCTGCGCCTTGATCCTTACGACGAACCTGACAACCCCATTTGTTATGGCAAGTCTAAATTCAGTTCAGGACTAAACATTTGCTCAGCAAGAACACATAGTAAGTTGTTTGGACTCACTCAATAATAATGTTTAACAACCTCTGTACCCCACACGTAAATGTATCTGTAAGGTCCCTCGGTCAAGCAGTGAATTTAAAACACAGATTCAACCAAAAAGACCAGGGAGGTTTTCCAATGCCTCGCAAAGAAGGGCACCTATTGGTAGATGTAAAAAATAAAAATAAAAGTTGGTTTTGCTGCCTAAGAATCTTAATGCATGTTTATGGAACAATGAAGTTGATCAGTGTGTGTGTTCTCACTTCTCAAACTATGGGCAGAGTTGAGTCATTGACATCTTTTCCTTACCTTTGCTCTCCTTGTTAGATATCATGCACATTGTGGCTTGGTAGCAAAAGTCATCCGCCATTGTGCTTGTTCTCATAGTAGCAGTAAACAGCAACAAGTGAAGATGCAGAGAGATGTGAGGAGATGTGAAAGGGAGTGGAGTTACCACCTCGCTCTATCCAATCGTAGCAGTAGGATCAAGTTACAATCAATGAGCAAATTTTTGGTCTGCTGAGCGCAAACTTGAACATTGTATAAATCCTGTGCGACTTCCCGCGCGCGTTTACTGTGAACACTGAGGCTTTACAGTTAGTTTTAACAGTGGTCAAGTAGGCTACTGTGGCTATTTGATTATAATGTAGGCCTACCATCAAAAACAATGGAGAAAATGCATCACAACATTTTAACATGGAATTAGCTGTTCTACCATCCAGACTACAGTAGCAGCAAATGTGTGGTGTTCAATGTAGGTCTACATTCCATCAGACTTTAGAAATCAACATGCAGGGCTTGACATTAACCTGTTTTATTCACTTGTCCTTCAGACAAGGAGGTGACTGGAAATGTTATGTTTGATGAAAGAAACCACTTGACAACATAACATTCATTATTATTCTCATACCATTATTAGAGAGAAACAGGGGGGCGGGGCTCTGCCATAACCAACATCCATGTCCAGGGAACAGTTAGTTAACTGCCTTTGCTCAGAGGGAGAAAGACATTTTTACCTCCAGCAACCATCGGGTTCCTCTCCCAACACTCCTACCCGCCAGGCTACCTATCAGCTGACATGGTAAAAAAAAAAGTTAAATCACAGTCATTGTTTGGTTTTAAAATGTATACATACATGGCTGTCTCTGGGAAATTGTCTTAAATTTTAACGTTGAATATCGGCGTAAAATATCCACCACTCTATGGCTTGAAAATGGCTCTTAAAATCAACTTGACAGAGCTTGAAGATTTTTTTTAAAGAATAAAGTGCAAATATTGTACAATTCAGTTGTGCAAAACTCTAAGACTTACCCAGAAAGACAAGCAGCTGTAAGGTGATTCTATCATATTGCCTCAGGGGTGTGAATACTTATGTAAATGAGATATGTATTTAATTTAAGAAATTTGCACAAAAAAAAAATCACAACAGGTTTTCACTTTGTCAAAAATCGATTTAATCCACTTCCTCAAGGCACCGTTGAGGGAGGACCAAAGTGCAGCGTGGTAAGTGTTCTTGATGTTTATGTAAAAGACAAACTGAACACTAATGAAATACAAAAACAAATACCGTTACTAACCAAACCAGTACCGTGTGGCAACAGACACGGAAACAAACACCCACAAACCAACAGTGAAATCCAGGCTACCGAAGTATGATTCTCAATCAGAGACAACTAACGACACCTGCCTCTGATTGAGAACCATACTTGGCCGAACACAGAAATAGAAAAAACATAGAAACACAAAACATAGATTGCCCACCCAACTCACGTCCTGACCATCTAAAACAAAGAAATAACACAAGAACTAGGGTCAGAACGTGACACTGTAGATGTATAATATCTATATCAGTCATCATTTTAAGTAAATCTGTTGAGCATCAAGATCACCACTATGCTAGAGTTACTTTTACATTTTCACACAAAACATAATCAGTCATTTTCAGGGAGACATGCATTTAACACGCTGATTAAAAGCTGGTGATGAGTCACAGGGTGGGTGGAGGGAGGGAGAGGAAAGAAGAGACTGAAAGAGAGAGAGAGAGAGAGTGAGTGAGTGAGTGAGTGAGTGAGTGAGTGAGACAGAAAGAGAGAGAGAGAGAGAGAGAGAGAAAGAAAGAAAGAAAGAAAGAAAGAAAGAAAGAAAGAAAGAAAGAGAAAGCGAGCGAGCGAGAGACAGAAAGAGAAAGCGAGAGAAAGAGAGAGAGAAAGAGAGAGAGAGAGACAGAAAGAAAGAGAGAGAAAGAGAGAGAGAGAGCGAAAGAAAGAGAGAGAGAGAGTGAGAGAGTGTGTGATTAATTATTTGACTCTTAACAAGCCCCTTACAATGACTGGATTTGTACCAGTGCAGCTAAAAATGAGAAGAAGCAATTAGTGGGGACGTTGTTATGACATGGAACCGTCCATAAATGAGAGTGATGACCTTTTTTCTGCATCCAAAATGGCACCCTATTCTTTATATAGTACTGTTGACCAGGGCCCATAGGGCACTACATAGGGAATAGGACACATTTTGGGACGCAGTCAAAACTGTAGCCCTCCATCAACATAATTAACATCCTATCAGTCAGGAAGAGAAGGGAGAAGACATAAATAATGTGCATGCAGACAGACATTCAGGCATTTAGTACAGTAGCACAACGGAATAGGCTACACGTGATCAAACACTGAAGCTTTATAGACTTCTTATTTGACCACTAGGACACACTCGTCTCTCCATACCAAGCAAGCCACCAAGTTACAAAACCATATGTAACTAGTGATGGGGGGGGGGGGTCGATAATTACATATCAGGATATAATTTCTGACGATATACCTTGTCGTATTGTTTTGAACATTATCACAATATAATTTGTTTGCGCTAATTGGCGGTACCTGCACCAAAACTTGCACCAAAACAGTATTTTATTACGTCATAGCGTTCTCCATCTCCTTCTTAAATAGGGAGCCAGCTTGTTTTCAGCACTTTTATTTCCATGATCAAAACTCGTGTTCTCCTGGCTCTCACTCGTCCCTCTGCAGCAAGACATATGGTGAGCATCGAATCGTGAGGTCAAGGGTAATACCCAGCCAACTCCCCAGTTGGAAATATCTCCACGCTATAGAATCACTACCCATGATATGAGTAATTCATAGCTGTGTGTGATGTGACATTTTATGCCACACAAAGATCCATCCAGACTATATTGGTGGGTTAAAACAACCCAGTGCCCATTGGGTTGGGGGGATTGACCCAGCACTAATTTATGTAATCTTATGGTACATTTTCAGTATCATCATGATTTCAATTTTGCTTGCATATGTGTGCCTTCTCTACCATCCAAACCCCCTCGCTTTTCTACACACACAATTAAGATACAAAACCTGAGACATTTGTGACGTTATCGTGTGACAAAACATTTCAGAGAGGCCTTTTATTGTCCCCAGCACAAGGTGCACCTGTGTAATGATCATGCTGTTTAATCAGCTTCTTGATATGCCACACCTGTCAGGTGGATGGATTATCTTGGTAAAGGACAAATGATCACTGACATGGGATGTAAACACATTTGTTCACAACATTTGAGAGAAATAATATGTTTGTGCGTCTGGAACATTTCTGGGATCTTTAATTTCAGCTCATGAAACATGGGACCAACTCTTTACAAGTTGTGTTTATATTTTAGTTCAGTGTCGTTGGATCGCTAGTACAGTGCCCAATTTTTCAGTTTTTGATTTGTTAAAAAAGTTTGAAATAATCCAATAAATGTCGTTCCACTTCATGATTGTGTCCCACTTGTTGTTGATTCTTCACAAAAAAAATACAGTTTTATATCTTTATGTTTGAAGCCTGAAATGTGGCAAAAGGTCGCAAAGTTCAAGGGGGCCGAATACTTTCGCAAGGCACTGTATTCACTGTCGATGAAGCAACAGCTATACTCTTTCTGGGGTCCACACACACAATACAAAACACATTACAAAACACAAAACAAAACAATACAAAACACAATGCAAACACAGCCTCCAGTATTTATGCTGCAATAGTTTATGTGTGGGGGGGGCTAGGGTCAGTCTGTTATATCTGGAGTACTTCTCCTGTCTTATCCGGTGTCCTGTGTAAATTTAACTTTGCTCTCTCTTTCTCTCTTCCTCTCTTCTCTCGGAGGACCTGAGCCCTAGGACCATGCCTCAGGACTACCTGTCCAAATGACTCATTGCAATACAAACAATCCAGTCCACCTGCTGTCCCCAGTCCACCTCAGTCCACCTGCTGTCCCCAGTCCACCTGCTGTCCAGCAGTCCACCCCAGTCCACCTGCTGTTCCCAGTCCACCCCAGTCCACCTGCTGTCCCCCCAGTCCACCTGCTGTCCCCAGTCCACCCCAGTCCACATGCTGTCCCCAGTCCACCCCAGTCCCATGCTGTCCCCAGTCCACCCCAGTCCACCCCAGTCCACCTGCTGTCCCCAGTCCACCCCAGTCCACCTGCTGTCCCCAGTCCACCTGCTGTCCCCAGTCCACCCCAGTCCACCTCCTGTCCCCAGTCCACCCCAGTCCACCTGCTGTCCCCAGTCCACCTCAGTCCACCCTGTCCCCCAGTCCACCTGCTGTCCCCAGTCCACCTGCTGTCCCCAGTCCACCCCAGTCCACCTGCTGTCCCCAGTCCACCCCAGTCCACCCTGTTCCCAGTTCACCCCAGTCCACCTGCTGTCCCCAGTCCACCCCAGTCCACCTGCTGTCCCCCCAGTCCACCTGCTGTCCCCAGTCCACATGCTGTCCCCAGTCCACCCCAGTCCACCTGCTGTCCCCAGTCCACCCCAGTCCACCCCTGTCCCCAGTTCCCCAGTCCACCCGCTGTCCCCAGTTCACCCCAGTCCACCCGCTGTCCCCAGTCCACCGCAGTCCACCTGCTGTCCCCCCAGTCCACCTGCTGTCCCCAGTGCACATGCTGTCCCCAGTCCACCCCAGTCCACCTGCTGTCCCCAGTCCACCCCAGTCCACATGCTGTCCCCAGTCCACCTGCTGTCCCCAGTCCACCCCAGTCCAACCTGTCCCCAGTCCCCCAGTCCACCCCAGTCCACCTGCTGTCCCCAGTCCACCCCAGTCCACCTGCTGTCCCCAGTCCACCCCAGTCCACCTGCTGTCCCCAGTCCACCTGCTGTCCCCAGTCCACCTGCTGTCCCCAGTCCACCCCAGTCCACCTGCTGTCCCCAGTCCACCCCAGTCCACCTGCTGTCCCCAGTCCACCCCAGTCCACCTGCTGTCCCCCAGTCCACCTGCTGTCCCCAGTCCACCTGCTGTCCCCAGTCCACCCCAGTCCACCTGCTGTCCCCAGTCCACCCCAGTCCACCTGCTGTCCCCAGTCCACCTGCTGTCCCCAGTCCACCCCAGTCCACCTGCTGTCCCCAGTCCACCTGCTGTCCCCAGTCCACCCCAGTCCACCTCAGTCCACCTGCTGTCCCCAGTCCACCTGCTGTCCCCAGTCCACCCCAGTCCACCTGCTGTCCCCAGTCCACCCCAGTCCACCTGCTGTCCCCAGTCCACCTGCTGTCCCCAGTCCACCCCAGTCCACCTGCTGTCCCCAGTCCACCCCAGTCCACCCCAGTCCACCTGCTGTCCCCAGTCCCCAGTCCACCTGCTGTCCCCAGTCCACCAGTCCAGTCCCCAGTCCACCTGCTGTCCCCAGTCCACCTGCTGTCCCCAGTCCACCCCAGTCCACCTGCTGTCCCCAGTCCACCCCAGTCCACCCGCTGTCCCCAGTCCACCCCAGTCCACCCGCTGTCCCCAGTCCACCCCAGTCCACCTGCTGTCCCCAGTCCACCTCAGTCCACCCGCTGTCCCCAGTCCACCCCAGTCCACCCGCTGTCCCCAGTCCACCCCAGTCCACCCGCTGTCCCCAGTCCACCCCAGTCCACCCCAGTCCAACTGCTGTCCCCAGTCCACCCCAGTCCAATACATAACACAAAACAAACACAATACAAACAACAATACAAACACAATACAAACACTATACACAACCACAATACACAACACAACCACAATACAATACACAATACAACACAACACAACACATAACACAATACAAACACGATATAAACAATACATTACAAAACAAACACAAAAGTGAATCCCGATAGAAATTTTAAAAAGTAATATCTGGTAATATGGGCAATTATTATTATTTATTTTTTTACAATTTTGGCAACAGACAAGCTGTTTTCTTTGCTGTAAAGCAGAAAGCAGTGCTCTGTTTTCCCTCTCTGACACTCAGAGGCTGCATGACAGTGAACTTATGAAGTCTACTCAGACTGGTCTGTGTTCTTCATTATAACAGGAGATGAAATGATACAATGTATCAACATAAAGTACTCAGACTGGTCTGTGTTCTTCATTATAACAGGAGATGAAATGATACAATGTATCAACATAAAGTACTCAGACTGGTCTGTGTTCTTCATTATAACAGGAGATGAAATGATACAATGTATCAACATAAAGTCTACTCAGACTGGTCTGTGTTCTTCATTATAACAGGAGATGAAATGATACAATGTTCAACATAAAGTCTACTCAGACTGGTCTGTGTTCTTCATTATAACAGGTGATGAAATGATACAATGTATCAACATAAAGTCTACTCAGACTGGTCTGTGTTCTTCATTATAACAGGAGATGAAATGATACAATGTATCAACATAAAGTCTACTCAGACTGGTCTGTGTTCTTCATTATAACAGGAGATGAAATGACACAATGTATCAACATAAAGTCTACTCAGACTGGTCTGTGTTCTTCATTATAACAGGAGATGAAATGATACAATGTATCAACATAAAGTCAACTCAGACTGGTCTGTGTTCTTCATTATAACAGGAGATGAAATGATACAATGTATCAACATAAAGTCTACTCAGACTGGTCTGTGTTCTTCATTATAACAGGAGATGAAATGATACAATGTATCAACATAAAGTCTACTCAGACTGGTCTGTGTTCTTCATTATAACAGGAGATGAAATGATACAATGTATCAACATAAAGTCTACTCAGACTGGTCTGTGTTCTTCATTATAACAGGAGATGAAATGATACAATGTATCAACATAAAGTCTACTCAGACTGGTCTGTGTTCTTCATTATAACAGGAGATGAAATGATACAATGTATCAACATAAAGTCTACTCAGACTGGTCTGTGTTCTTCATTATAACAGGAGATGAAATGATACAATGTATCAACATAAAGTCTACTCAGACTGGTCTGTGTTCTTCATTATAACAGGAGATGAAATGATACAATGTATCAACATAAAGTCTACTCAGACTTGGTCTGTGTTCTTCATTATAACAGGTGATGAAATGATACAATGTATCAACATAAAGTCTACTCAGACTGGTCTGTGTTCTTCATTATAACAGGAGATGAAATGACACAATGTATCAACATAAAGTCTACTCAGACTGGTCTGTGTTCTTCATTATAACAGGAGATGAAATGATACAATGTATCAACATAAAGTCTACTCAGACTTGGTCTGTGTTCTTCATTATAACAGGTGATGAAATGATACAATGTATCAACATAAAGTCTACTCAGACTGGTCTGTGTTCTTCATTATAACAGGTGATGAAATGATACAATGTATCAACATAAAGTCTACTCAGACTGGTCTGTGTTCTTCATTATAACAGGAGATGAAATGATACAATGTATCAACATAAAGTCTACTCAGACTGGTCTGTGTTCTTCATTATAACAGGAGATGAAATGATACAATGTATCAACATAAAGTCTACTCAGACTGTGGTCTGTGTTCTTCATTATAACAGGTGATGAAATGATACAATGTATCAACATAAAGTCTACTCAGACTGGTCTGTGTTCTTCATTATAACAGAGATGAAATGACACAATGTATCAACATAAAGTCTACTCAGACTGGTCTGTGTTCTTCATTATAACAGGAGATGAAATGATACAATGTATCAACATAAAGTCTACTCAGACTTGGTCTGTGTTCTTCATTATAACAGGTGATGAAATGATACAATGTATCAACATAAAGTCTACTCAGACTGGTCTGTGTTCTTCATTATAACAGGAGATGAAATGATACAATGTATCAACATAAAGTCTACTCAGACTGGTCTGTGTTCTTCATTATAACAGGAGATGAAATGATACAATGTATCAACATAAAGTACTCAGACTGGTCTGTGTTCTTCATTATAACAGGAGATGAAATGATACAATGTATCAACATAAAGTCTACTCAGACTGGTCTGTGTTCTTCATTATAACAGGAGATGAAATGATACAATGTATCAACATAAAGTCTACTCAGACTGGTCTGTGTTCTTCATTATAACAGGAGATGAAATGATACAATGTATCAACATTGCTGCTTGATGCGCTGCTCAAATGTAAGAAATGTATCAAATCTAACAACAGAAGACTCATTAACATCCCCGCTCGCCATCACAGCTAAATTATATATGTTTTAAACTGACGGAGGAATAGACTCGCGCAAAGACTAGACAGAGAGAAGCAGGTGAGTGAGGGCTGATAGGGGATGCTGAGAGAAGCAGGTGAGTGAGGGCTGATAGGGGACGCTGAGAGATACAGGTGAGTGAGGGCTGGTAGGTGATACTGAGAGAAGCAGGTGAGTGAGGGCTGGTAGGGGATGCTGAGAGAAGCAGGAGAGTGAGGGCTGATAGGGGATGCTGAGAGAAGCAGGTGAGTGAGGGCTGATAGGGGACGCTGAGAGAAGCAGGTGAGTGAGGGCTGATAGGGGATGCTGAGAGAAGCAGGTGAGTGAGGGCTGATAGGGGACGCTGAGAGATACAGGTGAGTGAGGGCTGGTAGGGGATACTGAGAGAAGCAGGTGAGTGAGGGCTGATAGGGGATGCTGAGAGAAGCAGGTGAGTGAGGGCTGATAGGGGATGCTGAGAGAAGCAGGTGAGTGAGGGCTGGTAGGGGATGCTGAGAGAAGCAGGTGAGTGAGGGCTGGTAGGGGATGCTGAGAGAAGCAGGTGAGTGAGGGCTGGTAGGGGATGCTGAGAGAAGCAGGTGAGTGAGGGCTGATAGGAGATGCAGAGAGAAGAGAAGCAGGTGAGTGAGGGCTGATAGGGGATGCTAAGAGAAGCAGGTGAGTGAGGGCTGGGTAGGGGATGCTGAGAGAAGCAGGTGAGTGAGGGCTGGGTAGGGGATGCTGAGAGAAGCAGGTGTGTGATGGCTGAGTAGGGGATGCTGAGAGAAGCAGGTGTGTGATGGCTGGTAGGGGATGCTGAGAGAAGCAGGTGTGTGATGGCTTGTAGGGGATGCTGAGAGAAGCAGGTGAGTGAGGGCTGGTAGGAGATGCTGAGAGAAGCAGGTGAGTGAGGGCTGATAGGGGATGCTGAGAGAAGCAGGTGAGTGAGGGCTGATAGGGGATGCTGAGAGAAGCAGGTGTGTGATGGCTGGTAGGGGATGATGAGAGAAGCAGGTGAGTGATGGCTGGTAGGGGACGCTGAGAGAAGCAGGTGAGTGAGGGCTGGTAGGTGATACTGAGAGAAGCAGGTGAGTGGGGGCTGATAGGGGACACTGAGAGAAGCAGGTGAGTGAGGGCTGATAGGGGATACTGAGAGAAGCAGGTGAGTAAGGGCTGATAGGAGATGCAGAGAGAAGAGAAGCAGGTGAGTGAGGGCTGATAGGGGACGTTGAGAGAAGCAGGTGAGTGAGGGCTGATAGAGGATGCTGAGAGAAGCAGGTGAGTGAGGGCTGGATAGGGGATGCTGAGAGAAGCAGGTGAGTGAGGGCTGATAGGAGATGCAGAGAGAAGAGAAGCAGGTGAGTGAGGGCTGATAGGGGACGCTGAGAGAAGCAGGTGAGTGAGGGCTGATAGGGGATGCAGAGAGAAGCAGGTGAGTGAGGGCTGGTAGGGGATGCTGAGAGAAGCAGGTGAGTGAGGGCTGATAGGGGATGCTGAGAGAAGCAGGTGAGTGAGGGCTGATAGGAGATGCAGAGAGAAGAGAAGCAGGTGAGTGAGGGCTGGGTAGGGGATGCTGAGAGAAGCAGGTGAGTGAGGGCTGGGTAGGGGATGCTGAGAGAAGCAGGTGTGTGATGGCTGGGTAGGGGATGCTGAGAGAAGCAGGTGTGTGATGGCTGGTAGGGGATGCTGAGAGAAGCAGGTGTGTGATGGCTGGTAGGGGATGCTGAGAGAAGCAGGTGTGTGATGGCTGGTAGGGGATGCTGAGAGAAGCAGGTGTGTGATGGCTTGTAGGGGATGCTGAGAGAAGCAGGTGAGTGAGGGCTGATAGGAGATGCAGAGAGAAGAGAAGCAGGTGAGTGAGGGCTGATAGGGGACGCTGAGAGAAGCAGGTGAGTGAGGGCTGATAGGGGATGCTAAGAGAAGCAGGTGAGTGAGGGCTGGGTAGGGGATGCTGAGAGAAGCAGGTGAGTGAGGGCTGATAGGGGATGCTGAGAGAAGCAGGTGTGTGATGGCTGGTAGGGGATGATGAGAGAAGCAGGTGAGTGATGGCTGGTAGGGGACGCTGAGAGAAGCAGGTGAGTGAGGGCTGGTAGGTGATACTGAGAGAAGCAGGTGAGTGGGGGCTGATAGGGGACACTGAGAGAAGCAGGTGAGTAAGGGCTGATAGGAGATGCAGAGTGAAGAGAAGCAGGTGAGTGAGGGCTGATAGGGGATGCTGAGAGAAGCAGGTGAGTGAGGGCTGATAGGGGATGCTGAGAGAAGCAGGTGAGTGAGGGCTGATAGGAGATGCAGAGAGAAGAGAAGCAGGTGAGTGAGGGCTGATAGGGGACGCTGAGAGAAGCAGGTGAGTGAGGGCTGATAGGGGATGCAGAGAGAAGCAGGTGAGTGAGGGCTGGTAGGGGATGCTGAGAGAAGCAGGTGAGTGAGGGCTGATAGGGGACGCTGAGAGAAGCAGGTGAGTGAGGGCTGATAGGGGATGCTGAGAGAAGCAGGTGAGTGAGGGCTGATAGGGGACGCTGAGAGAAGCAGGTGAGTGAGGGCTGATAGGGGATGCTGAGAGAAGCAGGTGAGTGAGGGCTGATAGGGGATGCTGAGAGAAGCAGGTGAGTGAGGGCTGATAGGGGATGCTCCTGGCTGATTACAGCTACAACATGTAATATGCACATGAAAGTGAACTGGATATTATTGAACACGGGCAGACAAGACACCAGTGGCTGTTGCTTAAATTAAACTGAAGTTTTAAACCAAGCTGACTTAATCAACATTTTATAACAGGCTCTTTTGATCGGTAGGTCTGAAAAAAATGGTATTATCATATGAAACAGTACCACAGTATTCAAACATTTTTGGTATTTTGGTACTGTGATATTTTGACACCATGACATTACCGTGCAACACTACACTACATGACCAAAAGTATGTGGACACATGCTCGTCGAACATCTCATTCCAAAATAATGGGCATGAATATGGAGTTGGTCCCCTCTTCTGGGAAGGCTTTTCACGAGATGTTGGAATATTGCTGCCGGGACTTGCTTCCATTCAACCACAAGAGCATTAGTGAGGTCTGCACTGATGTTGGGCAATTTGGCCTGGCTCTCCGTCAGTGTTCCAATTCATCACAAAGGTGTTCAATGGGGTTGAGCTCAGGGCTCTGTGCAGGCTCAGTTCTTCCGCACCAATCTCGACAAACCCTATTTGTATGGACCTCGCTTTGTTATGCTGAAACAGGAAAGGGCCTTCCCCAAACTGTTGCCACAAATTTGGAAGCACAGAATTGTCTAGAATGTCATTGTATGCTGTAGCGTTAAGACTTGACTTCAAAGAAACTAAGGGGCTCGAACCATGAAAAATAGCCCCAGAACATTATTCCTCCTCTACCAAACTTTACAGTTGGCACTTTGCATTCGGCAGGTAGAGTTCTCCTGGCAAACCCAGATTCGTCTGTCGGACTGCCAGATGGTGAAGCGTGATGTAATCACTCCGGAGAACTCGTTTCCACTGCTCCAGAGTCCAATGGCGGCGAGCTTTACACCACTCCAGCCAACGCTTGGCATTGCGCATGGTGATCTTAGGCTTGTGTGAAACTGCTCGGCCATGGAAACCCATTTCATGAAGCTCCCGAACAACAGTTATTGTGCCGACGTTGCTTCCAGAGGCAGTTTGAAACTCTGTAGTAAGTGTTACAACTGAGGACAGATGATTTTTACACTCTACGCGCTTCAGCACTTGGCGGTCCCGTTCTGTGAGCTTGTGTGGCCTACCACTTGGCCGTTGTTGCTCCTAGATGTTTCCATTTCACAATAACAGCACTTACAGATGACCGGGGTATCACTAGTAGTGCATACATTTGATGAACTGACTTCCTTGTAAGGTGGCATCCTATGACGATGCCACGTTGAAAGTCCAGCCATTCTACTGCCAATGTTTGTCTATGGAGATTGCACAGTGGTGTTTCGGTTTTATACACCTGTCAGCAATGGGTATGGCTGAAATAGCAAAATACACTCATTTGAAGGGGTGTCCACATACTTTTGTATATATAGTGTATGTCAGTTAATGTCAGATATAATATAACATACCATGTCAGATATAAACTGTAGCTAGATAGAGATTTGACACAACGTTCAGAATGATGATGATCACACACTGTGATCCCACAGTGCCAACATATTGTAATGCAGACTAATGAAACAGATATGATTCCTGACATGGTGGGAACACAAGGGACAGATCAATGGTATTCCCCTGGAACTAGTCAATCTCATCTCCCTGGTAAATCCATTTCTCTGCTGGTGGTCTGTCAATACGGCTGTCAACAGTCCTCGTCATTTGTCCTTTACATCAATCAACACACAACCCCGGTTTGATGACTACATCTTCCATTCATTTGGACCTGGAAACTCATGTTCGTTCGTCATTGGTGGGACCTGTTAGTGTCGTTAAAATGAATCATGTGAGAAATGGCGGTGGAAACTCATTTATGCACGAATATTGATATAATAACCAATCATATCGAAGTAAACTTGGAGCCACGCGATGATCTGTTGTGCGGTCCTCCCGTTACGACTCTGGGAAATCATGCAGTTTACTCGGCTGCATATTAAATAAATGATGAGGAACTTCACAGGGTGGTGAAAATGCACGGTGAGCTTGACGCTCCTTTCCAATAAATATCCAGGGTCTTATTCTGGTGACATGATGATAATTTGCTTGGCTGCAGTTTGAGAAATATAAAAAAATATCACTCTTATCCATAATAATCTCATAATGTAGCTGTTGGCTGGAGCACATTTACCAAAGAACCATCAGTAGAGTTGAAAATGCGATGAAAACCCATTTAACTTGTATTTTTGTCATTCGATACATGGGAATTTAACATCAAATGTCTTTTTTTTTATGTGCACCTAAGTCATCACGCACAGCTTTTTAACCGCAAAAAAAAGTATGTTTGCTGGAAACATTTCCGGTGGGAAAATGTGTACTTTTTTTATTCGCATGAAAATCTGTCGCAAATTGGATGGAAAACGTCCTAATGTCTTGAGCATATTTTGGAATGCTGTTGCTTTCATTCAAGGTTTTTCAAAATGCCATCATCTAATTTCCCCGTCAATCTCGTTATGCCTACCCACAACCTACAAGTCAATCTCGTTATGCCTACCCACAACCTACAAGTCAATCTCGTTATGCCTACCCACAACCTACAAGTCAATCTCGTTATGCCTACCCACAACCTACAAGTCAATCTCGTTATGCCTACCCACAACCTACAAGTCAATCTCGTTATGCCTACCCACAACCTACAAGTCAATCTCGTTATGCCTACCCACAACCTACAAGTCAATCTCGTTATGCCTACCCACAACCTACAAGTCAATCTCGTTATGCCTACCCACAACCTACAAGTCAATCTCGTTATGCCTACAGACAAACTACAAGTCAATCTCGTTATGCCTACCCACAACCTACAAGTCAATCTCGTTATGCCTACCCACAACCTACAAGTCAATCTCGTTATGCCTACCCACAACCTACAAGTCAATCTCGTTATGCCTACCCACAACCTACAAGTCAATCTCGTTATGCCTACAAACAAACTACAAGTCAATCTCGTTATGCCTACCCACAACCTACAAGTCAATCTCGTTATGCCTACCCACAACCTACAAGTCAATCTCGTTATGCCTACCCACAACCTACAAGTCAATCTCGTTATGCCTACCCACAACCTACAAGTCAATCTCGTTATGCCTACAGACAAACTACAAGTCAATCTCGTTATGCCTACCCACAACCTACAAGTCAATCTGTTATGCCTACCCACAACCTACAAGTCAATCTCGTTATGCCTACCCACAACCTACAAGTCAATCTCGTAACATTTATGCCTACCCACAACCTACAAGTCAATCTCGTTATGCCTACAGACAAACTACAAGTCAATCTCGTTATGCCTACCCACAACCTACAAGTCAATCTCGTTATGCCTACCCACAACCTACAAGTCAATTGTTCTCGTTATGCCTACCCACAACCTATTCAAGTCAATCTCATGATGCCTACCCACAACCTACAAGTCAATCTCGTTATGCCTACCCACAACCTACAAGTCAATCTCGTTATGCCTACCCACAACCTACAAGTCAATCTCGTTATGCCTACCCACAACCTACAAGTCAATCTCGTTATGCCTACCCACAACCTACAAGTCAATCTCGTTATGCCTACCCACAACCTACAAGTCAATCTCGTTATGCCTACCCACAACCTACAAGTCAATCTCGTTATGCCTACCCACAACCTACAAGTCAATGTCGCTGGTGTGTCCACAGTCCTATGTGTTCACGTGGACCTCCACTCGTGTATACAGAACAAGGCTTTTACGTTCTCCTTTAACTTCAGTCTGTAGTGGAGTAAAAGAGGGTGAAAGAGAAAGCGGCTACCTAATCAACTGAATATCTTCTGCATTTAACCCAACCCCTCTGAATCAGAGACATGAGGGGTGGCTGCCTTAATCGACATACAAGTCTTTACTGCCCAGAGAGCGCTTGTTGTTGGGGGATAACTGGCTTTGCTCAAGCTATTTACAACCTATTTAACCTGAATGACCATCAAATTCATACTTCGTAACATTTGTTACGTACCGGGTGTTCAGTCAGAAATAACACCTTTAGTCCAAATAACGGTAGCCGGTTTCCACTCGTCAGTCACTTGAACTAGAATACTTGCAAGTGAGTATACACTTCAAAAACTTGTGTGAGTATACATTTTTTGAGAGTATTCAAATTGTAGGCCTATTTACCACAGATTGTAACACTGAAAATACTTTTTCTACATTAAAATATCCATGTGATATTGTTACATACAGGGATATACCACGACATTTCAAATTATTCATTTATTTATACTTTTCATGATGTCCATATGCGCCCCATGGGGTTGGGGGAAAAAGCACAGCATGTGGCCTCAAATAGTCTAGTGAGCTATAGCCGGCTAGCTTAACCAGCAAACTAACTAGCCACTCTAGGCTACGCCAAGCCAGACGGGCACTGCTAACGTTATATGGGATGATAAATAACATTGTGGCTGCTACAAGTTTGCTAGTCTTGGCTGTAGTCGAGTTGCCTTTGCGTCTCTCTCGCTCCCTCCCTCTTTTCGCCACACTGCCCCATATAACCTCCACAGCTGTAGCAATAGAGCCCCCCCCATCCCGAGTCTGGAAGGGAGCTAGGCCCCCCACCCCTCCCCCATCCCTAGTCTGGAAGGGAGCTAGACCCCCCCATCCCTAGTCTGGAAGGGAGCTAGGCCCCCCATCCCTAGTCTGGAAGGGAGCTAGGCCCCCCCCCTCTGTCTCTCTGTACATTCTGAGTCACAGTATCCTATAGACAAAGCCGCTCCAAACGTACCTATTCACACGTACCTATAGACGTCATTTCCGGTCACAACTTGCAGGCTTGTTTTCGAGTTGCTGTGCGTTTTGTTGCCAACCTATTTTGCTACCTGACAACTTTACGGTTTTCACTTTTTAATTACCGTTCATATATTTATTTATTTTTTCTTCAACTTTTTCACTCCGGACGCTTTATCTGGACACGATTCTTGTCAGGACCTCCAACAGCCGACAGCTAAGTAGTAACATTAACATGATGCCTTCTAATTGTAGCTTCAATGCCATACAGTACTCCTTCCTTCCAACGGCGAGTAAAAGCTGTGCTTTTCAACAAGCCCAGCTTCAGACACAATGGTTAGGCAAGGGTAATTTCAGTGTAGGAAAGGATGAAACAGCAGTCTGTGCCACCAGTAAGTACAGATAGTAGTATAAATCCCCTGGCACAGTCCCCGCAGCCGGACAACTTTCTCACGGTTTCTGGAAGGAAATGCTGTAGGAATGCTCAACCGGTCGCTCATTCAGCCGACAGAAACTTTCAATCGGTTTTCCCATTTAGCAGCGGGTCGGAGTCAGAGGCCGAGTCTTCTCTGGTCTCTACTCCTCCTGACGGGGTCTGAGACGCCAAGCTTCCCACCATTAGCTCTGACAAATTGAAAACTCTAGTCATTGGCGACTCCATTACCCGCAGTATTAGACTTAAAACGAATCATCCAGCGATCATACACTGTTTACCAGGGGGCAGGGCTAGCTGTACACGTTAAGGCTAATCTGAAGATGGTGCTGGCTAAAGCTAAAAATGGCGAGTGTAGAGAGTATAGAGATATTGTTATCCACGTCGGCACCAACGATGTTAGGATGAAACAGTCAGAGATCACAAGCGCAACATAGCTTCTGCGTGCATATCAGCTAGAAAGATGTGTCGGCATCGAGAATTGTCTCTGGCCCCCTCCCAGTTAGGGGGAGTGATGAGCTCTACAGCAGAGTCTCACAACTCAATCGCTGGTTGAAAACTGTTTTCTGCCCCTCCCAAAAGATAGAATTTGTAGATAACTGGCCCTCTTTCTGGGACTCGCCCACAAACAGGACCAAGCCTGACCTGCTGAGGAGTGACGGACTCCATCCTAGCTGGAGGGGTGCTCTCATCTTATCTACCAACATAGACAGGGCTCTAACTCCTCTAGCTCCACAATGAAATAGGGTGCAGGCCAGGCAGCAGGCTGTTAGCCAGCCTGCCAGCATAGTGGAGTCTGCCACTAGCACAGTCAGTGTAGTCAGCTCAGCTATCACCATTGAGACCGTGCCTGTGCCTCGACCTAGGTTGGGCAAAACTAAACATGGCGGTGTTCGCCTTAGCAATCTCACTAGGATAAAGACCACCTCCATTCCTGTCATTACTGAAGGAGATCATGATACCTCACATCTCAAAATAGGGCTACTTAATGTTAGATCCCTTACTTCAAAGGAAATTATAGTCAATGAACTAATCACTGATAATAATCTAGATGTGATTGGCCTGACTGAAACATGGCTTAAGCCTGATGAATTTACTGTTTTAAATGAGGCCTCACCTCCTGGCTACACTAGTGACCATATCCCCCGTGCATCCCGCAAAGGCGGAGGTGTTGCTAACATTTACGATAGCAAATTTCAATTTACAAAAAAAAAATGACGTTTTCGTCTTTTGAGCTTCTAGTCATGAAATCTATGCAGCCAACTCAATCACTTTTTATAGCTACTGTTTACAGGCCTCCTCCTCCTTCTCTCTTTCTTTCTCTCTCTCGGTGGACCTGAGCCCAAGGACCGTGCCCCAGGACGACCTGACATGATGACTCCTTGCTGTCCCCAGTCCACCTGACTGTGCTGCTGCTCCAGTTTCAACTGTTCTGCCTTGTTATTATTCGACCATGCTGGACATTTATGAACATTTGAACATCTTGGCCATGTTCTGTTATAATCTCCACCCGGCACAGCCAGAAGAGGACTGGCCACCCCACATAGCCTGGTTCCTCTCTAGGTTTCTTCCTAGGTTTTGGCCTTTCTAGGGAGTTTTTCCTAGCCACCGTGCTTCTACACCTGCATTGCTTGCTGTTTGGGGTTTTAGGCTGGGTTTCTGTACAGCACTTTGAGATATCAGCTGATGTACAAAGGGCTATATAAATAAAATTTGATTGATTGATTGATTGATCCCTAGTCTGGAAGGGAGCTAGGCTCCCCCATCCCTAGTCTGGAAGGGAGCTAGGCCCCCCATCCCTAGTCTGGAAGGCAGCTAGGCCCCCCCATCCCTAGTCTGGAAGGGAGCTAGGCCCCCCCCCATCCCTAGTCTGGAAGGCAGCTAGGCCCCCCCATCCCTAGTCTGGAAGGGAGCTAGGCCCCCCCCATCCGTATGCTGGAGAATATAGCATTCTCCAGATGCCTGCAATCTAGAGCCATAATCATGAAGTGTAATTCTATGTGAAAAATATTATATATTTGAGCTGTCCTCTTGACGGGTTTTTCTTTTTTTGTTTATTTTTATAAACGAAATATGCCTATCTTCATCTCTGCTTAAATCTGGGTAAAAGATTGAAAGGAATGTGAATCGTATTCTGTACTTTTGTAAAGTGTACCAACCTTACCAGCAGGCATGCCAGCTAAGATAATTAGACAAGCTACCGTAGCTACTCTAACTTGATTGACAGCATGAAATGGCTTCTGGGTAGCTAGTTATGAGGTTGGGAGACTGGGAACCTATCAGGGCTAGCTAAAGACAACTACATAACATTGCTAAGTGGATAGTAGTATTACAGAGGGAAAACAAATATATCATAATACTTCTTATTAACAGGACCAATCAGAGGGGGCACGTGCCCTTGTGCCCCCTATTGGAAGGACGCCTCTGTGCCCCCTATTGGCAGGACGCCTCTGTGCCCCCTATTGGCAGGTAGCCTCTGTGTCGCCTATTGGCAGGACGCCTCTGTGCCCCCTATTGGCAGGACGCCTCTGTGTCGCCTATTGGCAGGACACCTCTTTGTGGGGGTTGTGAGGTCTCTGACTGACCCACTATCACAATGAATCATAACACATTATTTACAGCATTGGTACCACAGAATAAGAAGTAAACTCCACAATGCTTAGAATTATCTCTCTCTCTTCCTCTCTGACTCGCCTAGTTAAAAAATAAATAAAAATAAATTCAAAAAATATCTCACTCTTTCCAGCTCTCTCTAGCTCTCTGTCTGTCTGTCTGTCTGTCTGTCTGTCTGTCTGTCTGTCTGTCTGTCTGTCTGTCTGTCTGTCTGTCTGTCTGTCTGTCTGTCTGTCTGTTCCACTTGAACGGCATAATAGAAACTGGGGTATGCTCCTCTGCTCATCAATCAGCCTGCATAGTTATACTGCATACTCACTCAGCAACACATTGAGCCCAGCTTGAGATGAGGACCCGCTAACTGAATATTAGACCCCTGATGAATAGCAAATGACATTATAATGGCTTCCAACTTGCATTGGCCGCTTCCAAAATCGCACCCTATTCCTTATAGGGCTCTGGTCGAATGTAGTGCACCATATAGGGAAGAGGGTGGCATTTGAGACACAATACTGATATCCTCACAGATTCTTGGCATTGTTGGTTATTGTAGATGTGACATACAGACACATCTCACCTACCTAGTGCTCACTGCAGGCGTGTCCTTCCCTGCAGCTACTCCATCGCCACTACCTGTACGCCACTTATAATAACCCTGAGAGGAGAATAGTAGACGGTAGAAACCACACAAACACAGTCTGGAAATACAGTTGACACAGCAGGTGAGGTCACCCGTAGGAATGGCATGAATCTGCTCTCTCAGTATCAAACAGAAGTGTATTTTTCTAATTTAAATGTATTTTAGAGGACACCGGGAGGAGAGAATGGAGAGAAAGGGATTGGACACCGTCCTGAAGGACACCATACCATCCCGAAGGACACCACACCGTCCTGGAAGACACCACACCGTCCTGGAAGACACCACACCGTCCTGGAGGACACCACACCGTCCTGGAGGACACCGTCCTGGAGGACAACACACTATCCTGAAGGACAACACACCGTCCTGGAGGACACCGTCCTGGAGGACACCATCCTGAAGGACAACACACCGTCCTGGAGGACACCGTCCTGGAGGACAACACACCATCCTGAAGGACAACACACTGTCCTGGAGGACACCGTCCTGGAGGACAACACACCATCCTGGAGGACACCACACCGTCCTGAAGGACACCGTCCTGGAGGACACCACACCGTCCTGGAGGACACCACACCGTCCTGAAGGACACCGTCCTGGAGGACACCGTCCTGGAGGACACCACACCATCCTGGAGGACACCGTCCTGAAGTACACCACACCGTCCTGGAGGACACCACAACGTCCTGGAGGACACCACACCGTCCTGGAGGACACCACACCGTCCTGGAGGACACCACACCGTCCTGAAGGACACCGTCCTGGAGGACACCACACCATCCTGAAGGACACCGTCCTGGAGGACACCACACCGTCCTGAAGGACACCACACCGTCCTGAAGGACACCGTCCTGGAGGACACCACACCATCCTGAAGGACACCGTCCTGAAGGACACCACAACGTCCTGGAGGACACCGTCCTGGAGGACACCGTCCTGGAGGACACCACACCATCCTGAACGACACCGTCCTGAAGGACACCACACCATCCTGAACGACACCGTCCTGAAGGACACCACACCGTCCTGAAGACACCACACCGTCCTGAAGGACACCACACCATCCTGAAGGACACCATCCTGAAGACACCACACCGTCCTGAAGGACACCACACCATCCTGAAGGACAGCGTCCTGAAGACACCACACCGTCCTGGAGGATGCTGTAGTCAACCTGAGGCCAGCACATACACTGTAGTCTACAACATATGCAACATATATACAGAGTATATATACAGAGTATGTATATATACATAGTATAGCTTGGAGAGGCTTAAAAGTTAATTTACAATTTAGCATGAATAATGAACAGAACATTTGAAGCACATTATGATACATCCTAGCCTGGTCTCAGAAATGTTTGGCATGACAATGAGTGGGAAGGAGATGGCTTGACAACACAAACAGACTGACAAACAGGCTGGATAAAAAAAAATATATTTTTTATTTAACTTTATTTAACTAGGCATGTCAGTTAAGAACAAATTCTTATTTACAATGACGGCCTACACCGGCTAAACCCGGATGACACCGCCCTATTGGACTCCCGATCACGGCCGGATGTGATGCAGCCCTGTAGGTAACTGATAAATGAATGTGTCAGCTAATGGAGATGTATTCAACCAGCTAATGGAGATGTATTCACCCAGCTAACGGAGATGTATTCACCCAGCTAACGGAGATGTATTCACCCAGCTAACGGAGATGTATTCACCCAGCTAACGGAGATGTATTCACCCAGCTAACGGAGATGTATTCACCCAGCGAACGGAGATGTATTCACCCAGCTAACAGAGATGTATTCACCCAGCTAACGTCGATGTATTCACCCAGCTAACGGAGATGTATTCACCCAGCTAATGGAGATGTATTCACCCAGCTAATGGAGATGTATTCAGCCAGTTAATGGAGATGTATTCACCCAGCTAACAGAGATGTATTCACCCAGCTAACAGAGATGTATTCACCCAGCTAATGGAGATGTATTCACCCAGCTAATGGAGATGTATTCACCCAGCTAATGGATATGTATTCACCCAGCTAACGGAGATGTATTCACCCAGCTAACAGAGATTTATTCACCCAGCTAACAGAGATTTATTCACCCAGCTAACAGAGATTTATTCACCCAGGTAACAGAGATGTATTCACCCAGTTAATGGAGATGTAATCACCCAGCTAACGGCAATGTATTCACCCAGTTAATGGAGATGTATTCACCCAGCTAACAGAGATGTCTTCACCCAGCTAACGGCAATGTATTCACCCAGTTAATGGAGATGTATTCACCCAGCTAACAGAGATGTCTTCACCCAGTTAATGGAGATGTATTCACCCAGCTAACGGCGATGTATTCACCCAGCTAATGGAGATGTATTCACCCAGCTAATGGAGATGTATTCACCCAGCTAACGGAGATGTATTCACCCAGCTAACAGAGATGTATTCACCCAGCTAACAGAGATGTATTCACCCAGCTAATGGAGATGTATTCACCCAGCTAATGGAGATGTATTCACCCAGCTAACAGAGATTTATTCACCCAGCTAACGGTGATGTATTCACCCAGCTAACAGAGATGTATTCACCCAGCTAACAGAGATGTATTCACCCAGCTAACGGTGATGTATTCACCCAGCTAACGGTGATTTATTCACCCAGCTAACAGAGATGTATTTACCCAGCTAACGGTGATGTATTTACCCAGCTAACGGTGATGTATTCACCCAGCTAACGGTGATGTATTCACCCAGCTAACGGTGATGTATTCACCCAGCTAACGGTGATGTATTCACCCAGCTAACGGTGATGTATTCACCCAGCTAACGGTGATGTATTCACCCCAGCTAACTAATGGAGATGTATTCACCCAGTGATGTATTCACCCAGCTAACAGAGATGTATTCACCCAGCTAACAGAGATGTATTCACCCAGCTAACGGTGATGTATTCACCCAGCTAACGGTGATGTATTCATCCAGCTAACGGTGATGTATTCGGAAATGTATTCAACCAGCTAACGGCGATGTATTCACCCAGCTAATGGAGATGTATTCACCCAGCTAATGGAGATGTATTCACCCAGCTAATGGAGATGTATTCACCCAGCTAACGGAGATGTATTCAACCAGCTAACGGCGATGTCTACTGTCTAGCTCCATAGTGTACTCCCAGAGAGAGCGGTCTCATTAACCACTGATGCCACATGAACACGTCACTAGTGGAGAACGGCAAGTTGGCAACAGTTAGAGTTCCTATTCCCTATGTAGTGCACTACTTTTGACCAGAGCCCACTGAGGTAAACAGCATCTGATCTGTTATGTTGTTTCAGCTTTGCATGTCAATGTGTTGATGGTGGAGAACTTAATAAGAAGCTTCCTGTCAGAAATGACGTTTTAACTACACCAATAAGCATATGGTTCGAATCCAGGCTGTATCACATCCGGCCGTGATTGGGAGTCCCATAGGGTGGCGCAAAATTGAACCCAGCGTCGTCCGGATTTGGCCGGGGTAGAACGTCATTGTAAATAACAATTTGTTCTTAACTGACTTGCCTAGTTAAATAAAGGTTAAATTAAAAGAATATAAAACAGGAGAGCTATCATCTCTGTATCCCTGGCTGGAGTTGAATGATTAACTCAACAACACATTTCTTGGCTGTTATGGGAATATGGAGTCATTTGGAACAGAATCATAGAGTCATTTCGTCCTAGAGTCATTGTGGACAGAATCATAGAATCATTTGAGACCAGAATCATATAGTCATTGGGGACAGAATCATAGAGTCATTTCGTCCTAGAGTCATTGTGGACAGAATCATAGAATCATTTGAGACCAGAATCATATAGTCATTGGGGACAGAATCATAGAGTCATTTGGGACAAAATCATAGAGTCATTTGGTCCCAGAGTCATTTGGGACAGAATCATAGAGTAATTGGGACCAGAATCATAGAGTCATTGGGACCAGAATCATAGAGTCATTGGGGACAGAGTCATAGAGTCATTTGGGACAGAATCATAGAGTCATTTGGTCCCAAAGTCAATGTGGACAGAATCATAGAGTCATTGGGACCAGAATCATAGAGTCATTTGGGGCTGAATCATAGAGTCATTTGACAATGTCCAGTGTATCAATCAATAGGGTACAGTGTGCTCCTTTTGGAAGACTTGTGTTGTGTTTATGTTTACACTGGTGTAGGTCATCATTTAAACGAGCAGGATAGACACACATCATATTTGGTTACAGATTCTGCACGCTTTGGAAAAGTTGAAATGTATCATGTTTCCAACCCTGCTCAGTCTAGCGTCTGTCAACAAATAGTTGTCACGGAGACAAATTGTGTTATATCCTTGGTTTGCCTAGGGAGGTCCTAGCTACTTCAATTTTAATGACGGTTGCTGCTCAGACGACTGTCTGTCTTTACCTGTCTAAAATGGCACCCTATTTCCTATGTAGCGCACTACTTTTGAACTGGTCCCACATGGGGCGCTTGTCAAAAGTAGTGCACTATCTAGAACGTGTGTGTTTGTCTTAGACTAGAGGAAACCGATCGTAAGGAAGTTGCTGTCTGTCTTTCAGCAGATGATGGAAGCTAGCTGTCAAGTCAGAATGTTGCATTTAGAAGGCAAGGCAGTCTGTAAACAGCAGCTGATTCGTTATGTTGTTTCATCTTTGCATGACTATGTGTGTGAGGACTAGGGTGCTATTTGGGATTCAACCCCATAAGATGCAGGGGATTGACCTCCATGCGGGCGTTTTGGGAGTTGAGCATCACAAACTGTCATATGAGATGACTTGTAATGCAAGAGGGGTGGTTCCAGACAGAACAGGTTAGTACGGAGGTCAGCCTTAGTTAGAGCAGCACCAGTCCAGAAACCAGCACCAGTCCAGAAACCAGCACCAGTCCAGAAACCAGCGCCAATCCAGAAACCAGCACCAGTCCAGAAACCAGCGCCAGTCCAGAAACCAGCGCCAGTCCAGAAACCAACACCAGTCCAGAAACCAACGCCAGTCCAGAAACCAGCGCCAGTCCAGAAACCAGCACCAGTCCAGCAACGAGCACTAGTCCAGAAACAACACCAGTCCATAAACCAGCACCAGTCCAGCAACGAGCACCAGTCCAGAAACCAGCGCCAGTCCAGAAACCAACACCAGTCCAGAAACCAACACCAGTCCAGAAACCAACACCAGTCCAGAAACCAGCGCCAGTTCAGAAACCAGCACCAATCCAGAAACCAGCGCCAGTCCAGAAACCAACACCAGTCCAGCAACGAGCACTAGTCCAGGCAGTTACCAACCAAGACGTTTGGACAACCAGACACAAAGCAGGAGTTCAAATCCCCTTGTCCTACCTACAGTACCACGTTGCATACCACACCGCCGGTCTCACCAAATTGGTATAGAATATCAAATCCTAAATATATCACATGGTAGACTAATCCATAAACCATAACCGATACAATGAACGTATAGAGGTCCTACGACTACTACTATTCGGTAGGGTTGGATATTGTACTGTAGCAACCTCCTCACTATGAATATGATTTAATGGTGTAATGCTAACGCACCATGTTGGGAGATTTGAAGGCTTCTTCGGCTCCATAGTTTGATGTTTATATACTGGAGTGCTCGGGACACACACATGAACTATGGGTAGGTCAGAGTCTGCGTAATAACGCATTCACTAATGTAGGCTATTATATTTCATGTTCACACATTATTTTATAACACAGCATGATTTCAATTGTAATCGGTTTCGGGATATGGTCATTTTGAATCCATGATTTACGCGTGACTATTCGTCCATCGCCACGCGGGTCTCTAAACGTCATCAACGGTTAAAGCACATAGGCTACTCAACATAATAGCGATATCGACTGTAAATAGAAGGAAAAAGTATCCCAGCCTACCTCGGCTCTTGCAGACAGTGACAGCCCGCGGTCGGGTGACTTGTCTTGTTGTGGTGGCAACAGTAACGGATACAGGTGTCGCTGATCTGAAGTTTTCATCAGACTAGATGCCAGAAAGTGCGCGCTCAATCTATGACGACGCTTTAAATTAAAAAACAGTACATTGTTCTATTTTATATAGGCTAACGCTTGTTTAGCATTTACCATGAATGGATGGTCAAGTACACTAACTAGGCTTACTAACTAACCTACTGGTAATTGTGCTCGGACTCACTACCGTCTCAAAACTAAAGCGCTTCTCAGAGGACACGTGATTAACCCACCGGGAGTAGTTCTCATCGCGGCAGCTGGGATCAATTACACCTTGCAGCTGGCTTGGTGGAAAATTCTCCTCCCTGCAAACATCTCTACCCATCAGCATCTCTACCCGTCAACATCTCTACCCATCAGCATCTCTACCCATCAACATCTCTACCCATCAGCATCTCTACCTGTCATCTATACGGTTCTAATATAGCCCAATACGTGCTTGGGCTTTCACAGAAGAACAGTGCTGTGAAAGTCAATAGCGCTCCTGCACAATACAGGGCTTGTCTTTGTCAAACCATCATCACTGAGGGGTTATCGCTTCACTCAGGTCCCACATAGCAGAATGAGTTCGCCCTTAGATGTTGTGTGTGTGTGTGTGTGTGTGTGTGTGTGTGTGTGTGTGTGTGTGTGTGTGTGTGTGTGTGTGTGTGTGTGTGTGTGTGTGTGTGTGTGTGTGTGTGTGTGTGTGTGTGTGTGTGTGTGTGTGTGTGAGAGAGAGAGAGAAAAAGAGAGCTCCAATTAGTGCTGATTGTCAAGTCAGATCGATTGGGGAGATAAATCAGTTATGCAGATGCAGTTTTATCAACTTGCGTTTCTAAAATAGTGAAACCTTTTCCACTCTTGGAAATGGGCCAAGGATAAAAACATCTTGAACATTTCCTGTCAGAAGCATATTCACAAGAGGGTTTAGCAATGATCTCTTTTGAAGAGTTTGTCTAAACCACAGTTCCATATCAAAATGCTGCTAACAGAGAATGTAAAAAGTAATTGAAGGGTCTGAGGAAATGAATGGTCTAGAGAGAGCCAGTTAGAGGACTAGCCATCATGAGCCGACCCCATGGAAACAACTCAGTTTCAGGATGCTACATGAATTCAGAATGTCTTTTTTCTCTTCAATAAGACGAGTTGTCGTGGTTCTGTAGAAAAGACTGTTGCACTGCATCCCCAAACTGGCACCGTGTGTCTGAAATAGTGCACTACTTTTTCCCAGGGCCCATGGGAAATATAGGGAATAAGGTGCCGTATGGGACACAGTATTGGACAGCTCTATGAGATTGACATGACTGGGCTTTGACCAGACGAAACATTAAAGGTCAACAGAATTACGGCAGAGTATAAAGCACAGATCCGTTAGTTCTGCCTTGGACATTTTTCATGGGATATCTTTCACACATACACAGATCTCAAGGCCTTTCGTTGCTGTGAAGGATATGGGGTTTTGTGTGGCAATGGCATAGTGGTCTGCTGATTCTTGCTTTTCCCTTTGAACCGAGCATTTCATCTGTATTGATTATGGATTATGTTTGTGGTGTACGCGTCTGTGTGTGTACCTGCGCCTGTGAATTTGTATATTTTGCAATGTCCTTCAGAATGGACTTTTCCAAGCAGTGAGGATTCGTAGTCTTTTGCTCCATTCGCTAAATTAAATCAAGACAACTCTACTGCATCAATGCATCAACATATTGAACCGAGTCAACTCTTCTTCATCAACACATGCACTTAAATACCATGGCGGTGGTATAGAAAGGAGACCAACTTGTCCCCGTTGTTGTGATTGAAATAAAACAGCCGGTCGATGCTATTGAAATGAGGCTGGAGAACAGGAAGCTGATGAGGATGCTAGCTAGCATGTGAGCATGTGTCTGCTTTGACAGGACACACACACAGAGAGAGACACGTGCCCATATAGCTCACACCATCACACGCATGTTTATTCAGAAAGCAGGGTAATTGTGATCCCGAGGGCTGAGCGGAGTGGAGCGAGACTATAGTAGGATTGTGGAGGTGACGGGAGCTTCTCTCATGCTACCGTGTCAGAAATACTAAAAAGGCAGGTAGGTACCCCTCGAGACATAGGCTGCATCCCAAATAGTACCGTATTCCCTATTGGCCCTGATCAAAAGTCATATATAGGGAGAGTAGGGGACGCAAACATAGATAACTCCCTCTGCTCTCTCTGCTCAGCCCATAACAGACCGACAGACAGAGGACAGGATAGGAGAGGAGAGCCCACTGCTACCATTTGGTGGGTTGATGTGCTCAATGTGGCATTGTTGTTAAATAACAGTCAGAGTGCTATCCAGTTCCGTGTATTGTGACAACAGCATGATCTGGTGTTTTGGATGGACAGCACAGTGTTGGTGTTGCTAGGTGATGGTTGTTGTATCATGTGGAAAGGGCAACTAATTCTGGATCGAGACCCATTCCTCAGAATCCTTGGAATGCTCATTTTGGATGATATGGTTTTATGTGTTGTTGACTTTGTGATGTTTGTTGTTGCTCTTTGGAAAGGAAACACATTCTGGTCCGAGACCCCAGTAGTAGAGAAGTGAGTATATCAGGATTCTCCGAAAGCTTGTTTGAGTGAGCTGTCGTTCCTAATTAATCACGGAGGACTAAGAACATTGAAGTATTCAAAGTGACCGTAGTCCTTTTGGGATTTGTATGTATTTTATATTCCATTTTATTTGTGCTGCCATGCCTTTGCCATAAACAGTATTACAGTGAATGTCAGACTGGGCCTCTGGCCTAACTACAGCGCTAACTACAGCGCTAACTACAGCGCTAAACCAGACCGCAGCCAGCTCTATTCTACTCATTGTTGGGAGATTGTAATGTTTGAGATAAGCAGGAAATCTGTGAATCCTCCAACCGATATTTCTGTAAAACTGTGCATTTTGGGAAAGTTGCCAGAATTTTCCAACCCCAACCCTTCACCTCGGACGAACTATGTATAGGATATCTCATCTTTTAGATAAGCGCTTTATCAAATGAGATTAGCTCTGACTGATCATTCTAATTTACATCGCGATTAGGGCACTTAAAGTCATTAGTCATTAAAAGGTTGATAAATGTTTAATAAGAGAGGGCTAACCGGCCCGTGGCTGGGACTGAGTAATAATTGAGGAGGACTACAAATGGGACCCGGTGCCTAATTACTATACACTCTGCTGTGCTCTCTATCTATCCTCACCATCTTAAATAAGCATGCCCCATTCGAGAAATTTAGAACCAGGAACAGATAAAGCCCTTGGTTCTCCTCAGACCTGACAGCCCTACACAAAAACATCCTATGGCGTTCTGCATTAGCATCGAACAGCCCCTTTTCAGGGAAGTTAGAAACCAATATACACAGGCAGTTAGAAAAGCCAAGGCTAGCTTTTTCAAGCAGAAATTTGCTTCTTGCAACACAAACTCAAAAAAGTTCTGGGACACTGTAAAGTCCATGGAGAATAAGAACACCTCCTCCCAGCTGCCCCCTGCACTGAGGATAGGAAACTCTGTCACCACCGATAAATCCACTATAATTGAGAATTTCAATAAGCATTTTTCTATGGCTGGCCATGCTTTCCACCTGGCTACCCCTACCCCGGTCAACAGCACTGCACCCCACACAGTAACTCCCCCAAGCCTTCCCCATTTCTCCTCCCAAATCCAGTCAGCTGATGTTCTGAAAGAGCTGCAAAATCTGGACCCCTACAAATCAGCCGGGCTAGACAATCTGGACCCTTTCATTCTAAACCTATCTGCCAAAATTGTTGCAACCCCTATTACTGGCCTGTTCAACCTCTCTTTCGTATTGTCTGAGATTCCCAAAGATTGGAAAGCAGCTGCGGTCATCCCCCTCTTCAAAGAGGGGGACAATCTAGACCCAAACTGCTACAGACCTATATCTATCCTACCCTACCCTGCCTTTCTAAGGTTTTCGAAAGCCAAATCAACAAACAGATTACTGACCATTTCGAATCCCACCGCACCTTCTCCGCTATGGAATCTGGTTTCAGAGCTGGCCATGGGTGCACCTCAGCCACGCTCAAGGTCCTAAACGATATCATAACCTCCATCGATAAGAAACAATACTGTGCAGCCGTATTCATTGACCTGGCCAAGGCTTTCAACTCTGTCAATCACCACATCCTCATCGGCAGACTCGATAGCGTTGGTTTCTCAAATGATTGCCTCCCCTGGTTCACCAACTACTTCTCTGATAGAGTTCAGTGTGTCAAATCGGAGGGCCTGTTGTCCGGGCCTCTGGCAGTCTCTAAGGGGGTGCCACTGGGTTCAATTCTTGGGCCGACTCTCTTCTCTGTATACATCAATGATGTCGCTCTTGCTGCTGGTGAGTCTCTGATCCACCTCTACGCAGACGACACCATTCTGTATACTTCTGGCCCTTCTTTGGACACTGTGTTAACAACCCTCCAGGCGAGCTTCAATGCCATACAACTCTCCTTCCGTGGCCTCCAACTGCTCTTAAATACAAGTAAAACTAAATTCATGCTCTTCAACCGATCGCTGCCTGCACCTGCCCGCCCGTCCAGGATCTCTACTCTGGACGGTTCTGACTTAGAATATGTGGACAACTACAAATACCTAGGCATCTGGTTAGACTGTAAACTCTCTTTCCAGACTCACATCAAGCTTCTCCAATCCAAAGCTAAATCTAGAATTGGCTTCCTATTTCTCAACAAAGCATCCTTCACTCATGCTGCCAAACATACCCTCGCAAAACTGACCATCCTACCGATCCTTGACTTCGGCGATGTCATCTACAAAATAGCCTCCAATACCCTACTCAATAAATTGGATGCAGTCTATCACAGTGCCATCCGTTTTGTCAGCAAAGCCCCATATACTACCACCACTGCGACCTGTACACTCTCGTTGGCTGGCCCTCGCTTCATACTCGTCGCCAAACCCACTGGCTCCAGGTCATCTACAAGACCCTGCTAGGTAAAGTCCCCCTTATCTTAGCTCGCTGGTCAACATAGCAGCATCCACCTGTTGCACGCGCTCTGCAAAACCAATGAGTTCTCTGCTGCCAATGACTGGAACAAACTACAAAAATCTCTGAAACTGGAAACACTTATCTCCCTCACTAGCTTTAAGCACCAGCTGTCAGAGCAGCTCACAGATTACTCCACCTGTACATAGCCCATCTATAATTTAGCCCAAACAACTACCTCTTCCCCTACTGTATTTATTTATTTATTTTGCTCCTTTGCACCCCATTATTTCTATTTCTACTTTGCACATTCTTCCACTGCAAATCTACCATTCCAGTGTTTTACTTGCTATATTATATTTACTTCGCCACCGTGGCCTTTTTTTGCCTTTACCTCCTTTATCTCACCTCATTTGCTCACATTGTATATATACTTTATTTTTCTATTGTATTATTGACTGTATGTTTGTTTTACTCCATGTGTAACTCTGTTGTATGTGTTGAACTGCTTTGCTTTATCTTGGCCAGGTCGAAATTGTAAATGAGAACTTGTTCTCAAATAGCCTACCTGGTTAAATAAAGGTGTTCTCAACTTGCCTACCTGGTTAAATAAAGGTGTTCTCAACTTGCCTACCTGGTTAAATAAAGGTGTTCTCAACTAGCCTACCTGGTTAAATAAAGGTGTTCTCAACTAGCCTACCTGGTTAAATAAAGGTGTTCTCAACTAGCCTACCTGGTTAAATAAAGGTGTTCTCAACTAGCCTACCTGGTTAAATAAAGGTGTTCTCAACTAGCCTACCTGGTTAAATAAAGGTGTTCTCAACTAGCCTACCTGGTTAAATAAAGGTGTTCTCTACTAGCCTACCTGGTTAAATAAAGGTGTTCTCAACTAGCCTACCTGGTTAAATAAAGGTGTTCTCAACTTGCCTACCTGGTTAAATAAATGTGAAATAAAAAATTGTGTTTTGGACCTACTGTGAACCTCTTAATGAAAAGGCGGAAACTTGCAGAGACCCCATATAAGGAGACAGTGATTGTTGTAATCACGCACATAATGCAATCAGGATGTTGAGTGTTCTGCTATGTTCCTGTGTAGTGTCAAATGTCCCCCCCATGTTATTAGTTGTAATTGGAATTTACAGGAGTTTAAGCTACTTTGTACTTGATCTTTTTCAAGCTTGGACATTAGTTTCCGGTTGAACTCAACACAAATCACTTTGTGTGATCACATGTATGAATAGATGAATTCCCTTCATTTCACATCGCCAGCCTGAGTTCATTTAGAAAATATCCCCCCGTAAATCTGTTGGAATAACCTATAGAAAGACTACTACTACCTATCTCCTGTGCTGTGGGCAGGTCCTGTAGGTTTTAACTCCAACCCAGTTCCTGGAGCGCTACCCTCCTGAAGGTTTAAAACTCCAACCCAGTTCCTGGAGAGCTACCCTCCTGAAAGTTTAAAACTCCAACCCTGTTCCTGGAGAGCTACCCTCCCGAAGGTTTAAAACTCCAACCCAGTTCCTGGAGAGCTACCCTCCTGAAGGTTTAAAACTCCAACCCTAATCTAGCACACCTGATTCTAATAATTGCCTGCTTGATAAGCTGAACCAGGTTAGTTAGCTCTTATGGTGAATGGGCTGATGGATAAGACTCTGCCGAAAGTGGTGTAGGGCTTCTTAACCATCAACTGTCTGGTCCTCTTGCAGAAGATTTGCTGGTACTGCACTTCTCCTGGAAATACATGGTTGTGCTGTTAGCATTTTACACTTTGAGTGGAAGGGGCGCATGGAATCATGCCTTCGTTGGTCAAGGTGTCAACCGAATGGGACAAGCGTGTTGTTTAGGGACAATGAGGGGATATTGGGAGCTGCTTATGAGAGATGAGTCAACAAAACGAATGGGCTGCAGGGCTAAAGAAGCTGTGAAAAGTCTTAGGAAGGCAGTTCATACACAGTATGAGTTGTTTTGTAACGGAGATTGAGGAGAAATGACACCTCAATCGCTCTCATACACAACAATACATTTGCTGTCTATGCCAGCGTTTCCCAAACTTAGTCCTGGGGACCCCAAGTGGTGGACATTTTGAATGCTTCTTCATGCTTGGATTATTTGAATCAGCAGTGTAGTTCTAGGGGCAACAAAACAAAATGTGTGGGGTGGGAAACTCTGGTCTCAAACCTGCACAACCAAAACCCACCTCTCAAAGTACTGTCTAAACCTCCCCCAGCCCATTGTCTTTGACAGGTCCTTCTTGTAAATACACAGTAAAAATGGGGTCTGGCCACTCCAAGTGTTCTAAGAACCTGATTACATCAGTTAAGAAACGTGAGTGGTACTAAATTCATATGAGTAATACAAATTCTGATCATTGAGTAAGGTACACTTACATTTTCATGTAAATCAACATAGTTCTTTTTAATTTCTCTCTACATAAAAAAACACTCGTTAAATTAAACCAATATGGTGATGTGAACACAACAATATTTTACGTCAAATTTACTTAATAACTATATCAAATCAAATCAAATGTTATTTGCCACATACACATGGTTAGCAGATGTTAATGCGAGTGTAGTGAAATGCGTGTGCTTCTAGTTCCGGCCATGCAGTAATATCTAACAAGTAATCTAACAATTTCACAACAACTACCTCATACACACAAGTGTAAAGGAATGAATAACAATATGTACATACAAATATACAGTGGGGCAAAAAAGTATTTAGTCAGCCACCAATTGTGCAAGCTCTCCCACTTAAAAAGATGAGAGAGGCCTGTAATTTTCATCATAGGTACACTTCAACTATGACAGGGGGAAAAAATCCAGAAAATCACATTGTAGGACTTTTTATGAATTTATTTGCAAATTATGGTGGAAAATAAGTATTTGGAAAATTACTGGCCTCTCTCATCTTTTTAAGTGGGAGAACTTGCACAATTGGTGGCTGAGTAAATACTTTTTTGCCCCACTGTATATGGATGAGTGATGACCGAACGGCATAGGCAAGATGCAGTAGATGGTATAGAGTACAGTATATACATTTGAGATGAGTAGTGTAGGGTATGTAAGCATTATTTAAAGTGGCATAGTTTAAAGTGACTTGTGATACATTTATTACATCCAATCTTTAATTATTAAAATGGCTAGAGATTGAGTCAATATGTTGGCAGCAGCCTCTCTGTGTTAGTGATGGCTGTTTAACAGTCTGATGGCCTTGAGATAAAAGCTTTTTTTCAGTCTCTCGGTCCCAGCTTTGATGCACCTGTACTGACCTCGCCTTCTGGATCATAGCGGGGTGAACAAGCAGTGGCTCGGGTGGTTGTTGTCCTTGATGTGACATCGGGTGGTGTCCTGGTGAGCAGTGTTGTGACGTTGTATTAGTTAATGTGACGAATGTTGCTCATCGAATGATTACAAGTTTCTAATTCCGTGATTAACTGAATCAAGCAATTATTAACTCATTAACCTGGGGCACCATGGGAAAACTAGTTATTATTGAGGTTCTATTTCCCAAATTAACTCAAATAATATCAGAATATCGGTTTTACAACAGCCGCTAATTAACCAGTTGTCTTTAACAATCTGGACGTCGTATAGCCCGTGAATCTGCACGGACCCGGGTCTCACCAATGAGTTCGTACCACACCAATCTTAGTTTAATATTTATTTACTAAAAAGCTAAAATGATGATAAAAGACACACATAGACAAAACACATTATAGGCTATTGATTAGAACAGAGTATAACGGGCCAACTCATTATGGCGCGTGTTACCCAAAATGGGGATTTCAAAGAGAGAGAGAAAAAAGAAAGTACACGAGAGAAATATACATTTGGGTGAATTTGTCAGCTATGCTTATTCTAACCCTAGCCTTGCCTCAAACTGCTGCTCTTATGGGTCAGAATATAATGATATTATTACGTGGGGATGATCTCTGAGGATTCTCTGCATGGACTGTTCCACTGTTCGATGACGCACTTCTCCTGCACACCTCCCTGCTCGTCCTCCCGGGGTCAGTGTCCTTTTTGGATTAGGAGTCTGTTCCCTCACCCCTTTCTCTGGAAGGGGTCTTCTGAGGACAGACAGCTCTGTAGCTCAGAGCTCACTGTCACACCCTGACCAAAGTTTGCTTTGTATGTTTTTAGGTTTTGTTTGGTCAGGGTGTGATCTGAGTGGGCATTCTATGTTGGATGTCTAGTTTGTCTGTTTCTGTGTTTGGGCCTGATATGGTTCTCAATCAGAGGCAGGTGTTAGTCATTGTCTCTGATTGGGAACCATATTTAGGTAGCCTGTTTGGTGTTGGGTTTTGTGGGTGGTTGTCTCCTGTGTCAGTGTTTGTACCACATGGGACTGTTTTGGGTTTTCACGGTTTTTGTAGTTTATTCATGTATAGTTTCTTTATTAAAGAACCATGAATTATAACCACGCTGCATGTTGGTCCGCCTCTCCTACCCAGGAAGAACCCTGTTACACTCACAGCATAGGAATGAAACCCTTTAGATACCACAATTCGAGATGGGAGATGGAGGCTAGGTGGTTCTACTTGAATTCACCTGCTTTGACACAGCTACTCATCAGTAGCTTGGTTAGAAAAGGATTTCTTTGTCCTCAAACTTGCGTTGCGTTCTGGGTTCGTTGACGTTTTTAGACTTCGCTGCAGCTGGGGTCATGTAGTCCTGCTGTAAATTCTATACTCACAGGTTTTGTACCCTTGGGTCAGAAGTGGGCGTAGCCGCCTTTAGGGCAATTTTCTGGACGTACCAAGTTAATGAGGCAAGGTCCAGATTTTTTCCAATTTTAGACAACTAACTTAACATTTCATCTTCCCCAAAACATTCTCTTTGATTTGGATATTTTCCATACAACGTACAATGTATAAACATCAAACATATATATATAGCTCAGTTGGTAGAGCATGGTGCTTGTAACGCCAGGGTAGTGGGTTCGATTCCGGGACCACCCATATGTAGAATGTATGCACACATGAAGTCGCTTTGGATAAAAGCGTCTGCTAAATGGCATATATTATTATTATATTATATATTGAAAACCCTTCACATTACAATGTTTTCGTAATAATGTCATCTATTAACCTTTAATAACAAAACAAAAATGACATACATTTTCATATTCCATCTATCATCATGACCACCATTTTGGCTGACGAAAACCATTGTTCCAAAGTCCCTTTAGTTCATGTTTAATGTTCTGAGGCTGGTTCTCCAAAGTAACAGGACAAAGGAATTTGTCTGTGGCTTGAGATTTACCAGGGGCGTGAGGGGTCATAAACACCCCCCCACACACACATCTTCAGACCCCTAGATCTCTCCTCCTCTGTTGGGGTTGAGAGATAATGTGTAGAGTTGTGGTCTCCTGTAACCTGACCTGATTAGGGCAGTCATGACAGCAGGTAGTTTGCCCCTGTGATGCATTGTGCAGACCTCACTACCCTCTGGAAAGCCTTACGGTTGTGGGCGGAGCAGTTGCCGTACCAGGCGGTGATACAGCCTGACAGGATGCTCTCGATTGTGCATCTGTAAAAGTTTGTGAGTGTTTTTGGTGACAAGCCAAATTTCTTCAGCCTCCTGAGATTCCACGCTGTCAGTGTGGGTGGACCATTTAAGTTTGTCCGTGATGTGTACGCCGTGGGACTTAAAACTTTCCTCCTTCTCCACTACTGTCCCGTCGATGTGGATGCTGTTCCTGCAGTCCACGATTATATCCTTTGTTTTGTTGACGTTGAGTGTGAGGTTATTTTCCTGACACGACACTCTGGGGCCCTCACCTCCTCCCTGTAGGCCGTCTTGTCGTTGTTGGTAATTAAGCCTACCACTGTAGTGTCGTCTGCAAACTAGATGACTCAGTCGGAGGCGTGGATGGCCACGCAGTTGTGGGTGAACAGGAGAGGGCTGAGAACGCAGCCTTGTGGGGCCCCAGTGTTGAGAATCAGCAGGGTGGAGATGTTGTTTCCTACCCTCACCACCTGGGGGCAGCCCGTCAGGAAGTCCAGGACCCAGTTGCACAGGGTGGGGTCGAGACCCATGGTCTCGAGCTTAATGACGTGTTTGGAGGGTACTATGGTGTTAAATCCTGAGCTGTAGTCGATGAACAGAATTCTCACATAGGTATTCCTCTTGTCCAGGTGGGTTAGGGCAGTGTGGTTGCGATTGCGTCGTCTGTGGACCTATTGGGGTGGTAAGCAAATTGGAGTGGGTCTAGGGTGTCAGGTAAGGTGTCAGGTAAGGTGGCAGTGATATGATAGTTGACTAGTCTCTCAAAGCACTTCATGATGACGGAGGTGAGTGCTACGGGGCAATAGTCATTTAGCTCAGTTACCTTAGCTTTCTTGGGAACAGGAACAATTGTGGCCCTCTTGAAGCATTGTTCAAGCAAAATGACTAAATGATTAATATGTTCAATTGAATGATAAGGCCATAACTAACAGTATTCCATCCTGTCACTGTATAATGGACTAAAATGTGTTTGAATCATAATACTAGAGTTCTTGATTGTATGTGCATCAAAAAGAGGAACTGTTACCAGACAAGAGACTGTGGCAGACAACTTGTAACAACTGTGAAACTGATAACAGGGATGCTGCCATCAATCCACGTTTTCTGGTTGGGGAAGGTTTTAATAGTTGCTCTGGTTACAACATCACCAATGCACTTGCTAATAAACTCGCTCACCGAATCAACGTATTCATCAATGTTGTTGTCCGATGCTATGCGGAACATACGTGATTGAAGCAATCTTGAAGCGTGGAATCCGATTGGTCCGACCAGAGTTGAACAGACCTGAGCATGGGCGTTTCCTGTTTTAGTTCCTGTTTTAGTTTCTGTCTATAGGCTCGGAGCAACAAAATGGAGTCGTAGTCAGATTTTCCCAAAGGAGGGTGGGGCAGGGCTTTGCATGTGTCGTGGAAGTTAGAATACAATGGTCCAGGATTTTAGCGCATTCGATATGCTGCTAAAATTTAGGGAGTCTTGTTTTCAGATTAGCCTTGTTAAAATGAATACAGCCTCAGGATATGTGGTTTCCAGTTTACATATTGTCCAATGAAGTTCATTCAGGGCCATCGATGTGTCTGCTTGGGGGGGGGGGGATATATATGGCTGTAATTATAATCGAAGAGAATTCTCTTGGTAGATAATGCGATCAACATTTTTTGTAAGGAATTCTAGGTCTGGTGAGCAAAAGGATTTCCTGCTGTGTGTTGTTATGATCACATCATCATGAATTAAAAGGCATACCCCCCCCGCCCTTCTTCTTACCAGAGAGATGTTTGTTTTTGTCGGGCACGATGTTTGAAGAAACCAGGTTGCTGTACCGACTCCGATAGTGTGTCTTGAGTGAGCCACGTTTCTGTGAAACAAAGAACATTGCAATCTCTGTCTCTCTGGAAGGCAAACCTTGCTCGGATTTCGTCTACCTTGTTTGTCAGGAGACGTTGGTGAGTAGTAAACTCGGGAGCGGTGCGAGATGTACCCGTCTACGGAGCCTGACCAGAAGACCGCTTCTTCTGCCCCTTGTATTGGGTCGCCGGCTGGGATCCAAGCCATTGTTCTGGGTGGTGGTCCAAAAAGAGGATCCGCTTCGGGAAAGTCGTATTCCTGGTCGTAATGTTGGTGATTTGACGTTGCTCTTATATCCAATAGTTCCTCCCGTCTGTATGTAATGAGACTTAAGATTTCCTGGGGTAACAATGTAAGAAATAATACATAAAAAATGAAATACTGCAAAGTTTCCTGAGAACGCGAAAGCGAGGCGACAAACTCTGTCGGCGCCGGATGTTGCAATACTTGAAATGTTTGAGTTTAGCAAAGTCCAGCCTTACTTAAAAATTGTAATTTACTATTACTCAAATGTAACTGTAAGTTTACTTAAAACATTTTAGAAACTGATAACCATTTTTTTTTTCAATTTGCCTTGACTCAAATATAAAGAGTAAATAAAAAAACGTAAGTTAACTACATTGAAAAAGCAAACGTTCAAAAGCAGAACACTTTGAAAGAACACAAAAAAAGCACTTAATTGCACCTTAGACACGTTGTCAAATTCAACGTGTGAAGAAACATATTCAACCCTCCAAGACAATACAAGTTTTGTAATGCACTGATATAAGTAGGACACGTGACATCGCTACAACTGTGGGGGAAAAAAACACTGTTGGAGTTGTCTGAGGCGGCTATGCATATTCATGACATGAGGCTAGTAGCATAGCATTTCTCTTTATCGAATGCAGGTGGTTGGCGTCAACAGCCCCTCATCAAATATTCAGAAAAGTATTATAATAACAAGATGTATCCACCAATCCAAAGAGAGGAATTGGTAGAAAATTATCTGTGCTACACCAAACGTACTGTTTGGTATAGCACAGAGAATTTTCCACCAACCTTAGCTGTCAAGTTGCTATGAGAAATGCAATATATATGCTATACTATCCTGTAGATCCCAGTAGTGGATACCAACAATCTTTGCTTATATAACATTATCTGGTGTAACACTCTGTAGCTAAGACAACTGTTGGTCATGATGAAATTGCACAAAGAAAAATACAGTAGGACAATACAGCCTGATCAGTGCAGTAAAGCTCGGGGAATACTTGCAAAGCTGTGGGAGGAATGTTATCTTGATCAAACTGTCAGCGTAACATCAACATTAGTGTAGACGATATGAACATGCATTCAGCTCCTCATGAGTCATCTGCTTGAAATCTATAATAAGGTCTAAGACGGGGATGCAGTTCACTGCATGCAGTTCTGCTACAATGACACGGAATCAAAGGAATTCTGTTTCTGTATCTAGAATCCACTCCAGGAAGAAGCCATGGCAACATGGTATTGTCTCTAACATAAAACAATCAAATTAAAAATACAATTATACTCTATTGTAGTTTGAACGACAGTTGAACTGTAACATCAACATTAGCATAGACTAGATGAGCATGCATACATGTGCACAGGCACAGAGATTACATTTTCAACCATATCTAGCCTAATAGAATGAAATATGGCATAACCCTCAACCTTGGCACCTAGACAGTGTCTTTACCTACAGCCATGTCTTTTAGCCATGCTTAGACAAATATTTTTTTACGCTAACATTTGCAACAGTAAATTGTTTCTCCTCACTGTTTGCTAGTAAACTTAGCTAGCTATAGTTAGCGAAGGCACTTTTCTACATTGCCAATTGACCTTATTTTAGTGCCCCCCAAAAAACATAATACTTCCAGGTCAACTGTAACGTCAATACCATTGGTAAAGCACAATTTCTCTCCTTTCCAGCAAAATCAATGACGAGTCCTTCATGCTGTCCGTCCCTACATGATTGAAGAAGGCAATGAGCTCCGTCAGGTCTTTTAAAAAATGGCGGGTGGGGAAGCGAAACCTACTGCGTGATAGGGAAAGGGGGAGATCTGATCTGTCCAACATATCAGCTCTAAAATGTCAACTAAACACTGTAAAGAGTTTATGTAATGTGCCATTGCGTACCTATTTGAAGGTTTGTGTCGAATTAGAATGAGGTTTTTAGGGCGACGCTAAAGTTATCTTCATATGTAAACAGCGGCTGTCGCAGCTTTTGAGAGTCATGACGGCTTGCAGTGATGACGCAAATCAGTAAATGCATTCAGTTGTACAATTGACTAGCTTTCCCCCCTTACCCTGTTCCTGTCCCTTTCTTGTTTTTAATCTGCGAGAGAAGCGCTACACCTGGTGGAGAGAGGCTGTACGACACAGAATGAGTTGCATTATGGGTGCTGTACGTTACGTCATGACACGTCACAATTTAACGTACAACGTCAGATGGCTCCGTTTAAAAAAACAAATTCTCCAATACTATTGGGCCATTACCATATCAATCAACGCTTGGATAGAAACGTAGTTCACACCCCAGATTTTGATGCGAACACAGTCGCTACAGTCCCAATAGTTTTCATTGCAGCCTCGTTTGAATTCTGCGGTTGCGCAAATTTGTACGAAATGGGGTTAGTCAACAGCAGCTGGCTGGATATACAAATACTTGTTTTTTACATCTGTTTTGAATCCTATCTTGCATCATGGTTGGGCTCGGACCCCGCCGGAAGCATTTCCTCTTCAATAATGTTACATAGCTAGCTAATACAATTATTTAGTTGCCGATGTTACACATGTTTGCGAACAAGTTACAATCTCGAGGCGTAGCACATAAGTTAGCAGGTGCCAGGCTAACTAGCTAGCGAACTCCTGTGCTAATGTTTTCTGGTAAACCTAGCTTTAGTTGGCTGGTTGTAATGTTGTAGCTTGCTGTTTAGTAGCAATATATATGACTAAAAAGAAAAGAGGTTCTACAATCGACATACAGAAGATCAGCAAACTTAGCTACCTAACTAGCTAGATACCTAGCTAAGTTAGCAAACATAAACATATTAGAGTTTCCCCCACTGTAACACAGTATGTTAGTGAGCAATATTCAATATGGGTTTCAGTAGATAAACTAAAGTTAGCTAGCTAGCTAGGTAGCTTGTAGGAAAAATTGCTTACTTAGCTAGGCACCATATTTGTCATCTGCCCTCTCGGTGCTGGCATCGGCTGTAGCTGAGCTTCAAATGTTAGCAAAATCCAAATCTTTGTTTCTAATACCCTTTCGCTATATTCCGGTTGAGACACGTATGGTTGAATGTCACCATGAAGCAAACATTTTCTTTTTTAAAAATCTCAATTGTCGAATTCATTATGATGAGAGGAATCACTTGAAGGCATTGCGTCTGGTTAGGTCTTTCAGTTTTAAAAAAAAGCCCACCTTGGGGGTGGGATGCGGGCCGAAGCAAGAAGTACCACCCAACACAAGTTGTAGTCTTAGAGACAGGAAAAAAATGTATCTGCTTGTATATTTAGCAATGAGTCCGCCGATAAGAGTCCACCGATAAGAGTCCACCGATAAGAGTCCGCCGATAAGAACAACGCTGAAAGACGTCTAATGGCCCTATCGAACAAGGACAACCACAAAAACATATGGTGTGATCAGTAGAGCATAGAGACTTATAGTGTGATCAGTAGAGCATAGAGACTTATAGTGTGATCAGTAGAGCATAGAGACTTATAGTGTGATCAGTAGAGCATAGAGACTTATAGTGTGATCAGTAGAGCATAGAGACTTATAGTGTGATCAGTAGAGCATAGAGACTTATAGTGTGATCAGTAGAACATAGAGACTTATAGTGTGATCAGTAGAGCATAGAGACTTATAGTGTGATCAGTAGAGCATAGAGACTTATAGTGTGATCAGTAGAGCATAGAGACTTATAGTGTGATCGGTAGAGCCTTATAGTGTGATCAGTATAACATAGAGCCTTATAGTGTGATCAGTAGAGACTTATAGGGTGATCAGTAGAGCATAGAGACGTATAGTGTGATCAGTAGAGCATAGAGACTTATAGTGTGATCAGTAGAGCATAGAGACTTATAGTGTGATCAGTAGAGCATAGAGACTTATAGTGTGATCAGTAGAGCATAGAGACTTATAGTGTGATCAGTAGAGCATAGAGACTTATAGTGTGATCAGTAGAGCCTTTTAGTGTGATCAGTATAACATAGAGCCTTATAGTGTATCAGTAGAGACTTATAGTGTGATCAGTATAACATAGAGCCTTATAGTGTGATCAGTAGAGACTTATAGTGTGATCAGTAGAGCATAGAGACTTATAGTGTGATCAGTAGAGCATAGAGACTTATAGTGTGATCAGTAGAGCATAGAGACTTATAGTGTGATCAGTAGAGCATAGATACTTATAGTGTGATCAGTAGAGCATAGAGACTTATAGTGTGATCAGTAGAGCATAGAGACTTATAGTGTGATCAGTAGAGCATAGAGCCTTATAGTGTGATCAGTAGAGCATAGAGACTTATAGTGTGATCAGTAGAGCATAGAAACTTATAGTGTGATCAGTAGAACATAGAGCCTTATAGTGCGATTAGTAGAGCATAGAGACTTATAGTGTGATCAGTAGAACATAGAGACTTATAGTGTGATCAGTAGAACATAGAGACTTATAGTGTGATCAGTAGAGCATAGAGCCTTATAGTGTGATCAGTAGAGACTTATAGTGTGATCAGTAGAGACTTATAGTGTGATCAGTAGAGCATAGAGCCTTATAGTGTGATCAGTAGAGCCGTATAGTGTGATCAGTAGAGCGTAGAGACTTATAGTGTGATCAGTATAAATAACATAGAGCCTTATAGTGTGATCAGTATAAATAACATAGAGCCTTATAGTGTGATCAGTAGAGCATAGAGCCGAGCCTTATAGTGTGATCAGTATAAATAACATAGAGCCTTATAGTGTGATCAGTATAAATAACATAGAGCCTTATAGTGTGATCAGTATAAATAACATAGAGCCTTATAGTGTGATCAGTAGAGCATAGAGCCTTATAGTGTGATCAGTATAAATAACATAGAGCCTTATAGTGTGATCAGTAGAGCATAGAGCCTTATAGTGTGATCAGTATAAATAACATAGAGCCTTATAGTGTGATCAGTATAACCTAGAGTGCCACAAAGCAGGATTACATTTATTTTCAGAGCTTGCTCCCCCATCAATACAAGTGGAAGCTGTCATATATCATTCAGCGCACAAAGCCCAGACCTGCCTTCCTCCTGGGCAGTTATGTCTGAAACACATCTCACTGACCTAGAAATGCCTCGGATATGATGAAAACAAGCGCAGATTTCCCCAGGGTGAAATTCCCCTTTAAATAATGCAAACCACAGTTCTGCATGATTATATTTCTGAATCGTTGGTCAGTGGGTTCCGTTTGTTCCCGAGGATATAATATTTTTTCCTCAGACAAGGTACTTTATAATGTTAAACCACAGTTCAAATAACCATTTTGTTGGAAAACATTTGGTCCATTTCCTTTTGATAATTAACTGTATTTTTATTTTGAAATTAAAACTGAGTTTAAAATTATTGCAACATGTTAGTGGATGTTATACAGAAGTAGTATCTTCGTTTGATCACCCTCTTACAGGATAACTTTCCTGCAAGGCAGGACATTTCAAACTTTGACATTTTTAAAAAGGCTTCAGAAGGTTGTCATTTCAAACTTTTAAGTTTAAAAAGACTTCCGAAGTTTGTCATTTCCACTTTCAAATGTCAGACTTTAATTTTCCCTTACAAAAAACTTATCAACCCCTACAAAAATATCCATTAAGATGGCTGCCATTTTACTGGCTCTTATATATATATATATATATATATATATATATATGCCAACTGTGCTATTTTCTTTGTCTTTTTGCATTGTTTGTTACTTATTTTGTACATAATGTTTCTGCTACTGTCTCTTTTTGAACGAAAAGAGCTTCTGGACATCAGAACAGCGATTACTCAGCTAAAATTGGACGAATAATTTTTCTTTAATGAGTCGGACGGAAAGGATATACTCCAAACACCCGTACAGGCCCTCATCCCTGTCATTTGTTGAAAAAATAAACTAAATTCGTCAGGTCATGGACTCTACAAGGTGTTGAAAGCGTTCCACAAGGATGGTGGCCCTATGTGGACTCCAATGCTTCCCACAGTTGTGTCAAGTTGGCTGGATGTCCTTTGGTTGGTGAACCATTCTTGATTCACACAGCAAACTGTTGAGTGTGAAAAACCCAGCAGCGTTGCAGTTCTTGACCCAAACCAGTGTGCCTGGCACCCACTACCATACCGCGTTCAAAGGCACTTAAATATTTTGTCTTGCCCATTCACCCTCTGAATGGCACACAAACACAATCCATGTCTCAAGGCTTAAAAATCCCTCTTTAACCTGTCTCCTCTCCTTCATCTACACTGATTGAAGTGGATTTGACAATTGACATTAATACGGGATTCATCTGCTCCGTCTATGTAGTGGAAAGAGCAGATGTTCTGAATGTTTTTTACACTCAGTGTATATTTAAGCAATAAGGCCCGAAGGGTTTTGGTATACGGACAATATACCTCTGTTGAAGGCTGTTCTTACACATGACACAACGCGGAGTGCCTGGATACAGCCCTTAGCCGTGGTATATTGGCCATATACCACAAATCCTCAAGGTGCCTTAATATTATTAGAAACTGGTTACCAACGTAGAATGTTTTTTTGTCATACGCGTGATTTACAGTCTGATATGCCACAGCTTTCAGCCAATCAGCATTCAGGGCTCGAATCACGTAGTTTATACTACATCATTAACCCTGGGGCTTAGAAACTCAACGACTGGACATCATTAACCCATAGCAACGATTAAAACATTCCCAAACCAGAAACCGTGGATTGATGGCAGCATTCGCGTGAAACTGAAAGCGCGAACCACTGCTTTTAATCTGGGCAAGGTGACCGGAAACATGACCAATACACAAAGGTGTAACTATTCCCTCCGCAAGGCAATCAAACAAGCTAAGCGTCAGTATAGAGACAAAGTAGAATCTCAATTCAACGGCTCAGACACAAGAGGTATGTGGCAGGGTCTACAGTCAATCACAGATTACAAAAAGAAAACCAGCCCAGTCACGGACCAGGATGCCTTGCTCCCAGGCAGACTAAATTAAAAAAAATGCCCGCTTTGAGGACAATACAGTGCCACTGACACAGCCCGCAACCAAAACATGCGGACTCTCCTTCACTGCAGCTGAGGTGAGTAAAACATTTAAACGTATTAACCCTCGCAAGGCTGCAGGCCCAGACGGCATCCCCAGCCGCGCCCTCAGAGCATGCGCAGACCAGCTGGCTGGTGTGTTTACGGACATATTCAATCAATCCTTATCCCAGTCTGCTGTTCCCACATGCTTCAAGAGTGCCACCATTGTTCCTGTTCCCAAGAAAGCTAAGGTAACTGAGCTAAACGACTACCGCCCCGTAGCACTCACTTCCGTCATCATGAAGTGCTTTGAGAGACTAGTCAAGGACCATATCACCTCCACCCTACCTGACACCCTAGACCCACTCCAATTTGCTTACCGCCCAAATAGGTCCACAGACGATGCAATCTCAACCACACTGCACTCTGCCCTAACCCATCTGGACAAGAGGAATACCTATGTAAGAATGCTGTTCATCGACTACAGCTCGGCATTTAACACCATAGTACCCTCCGAATTCGTCATCAAGCTCGAGACCCTGGGTCTCGACCCCGCCCTGTGCAACTGGGTACTGGACTTCCTGACGGGCCGCCCCCAGGTGGTGAGGGTAGGTAACAACATCTCCACCCCGCTGATCCTCAACACTGGGGCCCCACAAGGGTGTGTTCTGAGCCCTCTCCTGTACTCCCTGTTCACCCACGACTGCGTTGCCACGCACGCCTCCAACTCAATCATCAAGTTTGCGGACGACACAACAAGTGGTAGGCTTGATTACCAACAACTACGAGATGGCCTACAGGGAGGAGGTGAGGGCCCTCGGAGTGTGGTGTCAGGAAAATAACCTCACACTCAACGTCAACAAAACTAAGGAGATGATTGTGGACTTCAGGAAACAGCAGAGGGAACACCCCCCTATCCACATCGATGGAACAGTAGTGGAGAGGGTAGTAAGTTTTAAGTTCCTTGGCGTACACATCACAGACAAATTGGATTGGTCCACCCACACAGACAGCATCATGAAGAAGGCGCAGCAGCGCCTCTTCAACCTCAGGAGGCTGAAGAAATTCGGCTTGTCAACAAAAGCACTCACAACCTTCTACAGATGCACAATCGAGAGCATCCTGTCGGGCTGTATCACCGCCTGGTACGGCAACTGCTCCGCCCACAACAGTAAGGCTCTCCAGAGGGTAATGAGGTCTGCACAACGCATCACCGGGGGCAAACTACCTGCCCTCCAGGACACGTACACCACCCGATGTCACTGGAAGGCCATAAAGATCATCAAGGACAACAACCACCCGAGCCACTACCTGTTCACCCCGCTATCATCCAGAAGGTGAAGTCAGTACAGGTGCATCAAGCTGGGACCGAGAGACTGAAAAACAGCTTCTATCTCAAGGCCATCACTGTTAAACAGCCACCTCTAACATTGAGTGGCTGCTGCCAACACACTGACTCAACTCCAGCCACTTTAATAATGGGAATTGATGGGAATTGATGTAAAATATATCACTAGCCACTTTAAACAATGCTACTTAATATAATGTTTACATACCCTACATTATTAATCTCATATGTATAAGTATATACTGTACTCTATATCATCTACTGCATCCTTATGTAATCCCTGTATCACTAGCCACTTTAAACGATGCCACTTTGTTTACATACTCATCTCATATGCATATACTGTACTCAATACCATCTACTGTATCTTGCCTATGCTGCTCTGTACCATCACTCATTCATATATCTTTATGTACATATTCTTTATCCCCTTACACTGTGTATAAGGTATTAGTTTTGAAATTGTTAGCGAGATTACTCGTTGGTTATTACTGCATTGTCGGCCAGGTCTCAGTTGTAAATGAGAACTTGTTCTCGACTAGCCTACCTGGTTAACCAAAGGTGAAAGAAAACAAAGTGTTGTACGCCGAGATGTCCAAGACGTTGAAGAATATCACAAGTGGCCAACGTAGGGTTCTTCTTTTGCAGCTCTTTGTTCATGTTTCTGGCCACAGATTCTCTTGCATGAGATGTGATGTTGTGGCCACAGAGTCCCTGTGTCACGTCCAGGACAATTCACATCCCATGGATCTTCTCAGGGGCTCCTCCGTCTGGCTTCCTCATATATACTTCCAAGTTCCAAGCATATGATGAAGCAGCATCATAGGTAGCCCAGATATTGATTTCCATATTTTGTGGGTTGACATAGTTTAAATGTACTGCCTGAAGGGGCAGCAGCCCCTAAATGGCATAAGCTGCTCATCAACTGTAATGTTGTGCCCGGGGTTGTTTAACAGGGGAAGCCGGTCCACCCACTTGTCCCACACTGACCTGATTGCAACTAGCTTGTCTCTGCACTGACCTGATAGCAGCTAGCTTGTCTTTCTGCACTGACCTGATAGCAGCTAGCTTGTCTCTGCACTGACCTGATAGCAGCTAGCTTGTCTTTCTGCACTGACCTGATAGCAGCTAGCTTGTCTCTGCACTGACCTGATAGCAGCTAGCATGTCTCTCTACACTGACCTGATTGCAGCTAGCTTGTCTTTCTGCACTGACCTGATAGCAGCTAGCTTGTCTCTCTGCACTGACCTGATAGCAGCTAGCTTGTCTCTCTGCACTGACCTGATAGCAGCTAGCTTGTCTCTCTGCACTGACCTGATTGCAGCTAGCTTGTCTCTCTGCACTGACCTGATTGCAGCTAGCTTGTCTCTCTGCACTGACCTGATTGCAACTAGCTTGTCTCTCTGCACTGACCTGATAGCAGCTAGCTTGTCTCTCTGCACTGACCTGATAGCAGCTAGCTTGTCTCTCTGCACTGACCTGATTGCAGCTAGCTTGTCTCTCTGCACTGACCTGATTGCAGCTAGCTTGTCTTTCTGCACTGACCTGATTGCAGCTAGCTTGTCTCTCTGCACTGACCTGATTGCAACTAGCTTGTCTCTCTACACTGACCTGATTGCAACTAGCTTGTCTCTCTGCACTGACCTGATTGCAACTAGCTTGTCTCTCTGCACTGACCTGATTGCAACTAGCTTGTCTCTCTGCACTGACCTGATTGCAGCTAGCTTGTCTCTCTGCACTGACCCGATAGCAGCTAGCTTGTCTCTCTGCACTGACCTGATTGCAGCTAGCTTGTCTCTGCACTGACCTGATAGCAGCTAGCTTGTCTCTCTGCACTGACCTGATAGCAGCTAGCTTGTCTCTCTGCACTGACCTGATAGCAGCTAGCTTGTCTCTGCACTGACCTGATAGCAGCTAGCTTGTCTTTCTGCACTGACCTGATAGCAGCTAGCTTGTCTTTCTGCACTGACCTGATTGCAGATAGCTTGTCTCTCTGCACTGACCTGATTGCAGCTAGCTTGTCTTTCTGCACTGACCTGATAGCAGCTAGCTTGTCTCTACACTGACCTGATAGCAGCTAGCTTGTCTCTCTGCACTGACCTGATTACAGCTAGCTTGTCTCTCTGCACTCTGCACAGTTGAATAGAAGACTTTATGTCCTGTGCATAAGTAACCGCCATCCGCATTGGCCCTGGTTGCATCCCATTCAATTTCACAATTTTTTGATGATGGGCTGGTCTGAGGCTGGCTACTGACAGGCTGGTCTGAGGCTGGCTACTGACGAGCTGGTCTGAGGCTGGCTACTGACGGGCTGGTCTGAGGCTGGCTACTGACGAGCTGGTCTGAGGCTGGCTACTGACGAGCTGGTCTGAGGCTGGCTACTGACAGGCTGGTCTAAGGCTGGCTACTGACGAGCTGGTCTGAGGCTGGCTACTGACGAGCTGGTCTGAGGCTGGCTACTGACGAGCTGGTCTGAGGCTGGCTACTGACAGGCTGGTCTAAGGCTGGCTACTGACGGGCTGGTCTGAGGCTGGCTACTGACGAGCTGGTCTGAGGCTGGCTACTGACAGGCTGGTCTAAGGCTGGCTACTGACGAGCTGGTCTGAGGCTGGCTACTGACGGGCTGGTCTGAGGCTGGCTACTGACGAGCTGGTCTGAGGCTGGCTACTGACAGGCTGGTCTGAGGCTGGCTACTGACGGGCTGGTCTGAGGCTGGCTACTGACGAGCTGGTCTGAGGCTGGCTACTGACAGGCTGGTCTGAGAATGGCTACTGACGAGCTGGTCTGAGGCTGGCTACTGACGGGCTGGTCTGAGGCTGGCTACTGACGGGCTGGTCTGAGGCTGGCTACTGACGGGCTGGTCTGAGGCTGGCTACTGACGAGCTGGTCTGAGGCTGGCTACTGACGGGATGGTCTGAGGCTGGCTACTGACAGGCTGGTCTGAGGCTGGCTACTGACAGGCTGGTCTGAGAATGGCTACTGACGAGCTGGTCTGGGGCTGGCTACTGACAGGCTGGTCTGAGGCTGGCTACTGACAGGCTGGTCTGAGAATGGCTACTGACGAGCTGGTCTGGGGCTGGCTACTGACAGGCTGGTCTGAGGCTGGCTACTGACGAGCTGGTCTGAGAATGGCTACTGACGAGCTGGTCCTGGGGCTGGCTACTGACGAGCTGGTCTGAGAATGGCTACTGACGAGCTGGTCTGAGGCTGGCTACTGACAGGCTGGTCTGAGGCTGGCTACTGACGAGCTGGTCTAAGGCTGGCTACTGACAGGCTGGTCTGAGAATGGCTACTGACAGGCTGGTCTGAGGCTGGCTACTGACGAGCTGGTCTGAGAATGGCTACTGACGAGCTGGTCCTGGGGCTGGCTACTGACAGGCTGGTCTGAGGCTGGCTACTGACGAGCTGGTCTGAGACTGGCTACTGACGAGCTGGTCTGAGGCTGGCTACTGACAGGCTGGTCTGAGGCTGGCTACTGACGAGCTGGTCTAAGGCTGGCTACTGACAGGCTGGTCTGAGGCTGGCTACTGACAGGCTGGTCTGAGGCTGGCTACTGACAGGCTGGTCTGAGAATGGCTACTGACGAGCTGGTCTGAGGCTGGCTACTGACAGGCTGGTCTGAGGCTGGCTACTGACGAGCTGGTCTAAGGCTGGCTACTGACAGGCTGGTCTGAGGCTGGCTACTGACAGGCTGGTCTGAGGCTGGCTACTGACAGGCTGGTCTGAGAATGGCTACTGACAGGCTGGTCTGAGGCTGGCTACTGACGAGCTGGTCTGAGGCTGGCTACTGACGAGCTGGTCCTGGGGCTGGCTACTGACAGGCTGGTCTGAGGCTGGCTACTGACGAGCTGGTCTGAGAATGGCTACTGACGAGCTGGTCTGAGGCTGGCTACTGACGGGCTGGTCTGAGGCTGGCTACTGATAGGCTGGTCCTGGGGCTGGCTTAGGGTAAATCTCATCCTCTTCTTTCAACACACTGTCAGACTGAATTGACAGAGACATGATGCTCATATTCTGAAGGTGGAAGACACTTCTTCTACACTAGCTTCTCTCTCTGCAAAAATAATTCTTAGGCCCTCTGAGCAGATAATATCTTTGCCATACTGATTGATTGTGGTAAGGAGCAACACATGCAAAGCTATTCATTTGTTGTGCCCCTCCCCCAATTTGCACCTTGCTGGGGTAGAGTATGGGAAAAGTCTACTTTCTAAAATCAAATGTACAATGTATTGAAATAACGTTTTGCAATAAGATTTTGCAGGTTCACACAAGACATTGTGTAGTTTCACACACTACAAAGGGTAAAGCGGTGCGAGAAAAGCAGGAGACAGGCAGCGAGACAGGCAGGGAGACAGGCAGGGAGACAGGCAGCGAGACAGGCAGGGAGACAGGCAGGGAGACAGGGACACAGACAGGCAGGGAGACAGGCAGGGAGACAGGCAGGGAGACAGACAGGGAGACAGGCAGGGAGACAGGCAGGGAGACAGGCAGGGAGACAGGGACACAGACAGACAGGTTATTGGTGCTATGTTGAAACAGCAGGCTCAGGGAGGAGAAGGACAGAGTGAAGACACAGAGCAAACCTTTTTGTTTAATTTTTTACTTGTTTTCACCTATACACACACTTTTCCACACTTTTATTACCCTCGAGTCCAGTGGACCAGAACACCACATATGTAATATGAATGTGTAGGGGGGGACACAGTGTGCACTCAATGAAAATGGGTCCTTTACATGTTCTTCACAGAAAATGAGGCAAGACCAATGAGTCTCAGGTTGCAAAAAATACTGAATTGTATCATTGTTCTTCTAGTAAACATTGAAAATGGGTCCCATAGACCCGACCATCACACAGGGATTACAGAGCATTGCTGTGTAAGCTGATTAAGGAAGGATTTATAGTGTGTTTTTCTGACTAGTGTGTGTCTGGAGGAGGCTCAGTATTGAAAACAAGTCACTGCCATCTGTTGTCTCCCTCTCATCCCAGAATGTGTGTGTGTGTGTGTGTGTGTGTGTGTGTGTGTGTGTGTGTGTGTGTGTGTGTGTGTGTGTGTGTGTGCGTGCGTGCGTGCGTGCGTGCGTGCGTGCGTGCGCGTGCGTGCGTGCGCGTGTGTGTGTGCATGCGTGTGTGTGATGTGTGCATGTGTGCGTGCGTGCGTGTATGTGTATGTGTGTGTGCGTGTGTGTGTGTGATGTTTGATGTGTGTGTGTGTGCGTGCGTATGTGTATGTGTGTGTGTGTGTGTGTGTGTGTGTGTGTGTGTGTGTGTGTGTGTGTGTGTGTGTGTGTGTGTGTGTGTGTGTGTGTGTGTGTGTGTGTGTGTGTGTGTGTGTGTGTGTGTGTGTATGTGTATGTGTATGTGTGTGTGTGTGTGTGTGTGTGTGCGTGTGTGTGTGATGTTTGATGTGTGTGCACGCCAAGCATCCAGACAGGTATAGCTTTCAGCAGGTGCCTGGACACCAAAAAAAGCACTGTCAGAGCCATGGTCATCAACGCTTGAACACTGTGTTTGATCTCAGTGTCTCTGTACACTACCTGTATACCTCTCTTCTGAAATACACTACCTGTATACCTCTCTTCTGAAATACACTACCTGTATACCTCTCTTCTGAAATACACTACCTGTATACCTCTCTTCTGAAATACACTACCTGTATACCTCTCTTCTGAAATACACTACCTGTATACCTCTCTTCTGAAATACACTACCTGTATACCTCTCTTCTGAAATACACTACCTGTATACCTCTCTTCTGAAATACACTACCTGTATACCTCTCTTCCTACCTCTTCTGAAATACTACCTGTATACCTCTCTTCTGAAATACACTACCTGTATACCTCTCTTCTGAAATACACTACCTGTATACCTCTCTTCTGAAATACACTACCTGTATACCTCTCTTCTGAAATACACTACCTGTATACCTCTCTTCTGAAATACACTACCTGTATACCTCTCTTCTGAAATACACACTACCTGAAATACATACCTCTCTTCTGAAATACACTACCTGTATACTCTCTTCTGAAATACACTACCTGTATACCTCTCTTCTGAAATACACTACCTGTATACCTCTCTTCTGAAATACACTACCTGTATACCTCTCTTCTGAAATACACTACCTGTATACCTCTCTTCTGAAATACACTACCTGTATACCTCTCTTTTCACGAGAGAGGTATTACAGCAAATGAGTGGGGTATGAAGTCAGCTTAAGTGAGCTTAACACGAGAAAATGTAAAAACTCAAAGGTATTCACACTGTTTCTGTTTCTACAAGTCTCTTCTTATTATTGGTGTCTTTAATGGTTTCTTTGCAGCAATTCGACCACGAAGGCCTGATTCACAGTCTCCTCTGAACAGTTGATGTTGAGATGGGTCTGTTACTTGAACTCTGTGAAGCATTTATTTTGGGTTGCAATCTGAAGTGCAGCTAATGCCAATGAACTTATCCAAATAGGGCTATCTTCTGCATACTAAGCCTCCAATTGGCTCAAACACAATAAGAAGGAAAGAAATTACACAAATAAACTTTTAACAAGGCACACCTTAATTTAAATGCATTCCAGGTGACTGCCTCACGAAGCTGGTTGAGAGAATGCCAAGAATGTGCAAAATTGTCATCAAGGCAAACTTTGAAGAATCTCAAATTTAAATATATGGTTACTAAGTGATTCCATATGTGTTATTTCATAGTTTTGATGTCTTCACTATTATTCTGCAATGTAGAAAATAGTCAAAATAAAGAAAAAAAACCTTGAATGTGTGTGTGTGTGTGTGTGTGTGTGTGTGTGTGTGTGTGTGTGTGTGTGTGTGTGTGTATCATAGATCAGCTTAGTGGGCCTTGCACAGTTTAGAGCCACAGCTGATGTGAGATGAGGAAGCTGTTATTAAATTACCTGAATCCAGGAAGAGGAAAGGGGAGGGAAAAGGGGGATACCTAGTCAGTTGAGGAAGGGGAAAAGGGGGATACCTAGTCAGTTGATGAAGGGGAAAGGGGAGGGGAAAGGGGGATACCTAGTCAGTTGAGGAAGGGGAAAGGGGGGATACCTAGTCAGTTGATGAAGGGGAAAGGGGGGATACCTAGTCAGTTGATGAAGGGGAAAGGGGAGGGGAAAGGGGGATACCTAGTCAGTTGAGGAAGGGGAAAGGGGAGGGAAAGGGGGATACCTAGTCAGTTGAGGAAGGGGAAAGGGGGGATACCTAGTCAGTTTAGGAAGGGGTAAGGGGGGATACCTAGTCAGTTGATGAAGGGGAAAGGGGGGATACCTAGTCAGTTTAGGAAGGGGAAAGGGGGATACCTAGTCAGTTGAGGAAAGGGAAAGGGGGGATACCTAGTCAGTTGAGCAAGGGGAAAGGGGGATACCTAGTCAGTTGAGGAAGGGGAAAGGGGGATACCTAGTCAGTTGAGGAAGGGGAAAGGGGGATACCTAGTCAGTTGAGGAAGGGGAAAGGGGGATACCTAGTCAGTTGAGGAAGGGGAAAGGGGGATACCTAGTCAGTTGAGGAAGGGGAAAGGGGGATACCTAGTCAGTTGAGGAAGGGGAAAGGGGGATACCTAGTCAGTTGATGAAGGGGAAAGGGGGATACCTAGTCAGTTGAGGAAGGGGAAAGGGGGATACCTAGTCAGTTGAGGAAGGGGAAAGGGGGATACCTCGTCAGTTGAGGAAGGGGAAAGGGGGGATACCTAGTCAGTTTAGGAAGGGAAAGGGGGATACCTAGTCAGTTGAGGAAAGGGAAAGGGGGGATACCTAGTCAGTTGAGGAAAGGGAAAGGGGGGATACCTAGTCAGTTGAGGAAAGGGAAAGGGGGATACCTAGTCAGTTGAGGAAGGGGAAAGGGGGATACCTAGTCAGTTGAGGAAGGGGAAAGGGGGATACATAGTCAGTTGAGGAAGTGGAAAAGGGGATACCTAGTCAGTTGAGGAAGGGGAAAGGGGAGGGGAAAGGAGGATACCTAGTCAGTTGAGGAAGGGGAAAGGGGAGGGGAAAGGAGGATACCTAGTCAGTTGAGGAAGGGGAAAGGGGAGGGGAAAGGGGGATACCTAGTCAGTTGAGGAAAGGGAAAGGAGGGATACCTAGTCAGTTGAGGAAGGGGAAAAGGGGAGGGAAAAGGGGGATACGTAGTCAGTTGGGGAAGTTGAAGGGGAAAGGGGGATACCTAGTCAGTTGAGGAAGGGGAAGGGGGATACCTAGTCAGTTGATGAAGGGGAAAAGGGGAGGGAAAGGGGGGATACCTAGTCAGTTGAGGAAGGGGAAAAGGGGAGGGAAAGGGGGATACCTAGTCAGTTGAGGAAAGGGGATACCTAGTCAGTTGAGGAAGGGGAAAAGGGGAGGGAAAAGGGGGATACCTAGTCAGTTGAGGAAAGGGGATACCTAGTCAGTTGAGGAAAGGGGAAGGGGGGATACCTAATCAGTTGAGGAAGGGGAAAAGGGGATACCTAGTCAGTTGAGGAAAGGGGATATCTAGTCAGTTGAGGAAGGGGAAAAGGGGGACACCTAGTCAGTTGAGGAAAGGAGAGGGAGAAAGGGGGATACCTAGTCAGTTGAGGAAGGGGAAAGGGGAGGGAAAAGGGGATACCTAGTCAGTTGAGGAAGGGGAAAGGGGAGGGAAAAGGGGGATACCTAGTCAGTTGGGGAAGGGGAGGGGAAAGGGGGATACCTAGTCAGTTGGGAAAGGGGGATACCTAGTCAGTTGAGGAAAGGAGAGGGAGAAAGGGGGATACCTAGTCAGTTGAGGAAGGGGAAAGGGGAGGGAAAAGGGGGATACCTAGTCAGTTGAGGAAGGGGAAAGGGGGATACCTAGTCAGTTGAGGAAGGGGAAAGGGGGGATACCTAGTCAGTTTAGGAAGGGGTAAGGGGGGATACCTAGTCAGTTGATGAAGGGGAAAGGGGGGATACCTAGTCAGTTTAGGAAGGGGAAAGGGGGGATACCTAGTCAGTTTAGGAAGGGGAAAGGGGGATACCTAGTCAGTTGAGGAAAGGGAAAGGGGGGATACCTAGTCAGTTGAGCAAGGGGAAAGGGGGATACCTAGTCAGTTGAGGAAGGGGAAAGGGGGATACCTAGTCAGTTGAGGAAGGGGAAAGGGGATACCTAGTCAGTTGAGGAAGGGAAAGGGGGATACCTAGTCAGTTGAGGAAGGGAAAGGGGGATACCTAGTCAGTTGAGGAAGGGGAAAGGGGATACCTAGTCAGTTGAGGAAGGGGAAAGGGGGATACCTAGTCAGTTGAGGAAGGGGAAAGGGGGATACCTAGTCAGTTGAGGAAGGGGAAAGGGGGATACCTAGTCAGTTGAGGAAGGGGAAAGGGGGGATACCTAGTCAGTTGAGGAAGGGGAAAGGGGGATACCTAGTCAGTTGAGGAAGGGGAAAGGGGGATACCTAGTCAGTTGAGGAAGGGGAAAGGGGGGATACCTAGTCAGTTGAGGAAGGGGAAAGGGGGGATACCTAGTCAGTTGAGGAAGGGGAAAGGGGGATACCTAGTCAGTTGAGGAAGGGGAAAGGGGGGATACCTAGTCAGTTGAGGAAGGGGAAAGGGGGGATACCTAGTCAGTTGAGGAAGGGGAAAGGGGGGATACCTAGTCAGTTTAGGAAGGGGAAAGGGGGGATACCTAGTCAGTTTAGGAAGGGGAAAGGGGGGATACCTAGTCAGTTGATGAAGGGGAAAGGGGGGATACCTAGTCAGTTGAGGAAGGGGAAAGGGGGATACCTAGTCAGTTGAGGAAGGGGAAAGGGTGGATACCTCGTCAGTTGATGAAGGGGAAAGGGGGGATACCTAGTCAGTTTAGGAAGGGGAAAGGGGGGATACCTAGTCAGTTGAGGAAAGGGAAAGGGGGGATACCTAGTCAGTTGAGGAAAGGGAAAGGGGGGATACCTTGTCAGTTGAGGAAAGGGAAAGGGGGGATACCTAGTCAGTTGAGGAAGGGGAAAGGGGGATACCTAGTCAGTTGAGGAAGGGGAAAGGGGGATACCTAGTCAGTTGAGGAAGTGGAAAAGGGGATACCTAGTCAGTTGAGGAAGGGGAAAGGGGAGGGGAAAGGAGGATACCTAGTCAGTTGAGGAAGGGGAAAGGGGAGGGGAAAGGAGGATACCTAGTCAGTTGAGGAAGGGGAAAGGGGAGGGGAAAGGGGGATACCTAGTCAGTTGAGGAAAGGGAAAGGAGGGATACCTAGTCAGTTGAGGAAGGGGAAAAGGGGAGGGAAAGGGGGGATACCTAGTCAGTTGAGGAAGGGGAAAATGGGAGGGAAAAGGGGGATACGTAGTCAGTTGGGGAAGTTGAAGGGGAAAGGGGGATACCTAGTCAGTTGAGGAAGGGGAAGGGGTATACCTAGTCAGTTGAGGAAGGGGAAAAGGGGAGGGAAAGGGGGGATACCTAGTCAGTTGAGGAAGGGGAAAAGGGGAGGGAAAGGGGGATACCTAGTCAGTTGAGGAAAGGGGATACCTAGTCAGTTGAGGAAGGGGAAAAGGGGAGGGAAAAGGGGGATACCTAGTCAGTTGAGGAAAGGGGAAGGGGGATACCTAATCAGTTGAGGAAAGGGGAAAAGGGGATACCTAGTCAGTTGAGGAAGGGGGATACCTAGTCAGTTGAGGAAGGGGAAAAGGGGAGGGAAAAGGGGGATACCTAGTCAGTTGAGGAAAGGGGAAGGGGGGATACCTAATCAGTTGAGGAAGGGGAAAAGGGGATACCTAGTCAGTTGAGGAAAGGGGATATCTAGTCAGTTGAGGAAGGGGAAAAGGGGGACACCTAGTCAGTTGAGGAAAGGAGAGGGAGAAAGGGGGATACCTAGTCAGTTGAGGAAGGGGAAAGGGGAGGGAAAAGGGGATACCTAGTCAGTTGAGGAAGGGAAAGGGGAGGGAAAAGGGGGATACCTAGTCAGTTGGGGAAGGGGAGGAAAGGGGATACCTAGTCAGTTGGGAAAGGGGATACCTAGTCAGTTGAGGAAAGGAGAGGGAGAAAGGGGGATACCTAGTCAGTTGAGGAAGGGGAAAGGGGAGGGAAAAGGGGGATACCTAGTCAGTTGAGGAAGGGGAAAGGGGGATACCTAGTCAGTTGAGGAAGGGGAAATGGGGAGGGAAAAGGGGGATACCTAGTCAGTTGAGGAAGGGGAAGGGGGATACCTAGTCAGTTGAGGAAGGGGAAAAGGGGAGGGAAAAGGGGGATACCTAGTCAGTTGAGGAAGGGGAAAGGGGAGGAAAAGGGGGATACCTAGTCAGCTGAGGAAGGGGAAAAGGGGAGGGAAAAGGGGGATACCTAGTCAGTTGAGGAAGGGGAAAGGGGAGGGAAAAGGGGGATACGTAGTCAGTTGGGGAAGGGGAAAAGGGGAGGGAAAAGGGGGATACCTAGTCAGTTGAGAAAGGGGAAAGGGGGATACCTAGTCAGTTGAGGAAAGGAGAGGGAGAAAGGGGGATACCTAGTCAGTTGAGGAAGGGGGAAAAGGGGATACCTAGTCAGTTGAGGAAAGGGGGATACCTAGTCAGTTGAGGAAAGGGGAAAAGGGGATACCTAGTCAGATGAGGAAGGAGAAAGAGGATACCTAGTCAGTTGAGGAAGGAGAAAGAGGATACCTAGTCAGTTGAGAAAGGGGAAGGGGGATACCTAGTCAGTTGAGGAAGGGGAAGGGGGATACCTAGTCAGTTGAGGAAGGGGAAGGGGAGGTGGAAAGGGGGATACCTAGTCAGTTGAGGAAGGAGAAAGAGGGATACCTAGTCAGTTGAGAAAGGGGAAGGGGGTGGGGGAAAGGGGGATAACTAGTCAGTTGAGGAAGGGGAAAGGAGGGATACCTAGTCAGTTGAGGAAGGGGAAAGGAGGGATACCTAGTCAGTTGATGAAGGGGAAAAGGGAAAGGAGGGATACCTAGTCAGTTGAGGAAAGGGGAAAGGAGGGATACCTAGTCAGTTGAGAAAGGGGAAAGGAGGGATACCTAGTCAGTTGAGGAAAGGGGAAGGGGGGATACCTAGTCAGTTGAGGAAGGGGAAAGGGGAGGGGAAAAGGGGGATACCTAGTCAGTTGAGGAAGGGGAAAGGGGAGGGAAAAGGGGGATACGTAGTCAGTTGGGGAAGGGGAAAAGGGGAGGGAAAAGGGGGATACCTAGTCAGTTGAGAAAGGGGAAAGGGGGATACCTAGTCAGTTGAGGAAAGGAGAGGGAGAAAGGGGGATACCTAGTCAGTTGAGGAAGGGGGAAAAGGAGATACCTAGTCAGTTGAGGAAGGAGAAAGAGGATACCTAGTCAGTTGAGGAAAGGGGGATACCTAGTCAGTTGAGGAAGGGGAAGGGGGATACCTAGTCAGTTGAGGAAGGGGAAAAGGGGAGGGAAAGGGGGGATACCTAGTCAGTTGAGGAAGGGGAAAAGGGGAGGGAAAAGGGGGATACCTAGTCAGTTGAGGAAAGGGGATACCTAGTCAGTTGAGGAAAGGGGAAGGGGGGATACCTAATCAGTTGAGGAAAGGGGAAAAGGGGATACCTAGTCAGTTGAGGAAGGGGGATACCTAGTCAGTTGAGGAAGGGGAAAAGGGGAGGGAAAAGGGGGATACCTAGTCAGTTGAGGAAAGGGGAAGGGGGGATACCTAATCAGTTGAGGAAGGGGAAAAGGGGATACCTAGTCAGTTGAGGAAAGGGGATATCTAGTCAGTTGAGGAAGGGGAAAAGGGGGACACCTAGTCAGTTGAGGAAAGGAGAGGGAGAAAGGGGGATACCTAGTCAGTTGAGGAAGGGGAAAGGGGAGGGAAAAGGGGATACCTAGTCAGTTGAGGAAGGGGAAAGGGGAGGGAAAAGGGGGATACCTAAGTCAGTTGGGGAAGGGGAGGGGAAAGGGGGATACCTAGTCAGTTGGGAAAGGGGGATACCTAGTCAGTTGAGGAAAGGAGAGGGAGAAAGGGGGATACCTAGTCAGTTGAGGAAGGGGAAAGGGGAGGGAAAAGGGGGATACCTAGTCAGTTGAGGAAGGGGAAAGGGGGATACCTAGTCAGTTGAGGAAGGGGAAATGGGGAGGGAAAAGGGGGATACCTAGTCAGTTGAGGAAGGGGAAGGGGGATACCTAGTCAGTTGAGGAAGGGGAAAAGGGGAGGGAAAAGGGGGATACCTAGTCAGTTGAGGAAGGGGAAAGGGGAGGGAAAGGGGGATACCTAGTCAGCTGAGGAAGGGGAAAAGGGGAGGGAAAGGGGGATACCTAGTCAGTTGAGGAAGGGGAAAGGGGAGGGAAAAGGGGGATACGTAGTCAGTTGGGGAAGGGGAAAAGGGGAGGGAAAAGGGGGATACCTAGTCAGTTGAGAAAGGGGAAAGGGGGATACCTAGTCAGTTGAGGAAAGGAGAGGGAGAAAGGGGGATACCTAGTCAGTTGAGGAAGGGGGAAAAGGGGATACCTAGTCAGTTGAGGAAGGAGAAAGAGGATACCTAGTCAGTTGAGGAAAGGGGGATACCTAGTCAGTTGAGGAAAGGGGAAAAGGGGATACCTAGTCAGTTGAGGAAGGAGAAAGAGGATACCTAGTCAGTTGAGGAAGGGGAAAGGAGGGATACCTAGTCAGTTGAGAAAGGGGAAGGGGGATACCTAGTCAGTTGAGGAAGGGGAAGGGGAGGTGGAAAGGGGGATACCTAGTCAGTTGAGGAAGGAGAAAGAGGGATACCTAGTCAGTTGAGAAAGGGGAAGGGGGTGGGGGAAAGGGGGATAACTAGTCAGTTGAGGAAGGGGAAAGGAGGGATACCTAGTCAGTTGAGGAAGGGGAAAGGAGGGATACCTAGTCAGTTGATGAAGGGGAAAGGGGAAAGGAGGGATACCTAGTCAGTTGAGGAAAGGAAGGGAGAAAGGGGGATACCTAGTCAGTTGAGGAAGGAAAGGGGAGGAAAAGGGGATACCTAGTCAGTTGAGGAAGGGGAAAGGGGAGGGAAAAGGGGGATACCTAGTCAGTTGGGGAAGGAAAGGGGAAAGGGGGATACCTAGTCAGTTGAGGAAGGGGAAGTTGAGGAAAGGGAGGGAGAAAGGGGGATACCTAGTCAGTTGAGGAAGGGGAAAGGGGAGGGAAAAGGGGGATACCTAGTCAGTTGAGGAAGGGGAAAGGGGATACCTAGTCAGTTGAGGAAGGGGAAAAGGAGGGAAAGGGGGATACCTAGTCAGTTGAGGAAGGGGAAAGGGGGATACCTAGTCAGTTGAGGAAAGGAGGAGGGAGAAAGGGGATACCTAGTCAGTTGAGGAAGGGGAAAATGGGATACCTAGTCAGTTGAGGAAAGGGGGATACCTAGTCAGTTGAGGAAGGGGAAAGGGGAGGGAAAGGGGATACCTAGTCAGTTGGAGGAAGGAGGAAAAGGAGGGGGATACCTAGTCAGTTGAGAAAGGGGAAAGGAGGGATACCTAGTCAGTTGAGGAAAAAGGGAGAAAGGGGGATACCTAGTCAGTTGAGGAAGGAAGGGGGAAAAAGGGGATACCTAGTCAGTTGAGGAAGGAGAAAGAGGGATACCTAGTCAGTTGAGGAAAGGGGAAGGGGAGGGGAAAAGGGGATACCTAGTCAGTTGAGGAAGGGAAAGGAGGATACCTAGTCAGTTGAGGAGGGGAAAGGAAGTCAGGAAAGGGGAAGGGGATACCTAGTCAGTTGAGGAAGGGGAAGGGGAGGTGGAAAGGGGGATACCTAGTCAGTTGAGGAAAGAAAAGGGATACCTAGTCAGTTGAGAAAGGGGAAGGGGGTGGGGGAAAGGGGGATACCTAGTCAGTTGAGAAGGGGAAAGGGGGATACCTAGTCAGTTGAGGAAGGGGAAAAGGGATACCTAGTCAGTTGATGAAGGGAAAGGGGAAAGGGGGATACCTAGTCAGTTGAGAAAGGGGAAAGGGGGATACCTAGTCAGTTGAGGAAAGGGGAGGGGAAAGGGATACCTAGTCAGTTGAGGAAGGGAAAGGGGGATACCTAGTCAGTTGAGGAAAGGGGAAGGGGGATACCTAGTCAGTTGAGGAAGGGGAAAGGGGAGGGAAAAGGGGATACCTAGTCAGTTGAGGAAAGGAGGAAAAGGGGATACCTAGTCAGTTGGGGAGGGGAAAGGGGAAAAGAGGATACCTAGTCAGTTGAGAAAGGGGAAAGGGGGATACCTAGTCAGTTGAGGAAAGGGGAAAGGGGATACCTAGTCAGTTGAGGAAGGGGAAAAGGATACCTAGTCAGTTGAGGAAGGGGGATACCTAGTCAGGTGGAAAGGGGAAAAGGGGATACCTAGTCAGTTGAGGAAGGAGAAAGGGGATACCTAGTCAGTTGAGGAAGGGGAAAGGGGGATACCTAGTCAGTTGAGAAAGGGGAAGGGGGATACCTAGTCAGTTGAGGAAAGGGGAAAGGGGGATACCTAGTCAGTTGAGGAAGGAGAAAGAGGGATACCTAGTCAGTTGAGAAAGGGGAAGGGGGTGGGGGAAAGGGGGATAACTAGTCAGTTGAGGAAGGGAAAGGAGGGATACCTAGTCAGTTGAGGAAGGGAAAGGGGATACCTAGTCAGTTGAAGGAAAGGGGAAAGGAGGGATACCTAGTCAGTTGAGGAAGGGGAAGGGGGATACCTAGTCAGTTGAGGAAGGGGGAAAGTCAGGGAGGGAAAAGGGGGATACCTAGTCAGTTGAGGAAGGGGAAAGGGGAGGGAAAAGGGGGATACCTAGTCAGTTGGGGAAGGGGAAAAGGAGGAAAAGGGGATACCTAGTCAGTTGAGAAAGGGGAAAGGGGGATACCTAGTCAGTTGAGGAGGAGAGGGGAAAGGGGATACCTAGTCAGTTGAGGAAGGGGAAGGGGGATACCTAGTCAGTTGAGGAAGGGGGAAAATGAGATACCTAGTCAGTTGAGGAAAGGGGGATACCTAGTCAGTTGAGGAAAGGGGAAAAGGGGATACCTAGTCAGTTGAGGAAGGAGAAAGGGGGATACCTAGTCAGTTGAGGAAGGGGAAAGGAGGGATACCTAGTCAGTTGAGAAAGGGGAAGGGGGATACCTAGTCAGTTGAGGAAGGGGAAGGGGAGGTGGAAAGGGGGATACCTAGTCAGTTGAGGAAGGAGAAAGAGGGATACCTAGTCAGTTGAGAAAGGGGAAGGGGGTGGGGGAAAGGGGGATAACTAGTCAGTTGAGGAAGGGGAAAGGAGGGATACCTAGTCAGTTGAGGAAGGGGAAAGGAGGGATACCTAGTCAGTTGATGAAGGGGAAAGGGGAAAGGAGGGATACCTAGTCAGTTGAGGAAAGGGGAAGGGGGGATACCTAGTCAGTTGAGGAAGGGGAAAGGGGAGGGGAAAGGAGGGATACCTAGTCAGTTGAGGAAGGGGAAAGGGGAGGGGAAAGGAGGGATACCTAGTCAGTTGGGGAAGTTGAAGGGGGATACCTCGTCAGTTGAGGAAGGGGAAAGGGGGATACCTAGTCAGTTGAGGAAGGGGAAAGGGGGATACCTAGTCAGTTGAGGAAAGGGAAAGGGGGATACCTAGTATGTTGAGGAAGGGGAGGTGGAAAGGGGGATACCTAGTCAGTTGAGGAAGGGGAAAGGGGGGGATACCTAGTCAGTTGAGGAAGGGGAGGTGGAAAGGGGGATACCTAGTCAGTTGAGGAAGGGGAAAGGGGGATACCTAGTCAGTTGAGGAAAGGGAAAGGGGGGATACCTAGTCAGTTGAGGAAGGGGAGGTGGAAAGGGGGATACCTAGTCAGTTGAGGAAGGGGAAAGGGGGATACCTAGTCAGTTGAGGAAGGGGAAAGGGGGATACCTAGTCAGTTGAGAAAGGGGAAGGGGAGGTGGAAAGGGGGATACCTAGTCAGTTGAGGAAGGGGAAAGGGGTGGGGGAAAGGGGGATGGGGGAGACCTAGTCAGTTGTACAACTGAATGCATTCAACTGAAATGTGTCTTCCTCATTTAACCCAACCCCTCTGAATCAGAGAGGTGCAGGGGCTGCCATAATCGGCATCCACGTCTTCGGCGCCCGGGGAACAGTAGGTTAACTGCCTTCGTCAGGGGCAGAACGACACATTTTTACCTTGTCAGCTCGGGGATTCGATCCAGCAACCTTTCGGTTACTGGCTCAACACTCTAACAACTAGGCTACCTGCCGAGGAGGGTGTTATTAAAGTCTGAGATGAGGAAGATGAGGGAGGTGTTACTAAAGTATGAGTCGAGGAAGATGTTAATACATTGTGGGCATCTAAAACCAGAAGCTGCCCCACAAGAAGAAGATAACGATGGCCGTTCGCCTCTGCAGGTGGTGAATCAGATAAGTACCTTCTGTCAGCTGCTGAGCCACAGCCACATATTTGGCAATGATACAGACAGAGGCAGACCCTGCTTTACTGTTTTGTCCTCCTCTCTGTAGGAGAGATGCTCCTCTCCTCTCCTCTCCTTCCTCTCCTCTCCTCTCCTCTCCTCTCCTCTCCTCTCCTCTCCTCTCCTCTGTGTGGGGATGGTTTGGCAGCAGGGCAGTAACCAGTAGATGAAATGGAAGGGAGAAACATTGGGAGAAGTTCAGTAATTGCTTGGCAGACATAAAGAACGTATTTGCATGTATTTATCAAAATAGACATTTCTCCCTCACGGTCACACTCAGGTGTTTATTAGCTGTGAGTCTCAGTTCAGCCAGAGTAGAATAACATTCCCCGTCATGCACATTTACATCATGTAGTTGAAAAACAGGCATCACGATGGTAGCGTAATTATTTTTAATTATGTTTATTGCTGACGTGTTTCAAAGCAAAATAATTTGTCAAAGCACAACATAATCATGCATGAGTTCTTCAACTCTGAGCCTCCAACAAGGTTGAGTTTTCATTCTATTTCTTTAGTGGTTCAGGATGTATGACCTAACTGAGAGGTCTGATTTACATGAAGACATGGGACCAAGCTGGCATCAATGTAAAACATTATACAGCTGTTTTACATGAAGACATGGGACCAAGCTGGCATCAATGTAAAACATTATACAGCTGTTTTACATAAAGACATTATACAGCTGTTTTACATAAAGACATTATACAGCTGTTTTACATAAAGACATTACACAGCAGTTTTACATGAAGACATTACACAGCTGTTTTACATGAAGACATTACACAGCTGTTTTACATAAAGACATTACACAGCTGTTTTACATAAAGACATTATACAGCTGTTTGACATAAAGACATTACACAGCTGTTTTACATAAAGACATTATACAGCTGTTTTACATGAAGACATTACACAGCTGTTTGACATAAAGACATTACACAGCTGTTTTACATAAAGACATTACACAGCTGTTTTACATAAAGACATTACACAGCTGTTTAACATAAAGACATTATACAGCTGTTTTACATGAAGACATTACAGCTGTTTTACATGAACATTATACAGCTGTTTTACATAAAGACATTACACAAGACATTACACAGCTGTTTTTGAAGACATTATACATAAAGACATTACACAAAACAGCTGTTTTACATAAAGACATTACACAGCTGTTTTACATAAAGACATTATACAGCTGTTTTACATGAAGACATTACACAGCTGTTTTACATAAAGACATTATACAGCTGTTTTACATAAAGACATTACACAGCTGTTTTACATGAAGACATTACACAGCTGTTTTACATGAAGACATTATACAGCTGTTTTACATAAAGACATTACACAGCTGTTTTACATGAAGACATTACACAGCTGTTTTACATAAAGACATTATACAGCTGTTTTACATAAAGACATTATACAGCTGTTTTACATGAAGACATTACACAGCTGTTTTACATAAAGACATTATACAGCTGTTTTACATGAAGACATTACACAGCTGTTTTACATAAAGACATTACACAGCTGTTTTACATAAAGACATTACACAGCTGTTTTACATGAAGACATTACACAGCTGTCTCATAATCATGTCAGGTGTTGGATGTACTCCAGGGTGCACATCTATTTTCCATGTAGTGCACTAGGCTACCCCTCGGGGTGGCAGGTAACCTAGTGGTTAGAGTGTTGGGCCAGTAACTGAAAGGTTTCTAGATCAAATCCCTGAGCTGATAAAGTTGCAAATCTTTCGTTCTGCACCCTGAACAAGGCAGTTAACCCACTGTTCCTAGGCTGTAATTGAAAATAAGGATTTGTTCTGAAATGACTTGAACAGTTAAATAAAGATAACATATTTTTGACCAGACCTATAGTAGAGAATAGGGTGGCATTATGCAATGTCATACAACCTGATGGGACAGAATAACCAGGCAGCTGGCTCCAGCTGCGACTGACTGGGGACACAGCCAGATGAGACAGCCCAGGGAAGGTCCATGAATATGAGACCCTGTTTCAAATAGAGGTCCTGGCAGACTAGGCCTGGAAGCTCTGCTAAGGGCCCTGGTCAAAAACTAGCGGACTACGTATGAAATAAGGTGCGGTTTGAGATGCACACGGTGTCACATTTCCCTGAATTGGAATTGGGAAGCATTTAACGAAACGAGGAACAAAAGGTTTGGCCTCGGACTGGAAGGGAGGGATAAAATCAGACAGGACTGGAAGGGAGAGATAGAATCAGAGAGGACTGGAAGGGAGATATAGAATCAGACAGGACTGGAAGGGAGATATAGAATCAGACAGGACTGGAAGGGAGAGATAGAATCAGAGAGGACTGGAAGGGAGAGATAGAATCAGACAGGACTGGAAGGGAGATATAGAATCAGACAGGACTGGAAGGGAGAGATAGAATCAGACAGGACTGGAAGGGAGAGATAGAATCAGAGAGGACTGGAAGGGAGATATAGAATCAGACAGGACTGGAAGGGAGATATAGAATCAGACAGGACTGGAAGGGAGAGATAGAATCAGAGAGGACTGGAAGGGAGAGATAGAATCAGACAGGACTGGAAGGGAGAGATCGAATCAGAGGGGTTGAAAGGGGTAGGAATGACACACACACACACACACACACAATCACATACACACACACACACACACACACACACACACACACACACACACACACACACACACACACAGACAGTGGGACGGAGAGACAGACATATATTTTAGGCATAGATAAGGCAGACAGACAGATAAAGCATACAGACAGATAAAGCAGACAGACAGATAAAGCAGACAGACAGATAAGGCAGACAGACAGATAAAGCAGACAGACAGATAAGGCAGACAGACAGGTAAGGCAGACAGACAAATAAAGCAGACAGACAGATAAGGCAGACAGACAGATAGACAGACAGACATAGGCAGACAGACAGATAAGGCAGACAGACAGATAAGGCAGACAGACAGATAAGGCAGACAGACAGACAGATAAGGCAGACAGACAGATAAGGCAGACAGACAGATAGACAGACAGATAAGGCAGACAGACAGATAAAGCAGACCGACAGAAAGCAGACAGACAGATAAGGCAGACAGGCTGATAAAGCAGACAGACAGATAAAGCAGACAGACAGATAAAGCAGACAGACAGATAAGGCAGACAGACAGATAAGGCAGACAGCCAGACAAGGCAGACAGACAGATAAGGCAGACAGACAGACAGACAAGGCAGACAGACAAATAAGGCAGACATCCAGACAAGGCAGACAGCCAGACAAGGCAGACAGACAGATAAAGCAGACAGACAGATAGACAGACAGATCAGGCAGACAGCCAGACAAGGCAGACAGACAGACAAGGCAGACAGACAGATAAGACAGACAGACAGATAAAGCAGGCAGACAGATAAAGCAGGCAGACAGATAAAGCAGACAGACAGATAAGGCAGACAGACAGATAGACAGACAGATAAGGCAGATAGCCAGATAAAGCAGACCGACAGATAAAGCAGACAGACAAATAAAGCAGACAGACAGATAAGGCAGACAGACAGATAAAGCAGACAGACTGATAAGGCAGACAGACAGATAAGGCAGACAGACAGATAAAGCAGACAGACATATAAAGCAGACAGACATATAAAGCAGACAGACAGATAAAGCAGACAGACAGATAAGGCAGACAGACAGATAAGGCAGACAGACAGATAAGGCAGACAGACAAATAAAGCAGACAGACAGATAAGGCAGACAGACAGATAAGGCAGACAGACAGATAGACAGACAGATGAGGCAGACAGACAGATAAAGCAGACAGAGAGATAAGGCAGACAGACAGATAAGGCAGACAGATAAAGCAGACAGCCAGATAAAGCAGACAGACAGGTAAGGCAGACAGACAGATAAAGCAGACAGACGGATAAGGCAGACAGACAGATAAGGCAGACAGACAGATAAAGCAGACAGACAGATAAAGCAGACAGACAGATAAGGCAGACAGGCTGATAAAGCAGACAGACAGATAAAGCAGACAGACATATAAAGCAGACAGACAGATAAAGCAGACAGACAGATAAGGCAGACAGACAGATAAGGCAGACAGACAGATAAGGCAGACAGACAAATAAAGCAGACAGACAGATAAGGCAGACAGACAGATAAGGCAGACAGACAGATAGACAGACAGATGAGGCAGACAGACAGATAAAGCAGACAGAGAGATAAGGCAGACAGAGAGATAAGGCAGACAGATAAAGCAGACAGCCAGATAAAGCAGACAGACAGGTAAGGCAGACAGACAGATAAAGCAGACAGATGGATAATGCAGACAGAGAGATAAGGCAGACAGACAGATAAGGCAGACAGCCAGACAGCAGACAGATAAGGCAGACAGACAGATAAAGCAGACAGCCAGATAAAGCAGACAGCCAGATAAAGCAGACAGACAGGTAAGGCAGACAGACAGATAAAGCAGACAGACAGATAAGGCAGACAGACAGATAAGGCAGACCGACAAATAAAGCAGACAGACAGATAAGGCAGACAGACAGATAAGGCAGACAGACAGATAAAGCAGACAGACAGATAAGGCAGACAGACAGATAAGGCAGACAGCCAGACAAGGCAGACAGACAGATAAGGCAGACAGCCAGACAAGGCAGACAGACAAATAAGGCAGACAGCCAGACAAGGCAGACAGACAGATAAAGCAGACAGACAGATAGACAGACAGATCAGGCAGACAGCCAGACAAGGCAGACAGACAGATAAGGCAGACAGGCAGACAAGGCAGACAGACAGATAAAGCAGACAGACAAATAAAGCAGACAGACAGATAAGGCAGACAGACAGATAAAGCAGACAGACAGATAAGGCAGACAGACAGATAAGGCAGACAGACAGATAAAGCAGACAGACAGATAAGGCAGACATACAGATAAGGCAGACAGACAAATAAAGCAGACAGACAGATAAGGCAGACAGACAGATAAGGCAGACAGACAGATAGACAGACAGATAGATAGACAGACAGATAAGGCAGACAGACAGATAAAGCAGACAGAGAGATAAGGCAGACAGACAGATAAGGCAGACAGACAGATAAAGCAGACAGCCAGATCAAGCAGACAGACAGGTAAGGCAGACAGACAGATAAAGCAGACAGCCAGATAAAGCAGACAGACAGGTAAGGCAGACAGACAGATAAAGCAGACAGACAGATAAGGCAGACAGACAGATAAGGCAGACCAACAAATAAAGCAGACAGACAGGTAAGGCAGACAGACAGATAAAGCAGACAGACAGATAAAGCAGACAGACAGATAAGGCAGACAGACAGATAAGGCAGACAGACAGATAAAGCAGACAGACAGATAAGGCAGACAGACAGATAAGGCAGACAGACAGATAAGGCAGACAGACAGATAAGGCAGACAGACAGATAAGGCAGACAGACAGATAAGGCAGGCAGACAGATAAGGCAGACAGACAGATAATGCAGACAGACAGATAAGGCAGACAGACAGATAAGGCAGACAGACAGATAAGGCAGACAGACATATAAGGCAGACAGACAGATAAAGCAGACAGATGGATAATGCAGACAGAGAGATAAGGCAGACAGACAGATAAGGCAGACAGCCAGATCAAGCAGACAGACAGGTAAGGCAGACAGACAGATAAAGCAGACAGCCAGATAAAGCAGACAGCCAGATAAAGCAGACAGACAGGTAAGGCAGACAGACAGATAAAGCAGACAGACAGATAAGGCAGACAGACAGATAAGGCAGACCGACAAATAAAGCAGACAGACAGGTAAGGCAGACAGACAGATAAAGCAGACAGACAGATAAAGCAGACAGACAGATAAGGCAGACAGACAGATAAGGCAGACAGACAGATAAAGCAGACAGACAGATAAGGCAGACAGACAGATAAGGCAGACAGACAGATAAGGCAGACAGACAGATAAGGCAGGCAGACAGATAAGGCAGACAGACAGATAATGCAGACAGACAGATAAGGCAGACAGACAGATAAGGCAGACAGACAGATAAGGCAGACAGACAGATAAAGCAGACAGATGGATAATGCAGACAGACAGATAAGGCAGACAGACAGATAAGGCAGACAGACAGATAAGGCAGACAGACAGATAAGGCAGACAGACAGATAAGGCAGACAGATGGGGACGGGTCATGCTGATGATTAACTGATGTTCTCCAAGGTCAAACTCCCTGTCTGTCTGTGGGTTTCAACTTGGTAACTCGTGTTTCAGACAGATAAAATGAAATGAGATTAAATGTGATGTGATCCTATCGACCCTCAGATAGTGGACCTTCATATTACCACTGTAATGTTGTAGTCAACTGTGGAATACCTGCAGGGTTATGCGCAATGCCGTTTGGGGTACGCCAAATAAAAATGTGATTCACATAAAAAATATATTTAAAAAAATATCAAATTATATATTCAAATTTTCAAACAGTACATTTATATTTTCCAACGGGGCTATACATTTGGGTGAGTTTTTTCTTCTCTCGCTGTTGCGCCTTCTTCACCACACTGTTTGTGTTGGTGGACCATTTCAGATTGTTAGTGATGTGTACCCTTTTCAACTTTTCAACTTCTCCACTGCTGTCCCGTCGATGTGCATAGGGGTGTGCTCCCTTTCCTGAAGTCCACAATTAGCTCCTTTGTTCTGTTGATGTGAGGTTGTTTTCCTGGCACCCCTCCGCCAGGGCCCTCACCTCTTCCCTGTAGACTGTTTTGTTATTGTTGGTAATCAGCAAACTTGATGATTGAGTTGGAGGTGTGCGTGGCCACGGAGTCATGGGTGAACAGGGAGTACAGGAGGGGGCAGAGCACGCACCCTTGTGGGGCCCCTGTGTTGAGGATCAGCTAAGTGGAGGTGTTGTTTCCTACCTTCACCACCGTGGGGGCGGCCCGTCAGGAAGTCCAGGACCCAGTTTCACAGGGTGGGGTACAGACCCAGGGACCCAAGCTTACGGATGAGGTGTTGAAGGCTGAGCTAGAGTCAATGAACAGCATTTATACATATACATTCCTCTTGCCAGATGGGATAGGGCTGTGTGCAGTCAATTGCATCGTCACGGTGATTGCATCGTTTGTGGATCTCTTTTTTAAAATGTTAACCTTTGTTTAACCTTTATTTAACAAGGCAAGTCAGTTAAGAACAACGGCATACCCTGGCCAAACCCTAACCCGGACGATGCCGGGACAGTGGTGTGCCGCCCTATGGGACTCCCAATCACAGCCGGTTGTGAAGTTGGTCTAGGTTGTCAGGTAAGTTAGAGGTGATATGTTCCTTAACTAGCCCCTCAAAGCGCTTTGAGAGGCTAGCGACAACAGAAGTGAGTGCTACGGGGCGATTGTCATTTAGTTCAGTTAACTTTGCTTACTTGGGTACAGGAACAATGGTGGACATCTTCAAGCAAGTGGGGACAGCAGACTGGGATAGGAGAGATTGAATAGGTCTGTAAACACTCCAGCCAGGTGGTCTGCGCATGCTCTGAGGACATGGCTAGGGACACCGTCAGGGCCGGCAGCGTTGCAGGGGTTAACACGCTTTACTCACTTCGGCCACGGAGAATGAATCACAGTCCTTGGGAGCGGGGCATGTCGGTGGCACGTCTCGTGTCTGAGCCGTTGTCTCTGTACTGATGTTTTTCCTGTTTAATAACTGACTTACTGAAGGAATAACTACACTGTTTTGTATTCAATCATATTCCCAGTCCCCTTGCTATGGTTACAGTGCCTTGCAAAAGTATTCATCCCCTTTGGCGTTTTTCCTGTTTTGTTGCATTACAGCCTGTAATTTAAATGGATTTGATGTAATGGAAATACACAAAATAGTCTTGTTTAAAAAAAATAACTTGATTTGAAAAAAAAATCAAAACTGAAAAGTTGTGTGTGCATATGTATTCACCCCCTTTGCTATGAAGCCCCTAAATAGGATCTGGTGCAACCAATTACCTTCAGAAGTCACATAATTAGTCAAATAAAGTCCACCTGTGTGCAATCTAGGTGTCACATGATCTGTCACATGATCTCAGTATATATATACACCTGTACTGAAAGGCCCCAGAGTCTGCAACACCACTAAGCAAGGGGCACCATGAAGACCAAGAAGCTCTTCAAACAGGTCAGGGACAAAGTTGTGGAGAAGTACAGATCAGGGTTGGGTTATAAGAAAATATCAGAAACTTTGAACATCCCACGGAGCACCATTAAATCCATTATTTAAAAATGGAAAGAATATGGCACCACAACAAAACTGCCAAGAGAGGGCCGCCCACCAAAACTCACAGACCAGAAGGGCATTAATTAGAGAGGCAACGAAGAGACCAAAGATAACCCTGAAGGAGCTGCACAGCGGAGATTGGAGTATCTGTCAAAGGACCATTTTAAATTGTACACTCCACAGAGATTTATGGAAGAAAAAGCTCCATAGTGGAGATTGGAGTATCTGTCCGTGGGACAACTTTGAGCCTTACACTGTACAGAGCTGGGCTTTACGGAAGAGTATCCAGAAAAAAATACATTGCTTGAAGAAAGAAATAAGCAAACACATTTGGTGTTTGCCAAAAAGCATGTGGGAGTCTTCCCAAACATATGGAAGAAAGTACTCTGGTCAGATGATGAGACAAAGGAAAACGCTATGGGGGCCTTTTACACATCCCGTAAGGGGGAGTAACAATGGTTGAGCGTTTTTGCAGCGCGAGTACTACAGGCAATGTGTTGATTGAATTTCGGTAGCATTTTCCTCATATATGCTTTGTTAAAATCCCCAGTTACAATGGCCTCAGGATATTTGGTTTCCTTTGTAGATCCTTGAGGGCCGTTGTGGTATCGGCTTGAGTGGGAATATACATGGCTGTGACTATTACCGAATTCTCTTGGGAGGTAATATGGTCGGCATTTGATTTTGAGGTATTCTAGGTAGGTTGAACAAAATTACTTGAGTTTCTGTACGTTGTCACAATCACACTATTAGTAGTTAATCATGAAACATACACCACCATCTTTCTTCTCCCCGGAGAGTGCTTTATTCCTGTCTGCATGATGTACTTAGAACCCAGCTGTCTGTATGGACGGGGATAGTATATCTGGAGAGAGATGGACTGAGAACCCAGCTGGCTGTATGGACGGGGACAGTATATCTGGAGAGAGATGTACTGAGAACCCAGCTGGCTGTATGGACGGGGACAGTATATCTGTAGAGAGATGTACTGAGAACCCAGCTGGCTGTATGGACGAGGACAGTATATCTGTAGAGAGATGTACTGAGAACCCAGCTGGCTGTATGGACGGGGACAGTATATCTGTAGAGAGATGTACTGAGAACCCAGCTGGCTGTATGGACAGGGACAGTATATCTGGAGAGAGATGGACTGAGAACCCAGCTGGCTGTATGGACAGGGACAGTATATCTGGAGAGAGATGGACTGAGAACCCAGCTGGCTGTATGGACGGGGACAGTATATCTGGAGAGAGATGGACTGAGAACCTAGCTGGCTGTATTGACGGGGACAGTATATCCGGAGAGAGCCATGATTTTGTGAAACAGAATATCTTACAGTCCCTGACGTCTTTCTGGAAGGATATCCTTGCTCTGAGCTCTTCTACTTTATTGTCCAGAGACTGAACATTAGATAGCAATATACTCGGAAGCGTTGGATGGTGTCCATGCTTCCTGAGTCGGACTAGAAGTCCGCTCCGAATACCTCTTCTTCTCCGGTGGTGTCTTGGAGCAACCTCTGGGATAAGGTCAATTGCCCTGGGGGAGTACGAACAAACGATCCAATTCGGAAAAGTCATATTCCTGGTCATAATGCTGGTGAGTTTCCTCCGCTCTGATATCCCAAAGTTTTTTCCGGCTGTATGTAATAACACAAAAAAACATTCTGGACTAATAATGTAAGAAATAACACACACAAAAACAAAATACTGCAAAGTTGTTTAGAATCTAGAAGCAGAGCTGCCATGTCTGTCGGCACCATCTTTGCAACTTGGCCATTCACATGTCCTGTCTGACTAAGAGTACACTTAATGTTTATTACAAGACATAAAAGGAACAACATCATGATTCATGTTTTTAAGATTTGCACTGACGGTCTCATTTGCTGTGTTTTCTGTTGGGTTTTTCATCAATGTTTCAGGCTGCATTTAATTACAGTGTCTGTGTCCCAAAATTGACCCCTTATTCCCTATATAGAGCCCTATGAGCCCTGGTCAAAAGTACATACTGAATAGGGGTGCCATGTGGGATACATTCAGGCAGTACCTCATGAATAATTGCTACCTTGTAATAATCCAGTGTTTCTGTTTTGCAACAGATGTGAGTCAGAGAAATGAATCGTTTTATTCACATGAAAACTCCACTCATGACCCCAAGTCTTAGAAACCAAATATCTGATAGCTAATTTGTACATTAAGCCACCTGGAGTGTAATAGAGAGGCACAGAGAGAGAGGCATTGTCTGAGTGGTAAGGAGATAATACATATTCTGCTTTGAAATAAATGTACTGCATTGTTCTCAATGGGAGACAAACCGTGGATGGTAGGTAGACTTTCACTGTTAGAATAACTACTGAGCCGTGATGTCGTCATCTTTGTCATTTTAGGAATATGTCTTTCTGGAAAAACCCTTATGGCATCACTTGCCTTCTTTTGATAGAGAGAGATAGGGAGAGAGGGAAAGAGGGAGGAAGAGGGAGGGAGAGGGAAAGAGAGAGGGAGAGGGAGAGAGAGAAGGAGAGGGAAAGAGAGAGGTAGAGGGAAAGAGAGAGGGAGAGGGAAAGAGAGAAGTAGAGAGAAAGGGAGAGGGAAAGCGAGAGGGAGAGGGAAAGGGAGAGGGAGGGAGAGGGAAAGAGAGAAGTAGAGATGGAGAGGGAAAGAGAGAAGGAGAGGGAAAGAGAGAAGTAGAGGGAAAGAGAGAGGGAGAGGGAAAGAGAGAAGTAGAGAGAAAGGGAGAGGGAAAGAGAGAAGTAGAGGGAAAGAGAAAGGGAGAGGGAAAGAGAGAAGTAGAGAGAAAGGGAGAGGGAAAGCGAGAGGGAGAGGGAACGGGAGAGGGAAAGAGAGGGAGAGGGAAAGAGAGAAGTAGAGATAAAGGGAGAGAGAGGGAGAGGGAAAGAGAGGAGGGAAAGAGAGAAGTAGAGAGAGAGGGAAAGGGAGAGGGAAAGAGAGGGAGAGGGAAAGAGAGAACTAGAGATAAAGAGAGAGGGAAAGAGAGGGAGAGGGAAAGAGAGAAGTAGAGATAGAGAGGGAGAGGGAAAGAGAGAAGGAGGGGGAAAGAGAGAAGTAGAGATAAAGAGAGAAGGAGGGGAAAGAGAGAAGGAGAGAGAGAGGGAGAAGGAAAGAGAGAAGAGAGAGGGTGTCACGAATCCCGCCGAAGGTGGTTCCTCTTCCTATTTGGGCGGCCCTCGGCGGTCGTCGTCGCCGGCCTACTAGCTGCCACCGATCCCCTTTTCTGTTTCATTTAGTTTTGTCTGATTAGTCTCACCTGTTTCTTGTTTGGGTTTTGATTTGGGCTATTTAAACCAGGTATGACCGCCTGCTTTTGTGCAGGCTTGTTTTTCTGTTCATGTGTGTGTGGATTCTCGTGGACTCTTTCCTCCGGACTGTTTGGTCCTACTGTTGGGCTCGTTAAGTGATGCGCCTGTTTGGCATCACCGTTACTTGTTGTCCTGGAATAAATGACCACGATTGAACTACCTCTGCTCTCTGCGCCTGACTCCTCCATCCACTACTCCTAGAAGCCGTGACAGAGGGAGAGGGGAAGAGAGAGGGAGAGGGAAAGAGAAGGGAGGGCGAAATAGAGAAAAAGAGGAGGGAGAGGGAAAGAGAGAAAAGGAGAAGGAGAGGGAAATAGAGAAGGAGAGAGAAGGATAGAGAACTGTGATTTAGATGTCAAGGTGATTTGTGATATACACGTTGCCAGTCATGAAATCGGGCGTCTTTAATGCAATCCGTGGACAGCCGATGTTGCTGTTCTGAGTCAGTCGGGAAGAACAACAACGAACAACACTGGCGGTCATGACTAACAAAGCAGAACTGACAGAAACATGTTCATATCAGTGTCTTTCCTTTTCATATTCTAAAACCTCTGTGTTTTAGAATATGACTTCATCACAACATCATCTCCCATATGTCTCATATAGGCATGACTGTAGGTATGATTGTACCTACATGCCAGGCAATGAGTTTGATGGCGATCCCATCCATTGTGTTGGTGGATCTTCGAGAGAGTAACCCTCTATGCAAAAACAACCCCCTTTCTTCACACACAGGAAGGAACAATGCCTAATATGTTGCCCTATTCCTTTGGGGAGCATTGACAGGTCCCAGTCCAGTCAGACCTATAGTTACACACAGAGACAAGGAGCATTGACAGGTCCCAGTGCAGTCTATAAATATAGTTAGGGAGTGGCACAGCAAGCCAAATATGCCCCCCGATTGTCTTGTTCTGTCATTTCCCACAACATAGAACCTGCGTCCCAAATGGTACCGTATTGCCTATAAAGTGCACTACCACTACTATGGTAAAAACAAAACAAAATGGTGCACTTGGAAACAGGGTGCCATCTGGGAGGGATCCAGAGAGTGGGACAGATTAGATGAATGCATTTAGAATCTAGATAGCAAAGCCAGAGGACAGAAAGAGCTTGTAAAATATGCATGTGTGCTGAAAGACCTTTTGTCATAGTGGCCTGACTGAGCTTGACATGGGAATAGCCCAGCTTTCAGTGGTGGAGGAGGAGGAGGAGGAGGAGCGGAGCTGTGGGTACTTAAAATGTCAGGTACAAAGTGGCACATACAGCAACATGACGTGAGACCCCATCCGGCCCCGTTCTGCTCCTTTGTGCGGTTTGTGTGTGTGGGTTGTGTGTGTGTGTCCTGCTCTTACTCCTTGTCTCCTCTCCTGTCTGCCCATGGGTGGTTCATGGAACCTTCTAAAATAGAACTTCTGCAACCTCCCAAACAAAGGGGTCACAACTTGTCAGGAGCAGAAAAAGTCCAATCTGTCAGTCTGACTGACTGTCTATCTGCATCATCTGCTTGCTAGGGGAATCAAGTGGCTGGCTCAAAGACATATAGGTGAAATACTAAGCCCCTCCCACCCTAGCTGGAAATAAGGAAAGCTAGAACAGATATTCCCACAAGACAACAGCAGATGTTGAAAATGCTCAGCCCTGATCTACGTAGTTTGTATTGGGAATAGACTATAGACTAGGCTACCTCACCGCTAGGCTGCCTCACCGCTAGACTGCCTCACCGCTAGGCTAACTCACCGCTAGGCTACCTCACCGCTAGGATACCTCACCGCTAGGATACCTCACCACTAGGCTACCTCACCGCTGGGCTGCCTCACCGCTAGTAAACCTCATCGCTAGGATACCTCACCGCTAGGCTGCCTCACCGCTAGGATACCTCACCGGTAGGATACCTCACCACTAGGCTACCTCACCGCTGGGCTGCCTCACCGCTAGGCTACCTCACCGCTAGGATACCTCCCCGGTAGGATACCTCACCGCTAGGCTACCTCACCGCTGGGCTGCCTCACCACTAGGCTACCTCACCGCTAGTATACCTCACCGCTAGGATACCTCACCGCTAGGATACCTCACCGGTAGGATACCTCACCGCTAGGCTACCTCACCGCTAGGCTGCCTCATCGCTAGGCTGCCTCACCGCTAGGCTGCCTCACCGCTAGGCTACCTCACCGCTAGGCTACCTCACCGCTAGGATACCTCACCGCTAGGCTACCTCACCGCTAGGATACCTCACCGCTAGGCTACCTCACCGCTAGGATACCTCACCGCTAGGATGCCTCACCGCTAGGCTGCCTCACCGCTGGGCTGCTTCACCGCTAGGATACCTCACCGCTAGGATACCTCACCGCTAGGATACCTCACCGCTAGGCTGCCTCACCGCTAGGCTGCCTCACCGCTGAGCTGCCTCACCGCTAGGCTAACTCACCGCTAGGATACCTCACCGCTAGGATACCTCACCGCTAGGATACCTCACCGCTAGGATACCTCACCGGTAGGATACCGCACCGCTAGGCTACCTCACCGCTAGGCTGCCTCACCGCTAGGCTGCCTCACCACTGGGCTGCCTCACCGCTAGACTGCCTCACCGCTAGGCTACCTCACCACTAGGCTACCTCACCGCTAGGATACCTCACCGGTAGGATACCTCACCACTGGGCTGCCTCACCACTGGGCTGCCTCACCGTTAGGCTGCCTCACCGCTAGGCTGCCTCACCACTAGGCTACCTCACCGCTAGGATACCTCACCGGTAGGATACCTCACCACTGGGCTGCCTCACCACTGGGCTGCCTCACCGTTAGGCTGCCTCACCGCTAGGCTGCCTCACCGCTGCGCTGCTTCACCGCTAGTATACCTCACCACTAGGATACCTCACCGGTAGGATACCTCACCACTAGGCTACCTCACCGCTAGGCTACCTCACCGCTAGGATACCTCACCGGTAGGATACCTCACCACTAGGCTACCTCACCGCTAGGATACCTCACCGCTAGGCTACCTCACCGCTAGGCTACCTCACCGCTAGGCTACCTCACCGCTGGGCTGCCTCACCGCTAGGCTACCTCACCGCTAGGCTACCTCACCGCTAGGCTACCTCACCGCTGGGCTGCCTCACCGCTAGGCTACCTCACCGCTAGGCTACCTCACCGCTAGGCTACCTCACCGCTGGGCTGCCTCACCGCTAGGCTACCTCACCGCTAGGCTACCTCACCGCTGGGCTGCCTCACCGCTAGGCTACCTCACCGCTAGGCTACCTCACCGCTAGGCTACCTCACCGCTAGGCTGCCTCACCGCTGGGCTGCCTCACCGCTAGACTGCCTCACCGCTAGGCTACCTCACCGCTAGGCTGCCTCACCGCTAGACTGCCTCACCGCTAGGCTACCTCACTGCTAGGCTACCTCACCGCTAGGCTACCTCACCGCTAGGATACCTTACCGGTAGGATACCTCACCACTAGGCTACCTCACCACTAGGCTACCTCACCGCTAGGATACCTCACCGCTAGGCTGCCTCACCGCTAGGATACCTCACCGCTAGGCTGCCTCACCGCTGGGCTGCTTCACCGCTAGGCTACCTCACCGCTAGGCTACCTGTCCTCACCGCTAGGCTGCCTCACCGCTGGGCTGCCTCACCGCTAGACTGCCTCACCGCTAGGCTACTTCCACGCTGGGCTGCCTCACCGCTAGGCTACCTCACCGCTAGGCTACCTCACCGCTGGGCTGCCTCACCGCTGGGCTGCCTCACCGCTAGGCTACCTCACCGCTAGGCTACCTCACCGCTGGGCTACCTCACCGCTGGGCTGCCTCACCGCTAGACTGCCTCACTGCTGGGCTGCCTCACCGCTGGGCTGCCTCACCGCTAGGCTACCTCACCGCTAGGCTGCCTCACCGCTAGGCTACCTCACCGCTAGGCTACCTCACCGCTAGGCTGCCTCACCGCTGGGCTGCCTCACCGCTAGGCTACCTCACCCCTAGGATACCTCACCGGTAGGATACCTCACCACTAGGCTACCTCACCACTAGGCTACCTCACCGCTAGGATACCTCACCGCTAGGCTGCCTCACCGCTAGGATACCTCACCACTAGGCTGCCTCACCGCTGGGCTGCTTCACCGCTAGTATACCTCACCGCTAGGATACCTCACCGCTAGGATACCTCACCGGTAGGATACCTCACTGCTAGGCTACCTCACTGCTAGGCTACCTCACCGCCAGGCTGCCTCACCGCTAGGCTGCCTCACCGCTGCGCTGCTTCACCGCTAGTATACCTCACCACTAGGATACCTCACCGGTAGGATACCTCACCACTAGGCTACCTCACCGCTAGACTACCTCATCGCTAGGATACCTCACCGGTAGGATACCTCACCACTAGGCTACCTCACCACTAGGCTACCTCACCGCTAGGATGCCTCACCGCTAGGATACCTCACCGCTAGGCTGCCTCACCGCTGGGCTGCTTCACCGCTAGTATACCTCACCGCTAGGATACCTCACCACTAGGATACCTCACCACTAGGCTACCTCACCGCTAGGCTACCTCACCGCTAGGCTACCTCACCGCTAGGCTACCTCACCGCTAGGCTACCTCACCGCTGGGCTGCCTCACCGCTAGGCTACCTCACCGCTAGGCTACCTCACCGCTAGGCTACCTCACCGCTGGGCTGCCTCACCGCTAGGCTACCTCACCGCTAGGCTACCTCACCGCTAGGCTACCTCACCGCTAGGCTGCCTCACCGCTAGGCTGCCTCACCGCTGGGCTGCCTCACCGCTGGGCTACCTCACCGCTAGGCTGCCTCACCGCTAGGCTACCTCACCACTAGGCTGCCTCACCGCTGGGCTGCCTCACCGCTGGGCTGCCTCACCGCTAGACTGCCTCACCGCTAGGCTACCTCACCGCTAGGCTACCTCACCGCTAGGCTACCTTACCGGTAGGATACCTCACCACTAGGCTACCTCACCACTAGGCTACCTCACCGCTAGGATACCTCACCGCTAGGCTGCCTCACCGCTAGGATACCTCACCGCTAGGCTGCCTCACCGCTGGGCTGCTTCACCGCTAGGCTACCTCACCGCTAGGCTACCTCACCGCTAGGCTGCCTCACCGCTAGGCTGCCTCACCGCTGGGCTGCCTCACCGCTAGACTGCCTCACCGCTAGGCTACCTCCACGCTGGGCTGCCTCACCGCTAGGCTACCTCACCGCTAGGCTACCTCACCGCTGGGCTGCCTCACCGCTGGGCTGCCTCACCGCTAGGCTACCTCACCGCTAGGCTACCTCACCGCTAGGCTACCTCACCACTGGGCTGCCTCACCGCTAGGCTGCCTCACTGCTGGGCTGCCTCACCGCTGGGCTGCCTCACCGCTAGGCTACCTCACCGCTAGGCTACCTCACCGCTAGGCTGCCTCACCGCTAGGCTACCTCACCGCTAGGCTACCTCACCGCTAGGCTGCCTCACCGCTGGGCTGCCTCACCGCTAGGCTACCTCACCCCTAGGATACCTCACCGGTAGGATACCTCACCACTAGGCTACCTCACCACTAGGCTACCTCACCGCTAGGATACCTCACCGCTAGGCTACCTCACCGCTAGGCTGCCTCACCGCTGGGCTGCCTCACCGCTAGGCTACCTCACCCCTAGGATACCTCACCGGTAGGATACCTCACCACTAGGCTACCTCACCACTAGGCTACCTCACCGCTAGGATACCTTACCGGTAGGATACCTCACCACTAGGCTACCTCACCACTAGGCTACCTCACCGCTAGGATACCTCACCGCTAGGCTGCCTCACTGCTAGGATACCTCACCGCTAGGCTGCCTCACCGCTGGGCTGCTTCACCGCTAGGCTACCTCACCGCTAGGCTACCTCACCGCTAGTCTGCCTCACCGCTAGGCTGCCTCACCGCTGGGCTGCCTCACCGCTAGACTGCCTCACCGCTAGGCTACCTCCCCGCTGGGCTGCCTCACCGCTAGGCTACCTCACCGCTGGGCTGCCTCACCGCTAGGCTGCCTCACCGCTGGGCTACCTCACCGCTGGGCTACCTCACCGCTGGGCTGCCTCACCGCTAGACTGCCTCACTGCTGGGCTGCCTCACCGCTGGGCTGCCTCACCGCTAGGCTACCTCACCGCTAGGCTGCCTCACCGCTAGGCTACCTCACCGCTAGGCTACCTCACCGCTAGGCTGCCTCACCGCTGGGCTGCCTCACCGCTAGGCTACCTCACCCCTAGGATACCTCACCGGTAGGATACCTCACCACTAGGCTACCTCACCACTAGGCTACCTCACCGCTAGGCTACCTCACCGCTAGGCTACCTCACCGCTAGGCTACCTCACCGCTAGGATACCTCACCACTAGGATACCTCACCGCTGGGCTGCCTCACCGCTAGGATACCTTACCGGTAGGATACCTCACCGCTAGGCTGCCTCACCGCTGGGCTAACTCACCGCTGTGTTGCCTCACCGCTGGGCTGCCTCACCGCTAGGCTACCTCACCACTAGGATACCTCACCGGTAGGATACCTCACCACTAGGCTGGGCCTCACCGCTGGGACTGCCTCACCGCTAGGCTGCCTCACCGCTAGGATACCTCACCACTAGGCTACCTCACCACTGGGCTACCTCACCGCTAGACTGCCTCACCGCTAGGCTACTCACCGCCTCACCGCTGGGCTGCCTCAGGCTGCCTCACCGCTGGGCTGCCTCACCGCTGGGGCTACCTCACCGCTAGGCTGCCTCACCGCTGGGATACCTCACCACTGGGCTACCTCACCGCTAGGCTACCTCACCGCTAGGATACCTCACCGCTAGGCTGCCTCACCGCTAGGCTACCTCACCGCTAGGCTGCCTCACCGCTGGGCTGCCTCACCGCTAGGCTACCTCACCGCTAGGATACCTCACCGCTAGGATGCCCTCACCGCTGGGATACCTCACTGCTAGGACCTCACCGCCTCACCGCTAGGCTACCTCACCGCAGGCTGCCTCACCGCTAGGCTGCCTCACCGCTGGGCTGCCTCACCGCTAGGCTACCTCACCGCTAGGATGCCTCACCCTAGGCTGCTACCTCACCGCTAGGCTACCTCACCGCTAGGCTGCCTCACCGCTAGGCTGCCTCACCGCTGGGCTGCCTCACCGCTAGGCTACCTCACCGCTAGGCTACCTCACCGCTAGGATGCCTCACCGCTAGGCTACCTCACCGCTAGGCTGCCTCACCGCTAGGCTGCCTCACCGCTAGGCTGCCTCACCGCTGGGCTGCCTAGGCTACCTCACCGCTAGGATACCTCACCACTAGGCTACCTCACCGCTAGGCTACCTCACCGCTAGGCTACCTCACCGCTAGGGCTACTCACCCTCACCGCTAGGCTACCTCACCGCTGGGCTACCTCACCGCTAGGCTAGGCTACCTCACCGCTAGGCTGCCTCACCGCTAGGCTACCTCACCGCTAGGCTGCCTCACCGCTAGGCTGCCTCACCGCTAGGCTGCCTCACCGCTGGGCTACCTCACCGCTGGGCTGCCTCACCGCGCTAGGCTGCCTCACCGCTAGGCTGCCTCACCGCTAGGCTGCCTCACCGCTGGGCTGCTAGGATACCTCACCGCTGGGCTGCCTCACCGCTAGGACTGCCTCACCGCTAGGCTGCCTCACCGCTAGGCTACCTCACCGCTAGGCTGCCTCACCGCTAGGCTGCCTCACCGCTGGGCTGGGCTAGGCCTCACCACTGGGCTGCCTCACCGCTAGACTGCCTCACCGCTAGGCTACCTCACCGCTAGGCTACCTCACCGCTAGGCTACCTCACCGCTAGGATACCTCACCGCTAGGATACCTCACCACAGGCTACCTCACCACTAGGCTACCTCACCGCTGGGCTGCCTCACCGCTAGGCTGCCTCACCGCTGGGCTGCCTCACCGCTAGGCTGCCTCACCGCTGGGCTGCTTCACCGCTAGGCTACCTCACCGCTAGGCTACCTCACCGCTGGGCTGCCTCACCGCTGGGGCCTCACCGCCTCACCGCTAGGCTGCCTCACCGCTAGGCTGCCTCACCGCTAGGCTCACCTCACCGCCGCTGGGCTGCCTCACCGCTAGGCTACCTCACCGCTAGGCTGCCTCACCGCTGGGCTGCCTCACCGCTGGGCTGCCTCACCGCTAGGCTACCTCACCGCTAGGCTACCTCACCGCTAGGCTACCTCACCGCTGGGCTGCCTCACCGCTAGGCTACCTCACCGCTAGGCTACCTCACCGCTGGGCTGCCTCACCGCTAGGCTACCTCACCGCTAGGCTGCCTCACCGCTAGGCTGCCTCACCGCTAGGCTGCCTCACCGCTAGGCTACCTCACCGCTAGGCTACCTCACCGCTAGGCTGCCTCACCGCTGGGCTGCCTCACCGCTAGGCTACCTCACCCTAGGCTACCTCACCGGCTAGGATGCCTCACCGCTAGGCTGCCTCACCACTAGGCTACCTCACCGCTAGGCTACCTCACCGCTAGGCTACCTCACCGCTAGGCTGCCTCACCGCTGGGCTGCCTCACCGCTGGGCTGCCTCACCGCTAGGATACCTCACCGCTGGGATACCTCACCGCTAGGCTGCCTCACCACTAGGCTACCTCACCGCTAGGCTGCCTCACCGCTAGGCTAGGCCTCACCGCTAGGGATACCTCACCGCTGGGCTGCCTCACCGCTAGGCTACCTCACCGCTAGGGCTGCCTCACCGCTAGGCTACCTCACCGCTAGGCTACCTCACCGCTAGGCTGCCTCACCGCTAGGCTACCTCACCGCTAGGCTACCTCACCGCTAGGTTACCTCACCGCTAGGCTGCCTCACCGCTGGGCTGCCTCACCGCTAGGCTGCCTCACCGCTGGGCTACCTCACCGCTGGGCTGCCTCACCGCTAGGCTACCTCACCGCTGGGCTGCCTCACCGCTAGGCTACCTCACCGCTAGGCTACCTCACCGCTGGGCTGCCTCACCGCTGGGCTGCCTCACCGCTAGACTGCCTCACTGCTGGGCTGCCTCACCGCTGGGCTGCCTCACCGCTAGGCTACCTCACCGCTAGGCTGCCTCACCGCTAGGCTACCTCACCGCTAGGCTACCTCACCGCTAGGCTGCCTCACCGCTGGGCTGCCTCACCGCTAGGCTACCTCACCCCTAGGCTACCTCACCGGCTAGGATGCCTCACCGCTCACCTCACCGCTAGGCTACCTCACCACTAGGGCTACCTCACCGCTAGGCTACCTCACCGCTAGGCTACCTCACCGCTAGGCTACCTCACCGCTAGGCTACCTCACCGCTAGGATACCTCACCGCTAGGATACCTCACCGCTGGGCTGCCTCACCGCTAGGCTGCCTCACCGCTGGGATACCTCACCGCTAGGCTGCCTCACCGCTAGGCTGCCTCTGGATTAGGCTGCCTGTCACCGCTGCCTCACCGCTAGGATACCTCACCGGTAGGATACCTCACCACTAGGCTGCCTCACCGCTCGGCTGCCTCACCGCTAGGCTGCCTCACCGCTAGGCTGCCTCACCGCTTGGCTGCCTCACCACTGGGCTGCCTCACCGCTAGACTGCCTCACCGCTAGGCTACCTCACCGCTAGGCTACCTCACCGCTAGGCTACCTCACCGCTAGGATACCTCACCGCTAGGATACCTCACCGCTAGGATACCTAACCGCTGGGCTGCCTCACCGCTAGGCTGCCTCACCGCTAGGCTACCTCACCGCTAGGCTACCTCACCGCTAGGATACCTCACCGCTAGGATACCTCACCACTAGGCTACCTCACCGCTAGGCTGCCTCACCGCTAGGATACCTCACCGCTAGGCTGCCTCACCGCTGGGCTGCTTCACCGCTAGTATACCTCTCCGCTAGGATACCTCACCGCTAGGCTACCTCACCGCTAGGATACCTCACCGCTAGGATACCTCACCGCTAGGATACCTCACCGCTGGGCTGCCTCACCGCTAGACTGCCTCACCGCTAGGCTACCTCACCGCTAGGCTACCTCACCGCTAGGATACCTCACCGGTAGGATACCTCACCACTAGGCTACCTCACCGCTAGGCTGCCTCACCGCTAGGATACCTCACCGCTAGGCTGCCTCACCGCTGGGCTGCTTCACCGCTAGGCTACCTCACCGCTAGGATACCTCACCGCTAGGCTACCTCACTGCTAGGCTACCTCACCGCTAGGCTGCCTCACCGCTGGGCTGCCTCACCGCTAGCCTGCCTCACCGCTAGCCTGCCTCACCGCTAGCCTACCTCACCGCTGGGCTGCCTCACCGCTGGGCTGCCTCACCGCTAGGCTACCTCACCGCTAGGCTACCTCACCACTAGGATACCTCACCGGTAGGATACCTCACCACTAGGCTGCCTCACCGCTGGGCTGCCTCACCGCTAGGATACCTCACCGCTAGGCTACCTCACCGCTAGGATACCTCACCGCTAGGCTGCCTCACCGCTAGGCTGCCTCACCACTGGGCTGCCTCACCGCTAGGCTGCCTCACCGCTAGGCTACCTCACCGCTAGGCTACCTCACCGCTAGGATACCTCACCGCTAGGATACCTCACCGCTAGGCTACCTCACCGCTAGGATACCTCACCGCTAGGATACCTCACCGCTAGGATACCTCACCGCTAGGCTACCTCACCGCTAGGCTACCTCACCACTAGGATACCTCACCGGTAGGATACCTCACCACTAGGCTACCTCACCGCTGGGCTGCCTCACCGCTAGGATACCTCACCGCTAGGCTGCCACACCGCTTGGCTGCCTCACCACTGGGCTGCCTCACCGCTAGACTGCCTCACCGCTAGGCTACCTCACCGCTAGGCTACCTCACCGCTAGGATACCTCACCGCTAGGCTACCTCACCGCTAGGATACCTCACCGCTAGGATACGTCACCGGTAGGATACCTCACCGCTAGGCTGCCTCACCGCTAGGCTGCTTCACCGCTAGGCTACCTCACCGCTAGGCTGCCTCACCGCTGGGCTGCCTCACCGCTAGACTGCCTCACCGCTAGACTGCCTCACCGCTAGGCTACCTCACCGCTAGGCTACCTCACCGCTAGGCTGCCTCACCGCTAGGCTGCCTCACCGCTAGGCTGCCTCACCGCTGGGCTGCCTCACCGCTGGGCTGCCTCACCGCTAGCCTGCCTCACCGCTAGCCTGCCTCACCGCTAGCCTGCCTCACCGCTGGGCTGCCTCACCGCTAGGCTACCTCACCGCTAGGCTACCTCACCGCTAGGCTACCTCACCGCTAGGCTACCTCACCGCTAGGCTGCCTCACCGCTAGGATGCCTCACCGCTAGGCTGCCTCACCGCTGGGCTGCCTCACCGCTAGGCTGCCTCACCGCTAGGCTGCCTCACCGCTAGGCTGCCTCACCGCTAGGCTGCCTCACCGCTGGGCTGCCTCACCGCTAGGCTACCTCACCGCTAGGCTACCTCACCGCTAGGCTACCTCACCACTAGGCTGCCTCACCGCTGGGCTGCCTCACCGCTAGGATGCCTCACCGCTAGGCTACCTCACCGCTAGGATACCTCACCGCTAGGCTGCCTCACCGCTGGGCTGCCTCACCACTGGGCTGCCTCACCGCTAGGCTGCCTCACCGCTGGGCTGCCTCACCGCTAGGCTACCTCACCGCTCACCGCTAGGCTACCTCACCGCTAGGCTGCCTCACCGCTAGGCTACCTCACCGCTAGGCTACCTCACCGCTAGGCTACCTCACCGCTAGGATACCTCACCACTAGGCTGGCTCTCACCGCTGGGCTGCCTCACCGCTAGGATACCTCACCGCTAGGCTACCTCACCGCTAGGATACCTCACCGCTAGGCTGCCTCACCGCTGGGCTGCCTCACCACTGGGCTGCCTCACCGCTAGACTGCCTCACCGCTAGGCTACCTCACCGCTAGGCTACCTCACCGCTAGGCTACCTCACCGCTAGGATACCTCACCGCTAGGCTACCTCACCGCTAGGCTACCTCACCGCTAGGCTACCTCACCGCTAGGATACCTCACCGCTAGGATACCTCACCGCTGGGCTGCCTCACCGCTAGGCTACCTCACCGCTAGGCTGCCTCACCGCTAGGCTGCCTCACCGCTAGGCTACCTCACCGCTAGGCTACCTCACCGCTAGGATACCTCACCGCTAGGCTACCTCACCGCTAGGCTACCTCACCGCTAGGCTACCTCACCGCTGGGCTGCCTCACCGCTAGGATACCTCACCGCTAGGCTACCTCACCGCTAGGCTACCTCACCGCTAGGCTGCCTCACCGCTAGGCTACCTCACCGCTGGGCTGCCTCACCGCTAGGCTACCTCACCGCTAGGCTACCTCACCGCTAGGCTACCTCACCGCTAGGCTACCTCACCGCTAGGATACCTCACCGCTAGGATACTCACCGGTAGGATACCTCACTGCTAGGCTACCTCACCGCTAGGCTACCTCACCGCTAGGCTACCTCACCGCTAGGCTACCTCACCGCTAGGCTACCTCACCGCTAGGATACCTCACCACTAGGCTACCTCACCACTAGGCTACCTCACCGCTGGGCTGCCTCACCGCTAGGCTACCTCACCGCTAGGATACCTCACCGGTAGGATACCTCACCGCTAGGCTACCTCACCGCTAGGCTACCTCACCGCTAGGCTACCTCACCGCTAGGATACCTCACTGCTAGGCTACCTCACCGCTAGGCTACCTCACCGCTAGGCTACCTCACCGCTAGGCTACCTCACCGCTAGGCTACCTCACCGCTAGGCTACCTCACCGCTAGGCTACCTCACCGCTAGGCTACCTCACCGCTAGGCTACCTCACCGCTAGGCTACCTCACCGCTAGGATGCCTCACCGCTAGGCTACCTCACCGCTAGGCTACCTCACCGCTAGGCTACCTCACCGCTAGGCTACCTCACCGCTGGGCTGCCTCACCGCTAGGCTACCTCACCGCTAGGCTACCTCACCGGTAGGATACCTCACCTGCTGGGCTGCCTCACCGCTAGGCTACCTCACCGCTAGGCTACCTCACCGCTAGGCTACCTCACCGCTAGGCTGCCTCACCGCTAGGCTGCCTCACCGCTAGGCTGCCTCACCGCTAGGCTGCCTCACCGCTAGGCTACCTCACCGCTAGGCTACCTCACCGCTAGGCTACCTCACCGCTAGGCTACCTCACCACTAGGCTACCTCACCGCTAGGCTACCTCACCGCTAGGCTACCTCACCGCTAGGCTACCTCACCGCTAGGCTGCCTCACCGCTAGGCTACCTCACCGCTAGGATACCTCACCGCTAGGCTACCTCACCGCTAGGATACCTCACCGCTAGGATACCTCACCGCTAGGCTACCTCACCGCTAGGCTACCTCACCGCTAGGCTACCTCACCGCTAGGCTACCTCACCGCTAGGATACCTCACCACTAGGCTACCTCACCGCTGGGCTGCCTCACCGCTAGGATACCTCACCGCTAGGCTGCCTCACCGCTTGGCTGCCTCACCACTGGGCTGCCTCACCGCTAGACTGCCTCACCGCTAGGCTACCTCACCGCTAGGCTACCTCACCGGTAGGCTACCTCACCGCTAGGATACCTCACCGCTAGGATACCTCACCGGTAGGATACCTCACTGCTAGGCTACCTCACCGCTAGGCTACCTCACCGCTAGGCTACCTCACCGCTAGGCTACCTCACGGTAGGATACCTCACCGGTAGGATACCTCACCGTTAGGCTGCCTCACCGCTAGGATACCTTACCGGTAGGATACCTCACCGCTAGGCTGCCTCACCGCTGGGCTTCCTCACCGCTGTGCTGCCTCACCGCTAGGCTGCCTCACCGCTAGGCTGCCTCACCGCTAGGATACCTCACCGCTAGGCTACCTCACCGCTAGGATACCTCACCGCTAGGATACCTCACCGGTAGGATACCTCACTGCTAGGCTACCTCACCGCTAGGCTACCTCACCGCTAGGCTACCTCACCGCTAGGATACCTCACCGCTAGGATACCTCACCGCTAGGATACCTCACCGCTAGGATACCTCACCGCTAGGCTACCTCACCGCTAGGCTACCTCACCGCTAGGCTACCTCACCTCTAGGCTGCCTCACCGCTAGGATACCTTACCGGTAGGATACCTCACCGCTAGGCTGCCTCACCGCTGGGCTGCCTCACCGCTGTGTTGCCTCACCGCTAGGCTGCCTCACCGTTAGGCTGCCTCACCGCTAGGATACCTCACCGCTAGGCTGCCTCACCGCTGGGCTGCCTCACCGCTAGTATACCTCTCCGCTAGGATACCTCACCGCTAGGATACCTCACCGGTATACCTCACTGCTAGGCTACCTCACCGCTAGGCTACCTCACCGCTAGGATACCTCACCGCTAGGCTGCCTCACCGCTAGGCTGCCTCACCGCTGGGCTGCCTCACCGCTAGGCTGCCTCACCGCTAGGCTGCCTCACCGCTAGGCTGCCTCACCGCTAGGCTACCTCACCGCTAGGCTACCTCACCGCTAGGCTACCTCACCGCTAGGATACCTCACCGCTAGGCTACCTCACCGCTAGGCTGCCTCACCGCTGGGCTGCCTCACCGCTAGGCTACCTCACCGCTAGGCTACCTCACCGCTAGGCTACCTCACCGCTAGGCTACCTCACCGCTAGGCTACCTCACCGCTGGGCTACCTCACTGCTAGGCTGCCTCACCGCTAGGCTACCTCACCGCTGGGATACCTCACCGCTGGGATACCTCACCGCTAGGCTACCTCACCGCTAGGCTACCTCACCGCTGGGCTGCCTCACCGCTAGGATACCTCACCGCTAGGCTGCCTCACCGCTAGGCTGCCTCACCGCTAGGCTGCCTCACCGCTGGGGCCTCACCGCTGGGCTACCTCACCGCTAGGCTACCTCACCGCTAGGCTACCTCACCGCTAGGCTACCTCACCGGTAGGCTACCTCACCGCTAGGCTACCTCACCGCTAGGCTACCTCACCGCTAGGATGCCTCACTGCTAGGCCTCACCGCTAGGCTACCTCACCGCTAGGCTACCTCACCGCTAGGCTACCTCACCGCGCTGGGCTACCTCACCGCTAGGCTACCTCACCGCTAGGCTACCTCACCGCTAGGCTGCCTCACCGCTAGGCTGCCTCACCGCTAGGCTACCTCACCGCTAGGCTGCCTCACCGCTAGGATACCTCACCGCTAGGCTGCCTCACCGCTAGGCTACCTCACCGCTAGGCTACCTCACCGCTAGGATACCTCACCGCTAGGCTACCTCACCGCTAGGATACCTCACCGATAGGATACCTCACCGCTGGGCTGCCTCACCGCTAGGCTGCCTCACCGCTAGGCTACCTCACCGCTAGGCTACCTCACCGCTAGGATGCCTCACCGCTAGGATACCTCACCGCTAGGATACCTCACCGGTAGGATACCTCACTGCTAGGCTACCTCACCGCTGGGCTGCCTCACCGCTAGGCTACCTCACCGCTAGGCTGCCTCACCGCTAGGCTACCTCACCACTAGGCTGCCTCACCGCTAGACTGCCTCACCGCTAGGCTGCCTCACCGCTAGGCTGCCTCACCGCTAGGATACCTCACCGCTAGGATACCTCACCGCTAGGCTACCTCACCGCTAGGATACCTCACCGCTAGGATACCTCACCGCTAGGATACCTCACCGGTATACCTCAGGCTACCTCACCGCTAGGCTACCTCACCGCTAGGCTGCCTCACCGCTAGGCTGCCTCACCACTAGGCTGCCTCACCGCTGGGCTGCCTCACCGCTAGGCTACCTCACCGCTAGGCTACCTCACCGCTAGGCTACCTCACCGCTAGGCTACCTCACCGCTAGGATGCCTCACCCTCACCGCTAGGATACCTCACCGCTGGGCTACCTCACCGCTAGGCTACCTCACCGCTAGGCTACCTCACCGCTAGGCTACCTCACCGCTAGGCTACCTCACCGCTAGGCTACCTCACCGCTAGGCTACCTCACCGCTAGGCTACCTCACCGCTAGGCTACCTCACCGCTAGGATACCTCACCGCTAGGATACCTCACCGCTAGGCTGCCTCACCGCTAGGATACCTTACCGGTAGGATACCTCACCGCTAGGCTGCCTCACCGCTGGGCTGCCTCACCGCTGTGCTGCCTCACCGCTAGGCTGCCTCACCGTTAGGCTGCCTCACCGCTAGGCTGCCTCACCGCTAGGCTTCCTCACCGCTAGGATACCTCACCGCTAGGCTACCTCACCGCTAGGCTACCTCACCGCTAGGATACCTCACCGCTAGGCTACCTCACCGCTAGGCTACCTCACCGCTAGGCTACCTCACCGCTAGGCTACCTCACCGCTAGGCTACCTCACCGCTAGGATACCTCACCGCTAGGCTACCTCACCGCTAGGCTACCTCACCGCTAGGCTACCTCACCGCTAGGCTACCTCACCGCTAGGCTACCTCACCGCTAGGCTACCTCACCGCTAGGCTACCTCACCGCTAGGCTACCTCACCTCTAGGCTGCCTCACCGCTAGGATACCTCACCGGTGGGATGCCTCACCGCTAGGCTGCCTCACCGCTGGGCTGCCTCACCGCTGTACCACCGGTTGCCTCACCGCTAGGCTGCCTCACCGCTGGGCTGCCTCACCGCTAGGCTGCCTCACCGCTAGGCTGCCTCACCGCTGGGCTGCCTCACCGCTAGGTATACCTCACCGCTAGGATACCTCACCGCTAGGCTACCTCACCGGTAGGATACCTCACCGCTAGGCTACCTCACCGCTAGGCTACCTCACCGCTAGGATACCTCACTGCTAGGCTGCCTCACCGCTAGGCTGCCTCACCGCTGGGCTGCCTCACCGCTAGACTGCCTCACCGCTGGGGCTACCTCACCGCTAGGCTACCTCACCGCTAGGCTACCTCACCGCTAGGCTACCTCACCGCTAGGCTGCCTCACCGCTAGGCTCACCTCACCGCTCACCGCTAGGCTGCCTCACCGCTAGGCTACCTCACCGCTGGGCTGCCTCACCGCTAGCCTGCATCACCGCTAGGCTACCTCACCGCTAGGCTACCTCACCGCTAGGCTACCTCACCGCTAGGCTACCTCACCGCTAGGCTACCTCACCGCTAGGCTACCTCACTGCTAGGCTACCTCACCGCTAGGCTACCTCACCGCTAGGCTACCTCACCGCTAGGATACCTCACCACTAGGCTACCTCACCACTAGGCTACCTCACCGCTGGGCTGCCTCACCGCTAGGATACCTCACCGCTAGGCTGCCTCACAGCTTGGCTGCCTCACCACTGGGCTGCCTCACCACTGGGCTGCCTCACCACTGGGCTGCCTCACCGCTAGGCTACCTCACCGCTAGGCTACCTCACCGCTAGGCTACCTCACCGCTAGGCTACCTCACCGCTAGGATACCTCACCGCTAGGCTACCTCACCGCTAGGCTACCTCACCGCTAGGCTACCTCACCGCTAGGCTACCTCACCGCTAGGCTACCTCACCGCTAGGCTACCTCACCGCTAGGCTACCTCACCGCTAGGCTACCTCACCGCTAGGCTACCTCACCGCTAGGCTACCTCACCGCTAGGCTACCTCACCGCTAGGCTACCTCACCGCTAGGCTGCCTCACCGCTAGGATACCTCACCGGTAGGATACCTCACCGCTAGGCTACCTCACCGCTAGGATGCCTCACCGCTAGGATACCTCACCGCTAGGCTACCTCACCGCTAGGCTGCCTCACCGCTAGGCTACCTCACCGCTAGGATACCTCACCACTAGGCTACCTCACCGCTGGGCTGCCTCACCGCTGGGCTGCCTCACCGCTAGGCTGCCTCACCGCTAGGATACCTCACCCTGGGCTGCCTCACCTCTCGGCTGCCTCACCGCTAGGATACCTCACCGCTAGGATACCTCACCGCTAGGCTGCCTCACCGCTAGGCTTCCTCACCGCTGTGTTGCCTCACCGCTAGGCTGCCTCACCGCTAGGCTGCCTCACCGCTAGGATACCTCACCGCTAGGATACCTCACCGCTAGGATACCTCACCGCTAGGCTACCTCACCGCTAGGCTGCCTCACCGCTGGGCTGCCTCACCGCTAGGCTGCCTCACCGCTGGGCTGCCTCACCGCTAGACTGCCTCACCGCTAGGCTACCTCACCGCTAGGCTACCTCACCGCTAGGATACCTCACCGGTAGGATACCTCACCACTAGGCTACCTCACCGCTAGGCTGCCTCACCGCTAGGATACCTCACCGCTAGGCTGCCTCACCGCTGGGCTGCCTCACCGCTAGTATACCTCTCCGCTAGGATACCTCACCGCTAGGATACCTCACCGCTAGGATACCTCACCGCTAGGCTGCCTCACCGCTAGGCTGCCTCACCGCTGGGCTGCCTCACCGCTAGGCTGCCTCACCGCTAGGCTTCCTCACCGCTAGGCTGCCTCACCGCTGGGCTGCCTCACCGCTGGGCTGCCTCACCGCTAGGCTGCCTCACCGCTAGGCTACCTCACCGCTAGGCTACCTCACCGCTAGGCTACCTCACCGCTAGGCTGCCTCACCGCTAGGCTACCTCACCGCTAGGCTGCCTCACCGCTAGGCTACCTCACCGCTAGGCTGCCTCACCGCTGGGCTGCTTCACCGCTAGTATACCTCACCGCTAGGATACCTCACCGCTAGGATACCTCACCGCTAGGATACCTCACCGCTAGGCTTCCTCACCGCTAGGCTGCCTCACCGCTGGGCTGCCTCACCGCTAGGCTGCCTCACCGCTGGGCTGCCTCACCGCTAGGCTGCCTCACCGCTAGGCTACCTCACCGCTAGGCTGCCTCACCGCTAGGCTGCCTCACCGCTGGGCTGCCTCACTGCTAGGCTGCCTCACCGCTAGGCTACCTCACCGCTAGGCTACCTCACCGCTAGGCTGCCTCACCGCTGGGCTGCCTCACCGCTGGGCTGCCTCACCGCTGGGCTGCCTCACCGCTAGCCTGCCTCACCGCTAGGCTACCTCACCGCTAGGCTGCCTCACCGCTGGGCTGCTTCACCGCTAGTATACCTCTCCGCTAGGATACCTCACCGCTAGGATACCTCACCGGTATGATACCTCACTGCTAGGCTACCTCACCGCTAGGCTACCTCACCGCTAGGATACCTCACCGCTAGGCTGCCTCACCGCTAGGCTGCCTCACCGCTGGGCTGCCTCACCGCTATGCTGCCTCACCGCTAGGCTACCTCACCGCTAGGCTGCCTCACCGCTAGGTTGCCTCACCGCTGGCTGCCTCACCGCTGGGCTGCCTCACCGCTGGGCTGCCTCACCGCTAGCCTGCCTCACCGCTAGGCTACCTCACCGCTGGGCTGCCTCACCGCTAGGCTACCTCACCGCTAGGCTACCTCACCGCTAGGCTACCTCACCGCTAGGCTACCTCACCGCTAGGCTACCTCACCGCTAGGCTACCTCACCGCTAGGCTACCTCACCACTAGGATACCTCACCTGTAGGATACCTCACCGCTAGGCTGCCTCACCGCTGGGCTGCCTCACCGCTAGGCTACCTCACCGCTAGGCTGCCTCACCGCTAGGCTGCCTCACCGCTAGGCTGCCTCACCGCTGGGCTGCCTCACCGCTAGACTGCCTCACCGCTAGGCTACCTCACCGCTAGGATACCTCACCGCTAGGATACCTCACCGCTAGGATACCTCACCGGTAGGATACCTCACCGCTAGGCTACCTCACCGCTAGGATGCCTTACCGCTAGGATACGTCACCGGTAGGATACCTCACCACTAGGCTACCTCACCGCTGGGCTGCCTCACCGCTAGGCTACCTCACCGCTAGGATACCTCACCGGTAGGATACCTCACCTCTAGGCTGCCTCACCACTAGGATACCTTACCGGTAGGATACCTCACCGCTAGGCTGCCTCACCGCTGGGCTGCCTCACCGCTGTGCTGCCTCACCGCTAGGCAACCTCACCGTTAGGCTGCCTCACCGCTAGGATACCTCACCGCTAGGCTTCCTCACCGCTAGGATACCTCACCGTAGGATACCTCACCGCTAGGCTACCTCACCGCTAGGATACCTCACCACTAGGATACCTCACCGGTAGGATACCTCACCGCTAGGCTACCTCACCGCTAGGCTACCTCACCGCTAGGCTACCTCACCGCTAGGATACCTCACCGCTAGGATACCTCACCGCTAGGCTACCTCACCGCTGGGCTGCCTCACCGCTAGGCTACCTCACCGCTAGGATACCTCACCGCTAGGATACCTCACCTCTAGGCTGCCTCACCGCTAGGATACCTTACCGGTAGGCTACCTCACCGCTGGGCTGCCTCACCGCTAGGCTACCTCACCGCTAGGATACCTCACCGCTAGGATACCTCACCTCTAGGCTGCCTCACCGCTAGGATACCTTACCGCTAGGATACCTCACCGCTAGGATACCTCACCGCTAGGCTGCCTCACCGCTAGGCTGCCTCACCGCTAGGCTGCCTCACCGCTAGGCTGCCTCACCGCTAGGCTGCCTCACCGCTGGCTGCCTCACCGCTGGGCTGCCTCACCGCTAGGCTACCTCACCGCTGGGCTACCTCACCGCTAGGCTACCTCACCTGCTAGGCTACCTCACCGCTGGGCTACCTCACTGCTAGGCTACCTCACCGCTAGGCTACCTCACCACTAGGATACCTCACCGGTAGGATACCTCACCACTAGGCTACCTCACCGCTGGGCTGCCTCACCGCTGGGCTACCTCACCGCTAGGCTGCCTCACCGCTAGGCTGCCTCACCGCTAGGCTGCCTCACCGCTGGGCTGCCTCACCGCTAGGCTGCCTCCTCACCGCTAGGCTACCTCACCTCACCGCTAGGCTACCTCACCGCTGGGCTGCCTCACCGCTGGGCTGCCTCACCGCTAGGATACCTCACCGCTAGGCTGCCTCACCGCTGGGCTGCCTCACCGCTAGGCTACCTCACCGCTAGGATACCTCACCGCTAGGATACCTCACCTCTAGGCTGCCTCACCGCTAGGATACCTTACCGGTAGGATACCTCACCGCTAGACTGCCTCACCGCTAGGCTACCTCACTGCTAGGCTACCTCACCGCTAGGCTACCTCACCGCTAGGATACCTCACCGCTAGGCTGCCTCACCGCTAGGCTGCCTCACCGCTAGGCTGCCTCACCGCTAGGCTGCCTCACCGCTAGGCTACCTCACCGCTAGGCTGCCTCACCGCTAGGCTACCTCACCGCTAGGCTACCTCACCGCTAGGCTACCTCACCGCTAGGCTACCTCACCGCTAGGCTACCTCACCGCTAGGCTACCTCACCGCTAGGCTACCTCACCGCTAGGCTGCCTCACCGCTAGGCTGCCTCACCGCTGGGCTGCCTCACCGCTAGCCTGCCTCACCGCTAGGCTACCTCACCGCTAGGCTACCTCACCGCTAGGCTACCTCACCGCTAGGCTACCTGCTAGGCTGCCTCACCGCTAGGCTGCCTCACCGCTAGGCTGCCTCACCGCTGGCTGCCTCACCGCACTGGGCTGCCTCACCGCTAGGCTACCTCACCGCTAGGCTTCCTCACCGCTAGGCTGCCTCACCGCTGGGCTGCCTCACCGCTAGACTGCCTCACCGCTAGGCTACCTCACCGCTAGGCTACCTCACCGCTAGGCTACCTCACCGCTGGGCTGCCTCACCGCTAGGATACCTCACCGCTAGGCTGGCTGCTGCCTCACCGCTGGGCTGCCTCACCGCTAGGCTGCCTCACCGCTAGGCTGCCTCACCGCTAGGCTACCTCACCGCTAGGATACCTCACCGCTAGGCTGCCTCACCGCTAGGATACCTCACCGCTAGGATACCTCACCGCTAGGATACCTCACCACTAGGCTACCTCACCACTAGGCTACCTCACCGCTAGGCTACCTCACCGCTAGGCTACCTCACCGCTAGGCTACCTCACCGCTAGGCTGCCTCACCGCTAGGCTACCTCACCGCTAGGGATACCTCACCGCTAGGCTGCCTCACCGCTAGGCTACCTCACCGCTAGGCTACCTCACCGCTAGGATACCTCACCGCTAGGATACCTCACCGCTAGGATACCTCACCGCTAGGATACCTCACTGCTAGGCTACCTCACTGCTAGGCTACCTCACCGCTAGGATACCTCACCACTAGGCTACCTCACCGCTGGGCTGCCTCACCGCTAGGCTACCTCACCGCTAGGATACCTCACCGGTAGGATACCTCACCTCTCGGCTGCCTCACCGCTAGGATACCTTACCGGTAGGATACCTCACCGCTAGGCTGCCTCACCGCTAGGCTTCCTCACCGCTGTGTTGCCTCACCGCTAGGCTGCCTCACCGTTAGGCTGCCTCACCGCTAGGATACCTCACCGCTAGGATACCTCACCGCTAGGATACCTCACCGCTAGGCTACCTCACCGCTAGGCTGCCTCACCGCTCGGCTGCCTCACCGCTAGGCTGCCTCACCGCTAGGCTGCCTCACCGCTTGGCTGCCTCACCACTGGGCTGCCTCACCGCTAGGCTTCCTCACCGCTAGGCTGCCTCACCGCTGGGCTGCCTCACCGCTGGGCTGCCTCACCGCTAGGCTGCCTCACCGCTGGGCTGCCTCACCGCTAGGACTGCCTCACCGCTAGGCTACCTCACCGCTAGGCTACCTCACCACTAGGATACCTCACCGTGGGATACCTCACCGCTAGGCTGCCTCACCGCTAGGCTGCCTCACCGCTAGGCTGCCTCACCGCTGGGCTGCTTCACCGCTAGGTATGCCTCACCGCTGGGATACCTCACCGCTAGGATACCTCACCGCTAGGCTACCTCACCGCTAGGCTACCTCACCGCTAGGGCTACCTCACCGCTAGGATGCCTCACCGCTGGGCTAGGCTGCCTCACCGCTAGGCTACCTCACCGCTAGGCTACCTCACCGCTAGGCTACCTCACCGCTAGGCTACCTCACCGCTAGGATACCTCACCGCTAGGCTACCTCACCGCTAGGCTGCCTCACCGCTAGGCTGCCTCACCGCTAGGCTACCTCACCGCTAGGCTACCTCACCACTAGGATGCCTCACCGCTAGGATACCTCACCACTAGGCTACCTCACCGCTGGGCTGCCTCACCGCTGGGCTACCTCACCGCTAGGCTGCCTCACCGCTAGGCTGCCTCACCGCTAGGCTGCCTCACCGCTGGGCTGCCTCACCGCTGGGCTGCCTCACCGCTAGGCTGCCTCACTGCTAGGCTACCTCACCGCTAGGCTACCTCACCGCTGGGCTGCCTCACCGCTGGGATACCTCACCGCTAGGCTGCCTCACCGCTAGGCTGCCTCACCGCTGGGCTGCCTCACCGCTAGGCTACCTCACCGCTAGGCTTCCTCACCGCTAGGCTGCCTCACCGCTGGGCTGCCTCACCGCTAGCTGCCTCACCGCTAGGCTACCTCACCACTAGGCTACCTCACCGCTAGGCTACCTCACCGCTGGGCTGCCTCACCGCTAGGATACCTCACCGCTAGGCTGCCTCACAGCTTGGCTGCCTCACCGCTGGGCTGCCTCACCGCTAGGATACCTCACCGCTAGGCTTCCTCACCGCTAGGCTACCTCACCGCTAGGATACCTCACCGCTAGGATACCTCACCGCTAGGATACCTCACCGCTAGGCTACCTCACCACTAGGCTACCTCACCACTAGGCTACCTCACTGCTAGGCTACCTCACCGCTAGGCTACCTCACCGCTAGGCTGCCTCACCGCTAGGATACCTCACCGCTAGGCTTCCTCACCGCTAGGCTACCTCACCGCTAGGCTACCTCACCGCTAGGCTACCTCACCGCTAGGATACCTCACCGCTAGGATACCTCACCGGTAGGATACCTCACCGGTAGGATACCTCACTGCTAGGCTACCTCACCGCTAGGCTACCTCACCGCTAGGATACCTCACCACTAGGCTACCTCACCGCTGGGCTGCCTCACCGCTAGGCTACCTCACCGCTAGGATACCTCACCGCTAGGATACCTCACCTCTCGGCTGCCTCACCGCTAGGATACCTCACCGGTAGGGATACCGCCTCACCGCTAGACTGCCTCACCGCTAGGCTTCACCTCAGGCCGCTGTGCTGCCTCACCGCTAGGCTGCCTCACCGCTGGCTGCTTCACCACTGGCTGCTCACCGCTAGTATACCTCACCGCTAGGATACCTCACCGCTAGGCTGCCTCACCGCTAGGCTGCCTCACCGCTGGACTGCCTCACCGCTAGGCTACCTCACCGCTAGGCTACCTCACCACTAGGATACCTCACCGGTAGGATACCTCACCACTAGGCTACCTCACCGCTGGGCTGCCTCACCGCTAGGATACCTCACCGCTAGGCTGCCTCACCGCTAGGCTGCCTCACCGCTAGGCTGCCTCACCGCTGGGCTGCCTCACCGCTAGGCTACCTCACCGCTAGGATACCTCACCGCTAGGATACCTCACCGCTAGGATACCTCACCGGTAGGATACCTCACCGCTAGGCTACCTCACCGCTAGAATACCTCACCGGTAGGATACCTCACTGCTAGGCTACCTCACCTCTAGGCTACCTCACTGCTAGGCTACCTCACCGCTAGGCTACCTCACCGCTAGGATACCTCACCGGTAGGATACCTCACCACTAGGCTGCCTCACCGCTGGGCTGCCTCACCGCTAGGCTACCTCACCGCTAGGATAGCTCACCGCTAGGATACCTCACCGCTAGGCTGCCTCACCGCTAGGATACCTCACCGGTAGGATACCTCACCGCTAGGCTACCTCACCGCTAGGATACCTCACCGCTAGAATACCTCACCGGTAGGATACCTCACCGCTAGGCTACCTCACCTCTAGGCTACCTCACTGCTAGGCTACCTCACCGCTAGGCTACCTCACCGCTAGGATACCTCACCGGTAGGATACCTCACCGGTAGGATACCTCACCACTAGGCTGCCTCACCGCTGGGCTGCCTCACCGCTAGGCTACCTCACCGCTAGGATAGCTCACCGCTAGGATACCTCACCTCTAGGCTGCCTCACCGCTAGGATACCTTACCGGTAGGATACCTCACCGCTAGGCTGCCTCACCGCTGGGCTGCCTCACCGCTGTGCTGCCTCACCGCTAGGCTGCCTCACCGTTACGCTGCCTCACCGCTAGGATACCTCACCGCTAGGCTTCCTAACCGCTAGGCTGCCTCACCGCTGGGCTGCCTCACCGCTAGGCTGCCTCACCGCTAGGCTACCTCACCGCTAGGCTACCTCACCGCTAGGATACCTCACCACTAGGCTACCTCACCGCTAGGCTGCCTCACCGCTAGGATACCTCACCGCTAGGCTGCCTCACCGCTGTGCTGCTTCACCGTTAGTATACCTCACCGCTAGGCTGCCTCACCGCTGGGCTGCCTCACCGCTAGGATACCTCACTGCTAGGATACCTCACCTCTCGGCTGCCTCACCGCTAGGATACCTTACCGGTAGGATACCTCACCGCTAGGCTGCCTCACCGCTAGGCTTCCTCACCGCTGTGTTGCCTCACCGCTAGGCTGCCTCACCGTTAGGCTGCCTCACCGCTAGGATACCTCACCGCTAGGATACCTCACCGCTAGGCTTCCTCACCGCTAGGCTGCCTCACCGCTGGGCTGCCTCACCGCTAGGCTGCCTCACCGCTGGGCTGCCTCACCGCTAGACTGCCTCACCGCTAGGCTACCTCACCGCTAGGCTACCTCACCGCTAGGATACCTCACCGGTAGGATACCTCACCACTAGGCTACCTCACCGCTAGGCTGCCTCACCGCTAGGATACCTCACCGCTAGGCTGCCTCACCGCTGGGCTGCTTCACCGCTAGTATACCTCTCCGCTAGGATACCTCACCGCTAGGATACCTCACCGGTATGATACCTCACTGCTAGGCTACCTCACCGCTAGGCTACCTCACCGCTAGGATACCTCACCGCTAGGCTGCCTCACCGCTAGGCTGCCTCACCGCTGGGCTGCCTCACCGCTAGGCTGCCTCACCGCTAGGCTACCTCACCGCTAGGCTACCTCACCGCTAGGCTACCTCACCGCTAGGATACCTCACCGCTAGGCTACCTCACCGCTAGGCTGCCTCACCGCTGGGCTGCCTCACTGCTGGGCTGCCTCACCGCTAGCCTGCCTCACCGCTAGGCTACCTCACCGCTGGGCTGCCTCACCGCTAGGCTACCTCACCGCTAGGCTACCTCACCGCTAGGCTGCCTCACCGCTAGGCTGCCTCACCGCTGGGCTGCCTCACCGCTAGACTGCCTCACCGCTAGGCTACCTCACCGCTGGGCTGCCTCACCGCTAGGCTACCTCACCGCTAGTCTACCTCACCGCTAGGCTACCTCACCGCTGTGCTGCCTCACCGCTAGGCTACCTCACCGCTAGGCTGCCTCACCGCTAGGATACCTCACCGCTAGGCTGCCTCACCGCTGGGCTGCTTCACCGCTAGTATACCTCACCGCTAGGATACCTCACCGCTAGGATACCTCACCGGTAGGATACCTCACTGCTAGGCTACCTCACCGCTAGGCTGCCTCACCGCTAGGCTGCCTCACCGCTGGGCTGCTTCACCGCTAGTATACCTCACCGCTAGGATACCTCACCGCTAGGATACCTCACCGGTAGGATACCTCACCGCTAGGCTACCTCACCGCTAGGCTGCCTCACCGCTAGGCTGCCTCACCGCTGGGCTGCCTCACCGCTAGGATACCTCACCGCTAGGATACCTCACCGCTAGGATACCTCACCGCTAGGATACCTCACCGCTAGGCTACCTCACCGCTAGGCTGCCTCACCGCTAGGCTGCCTCACCGCTGGGCTGCTCACCGCTAGTATACCTCACCGCTAGGATACCTCACCGCTAGGATACCTCACCGGTAGGATGCCTCACTGCTAGGCTACCTCACCGCTAGGCTGCCTCACCGCTGGGCTGCCTCACCGCTGGGCTGCCTCACCGCTAGGATGCCTCACCGCTAGGATACCTCACCGCTAGGATACCTCACCGCTAGGATACCTCACCGCTAGGATACCTCACCGCTAGGATACCTCACCGCTAGGCTACCTCACCGCTAGGATACCTCACCGCTAGAATACCTCACCGGTGGGATACCTCACTGCTAGGCTACCTCACCTCTAGGCTACCTCACTGCTAGGCTACCTCACCGCTAGGCTACCTCACCGCTAGGATACCTCACCGCTAGGATACCTCACCACTAGGCTGCCTCACCGCTGGGCTGCCTCACCGCTAGGCTACCTCACCGCTAGGATAGCTCACCGCTAGGATACCTCACCTCTAGGCTGCCTCACCGCTAGGATACCTCACCGGTAGGATACCTCACCGCTAGGCTACCTCACCGCTAGGATACCTCACCGCTAGAATACCTCACCGGTAGGATACCTCACTGCTAGGCTACCTCACCGCTAGGCTACCTCACCGCTAGGCTACCTCACCGCTAGGCTACCTCACCGCTAGGATACCTCACCGGTAGGATACCTCACCACTAGGCTGCCTCACCGCTGGGCTGCCTCACCGCTAGGCTACCTCACCGCTAGGATAGCTCACCGCTAGGATACCTCACCTCTAGGCTGCCTCACCGCTAGGATACCTTACCGGTAGGATACCTCACCGCTAGGCTGCCTCAGGCTGCCTCACCGCTGGGCTGCCTCACCGCTGTGCTGCCTCACCGCTAGGCTGCCTCACCCTAGGTGCCTCACTGCCTCACCGCTGGGATACCTCACCGCTAGGCTTCCTCACCGCTGGGCTGCCTCACCGCTGGGCTGCCTCACCGCTAGGATACCTCACCGCTAGGCTGCCTCACCGCTGTGCTGCTTCACCGTTAGTATACCTCACCGCTAGGCTGCCTCACCGCTGGGCTGCCTCACCGCTAGGATACCTCACCGCTAGGCTGCCTCACCGCTGTGCTGCTTCACCGTTAGTATACCTCACCGCTAGGCTGCCTCACCGCTGGGCTGCCTCACCGCTAGGATACCTCACTGCTAGGATACCTCACCTCTCGGCTGCTTCACCGCTAGGATACCTTACCGGTAGGCTGCCTCACCGCTAGGCTTCCTCACCGCTGTGTTGCCTCACCGCTAGGCTGCCTCACCGTTAGGCTGCCTCACCGCTAGGCTGCCTCACCGTTAGGCTGCCTCACCGCTAGGATACCTCACCGCTAGGCTTCCTCACCGCTAGGCTGCCTCACCGCTGGGCTGCCTCACCGCTAGGCTGCCTCACCGCTGGGCTGCCTCACCGCTAGACTGCCTCACCGCTAGGCTACCTCACCGCTAGGCTACCTCACCGCTAGGATACCTCACCGGTAGGATACCTCACCACTAGGCTACCTCACCGCTAGGCTGCCTCACCGCTAGGATACCTCACCGCTAGGCTGCCTCACCGCTGGGCTGCTTCACCGCTAGTATACCTCACCGCTAGGATACCTCACCGCTAGGATACCTCACCCGGTATGATACCTCACTGCTAGGCTACCCTCACCGCTAGGCTACCTCACCGCTAGGCTACCTCACCGCTAGGCTGCCTCACCGCTAGGCTGCCTCACCGCTGGGCTGCCTCACCGCTAGGCTGCCTCACCGCTAGGCTACCTCACCGCTAGGCTACCTCACCGCTAGGCTACCTCACCGCTAGGATACCTCACCGCTAGGCTACCTCACCGCTAGGCTGCCTCACCGCTGGGCTGCCTCACTGCTGGGCTGCCTCACCGCTAGCCTGCCTCACCGCTAGGCTACCTCACCGCTGGGCTGCCTCACCGCTAGGCTACCTCACCGCTAGGCTACCTCACCGCTAGGCTACCTCACCGCTAGGCTACCTCACCGCTAGGCTACCTCACTGCTAGGCTACCTCACCGCTAGGCTACCTCACCACTAGGATACCTCACCGGTAGGATACCTCACCACTAGGCTGCCTCACCGCTGGGCTGCCTCACCGCTAGGATACCTCACCGCTAGGCTGCCTCACCGCTAGGCTGCCTCACCGCTTGGCTGCCTCACCACTGGGCTGCCTCACCGCTAGACTGCCTCACCGCTAGGCTACCTCACCGCTAGGCTACCTCACCGCTAGGATACCTCACCGCTAGGATACCTCACCGGTAGGATACCTCACCGCTAGGCTACCTCACCGCTAGGATACCTCACCGCTAGGATACCTCACCGCTAGGATACCTCACCGGTAGGATACCTCACTGCTAGGCTACCTCACCGCTAGGCTACCTCACCGGTAGGATACCTCACCACTAGGCTACCTCACCGCTGGGCTGCCTCACCGCTAGGCTACCTCACCGCTAGGATACCTCACCGGTAGGATACCTCACCTCTAGGCTGCCTCACCGCTAGGATACCTTACCGGTAGGATACCTCACCGCTAGGCTGCCTCACCGCTGGGCTGCCTCACCGCTAGGCTGCCTCACCGCTAGGCTGCCTCACCGTTAGGCTGCCTCACCGCTAGGCTGCCTCACCGCTAGGATACCTCACCGCTAGGATACCTCACCGCTAGGATACCTCACCGGTAGGATACCTCACCGCTAGGATACCTCACCGCTAGGATACCTCACCGCTAGGCTACCTCACCGCTAGGATACCTCACCGCTAGGATACCTCACCGCTAGGCTCACCCTAGGCACCTCACCGCTAGGCTACCTCACCGCTAGGCTACCTCACCGCTAGGCTACCTCACCGCTAGGCTACCTCACCGCTAGGATACCTCACCGCTAGGCTGCCTCACCACTAGGCTACCTCACCGCTGGGCTGCCTCACCGCTAGGCTACCTTACCGGTAGGATACCTCACCGCTAGGCTGCCTCACCGTTACGCTGCCTCACCGCTAGGATACCTCACCGCTAGACTTCCTCACCGCTAGGCTGCCTCACCGCTAGGCTGCCTCACCGCTGGGCTGCCTCACCGCTAGACTGCCTCACCGCTAGGCTACCTCACCGCTAGGATACCTCACCGGTAGGATACCTCACCACTAGGCTAGCTCACCGCTAGGCTGCCTCACCGCTAGTATACCTCAACGCTAGGCTGCCTCACCGCTGTGCTGCTTCACCGCTAGTATACCTCACCGCTAGGAGACCTCACCGCTAGGCTACCTCACCGCTAGGCTACCTCACCGCTGGGCTGCCTCACCGCTAGGCTACCTCACCGCTAGGCTACCTCACCGCTAGGCTGCCTCACCGCTAGGCTGCCTCACCGCTGGGCTGCCTCACCGCTAGACTGCCTCACCGCTGGGCTACCTCACCGCTGGGCTGCCTCACCTGCTAGGCTACCTCACCGCTAGGCTACCTCACCGCTAGGCTACCTCACCGCTGTGCTGCCTCACCGCTAGGCTACCTCACCGCTAGGCTACCTCACCGCTAGGCTACCTCACCGCTAGGATACCTCACCGCTAGGCTGCCTCACCGCTAGGATACCTCACCGCTAGGCTGCCTCACCGCTGGGCTGCTTCACCGCTAGTATACCTCACCGCTAGGATACCTCACCGCTAGGATACCTCACCGGTAGGATACCTCACTGCTAGGCTACCTCACCGCTAGGCTGCCTCACCGCTAGGCTGCCTCACCGCTGCGCTGCTTCACCGCTGCGCTGCTTCACCGCTAGTATACCTCACCGCTAGGATACCTCACCGCTAGGCTGCCTCACCGCTAGGCTGCCTCACCGCTGGACTGCCTCACCGCTAGGCTACCTCACCGCTAGGCTACCTCACCACTAGGATACCTCACCGGTAGGATACCTCACCACTAGGCTACCTCACCGCTGGGCTGCCTCACCGCTAGGATACCTCACCGCTAGGCTGCCTCACCGCTAGGCTGCCTCACCACTGGGCTGCCTCACCGCTAGACTGCCTCACCGCTAGGATACCTCACCGCTAGGATACCTCACCGCTAGGATACCTCACCGCTAGGATACCTCACCGCTAGGATACCTCACCGCTAGGATACCTCACCGCTAGGCTACCACACCGCTAGGATACCTCACCGCTAGAATACCTCACCGGTAGGATACCTCACTGCTAGGCTACCTCACCTCTAGGCTACCTCACTGCTAGGCTACCTCACCGCTAGGATACCTCACCGCTAGGATACCTCACCGGTAGGATACCTCACCACTAGGCTGCCTCACCGCTGGGCTGCCTCACCGCTAGGCTACCTCACCGCTAGGATAGCTCACCGCTAGGATACCTCACCTCTAGGCTGCCTCACCGCTAGGATACCTTACCGGTAGGATACCTCACCGCTAGGCTGCCTCACCGCTGGGCTGCCTCACCGCTGTGCTGCCTCACCGCTAGGCTGCCTCACCGCTACGCTGCCTCACCGCTAGGATACCTCACCGCTAGGCTTCCTCACCGCTAGGCTGCCTCACCGCTGGGCTGCCTCACCGCTAGGCTGCCTCACCGCTAGGCTACCTCACCGCTAGGCTACCTCACCGCTAGGATACCTCACCACTAGGCTACCTCACTGCTAGGCTGCCTCACCGCTAGGATACCTCACCGCTAGGCTGCCTCACCGCTGTGCTGCTTCACCGTTAGTATACCTCACCGCTAGGCTGCCTCACCGCTGGGCTGCCTCACTGCTAGGATACCTCACTGCTAGGATACCTCACCGCTAGGCTGCCTCACCGCTGGGCTGCCTCACCGCTAGACTGCCTCACCGCTAGGCTACCTCACTGCTAGGCTACCTCACCGCTAGGCTACCTCACCGCTAGGCTACCTCACCGCTAGGATACCCCACCACTAGGCTACCTCACCGCTAGGCTGCCTCACCGCTAGGATACCTCACCGCTAGGCTGCCTCACCGCTAGGATACCTCACTGCTAGGATACCTCACCGCTAGGCTGCCTCACCGCTGGGCTGCCTCACCGCTAGACTGCCTCACCGCTAGGCTACCTCACTGCTAGGCTACCTCACCGCTAGGCTACCTCACCGCTAGGATACCTCACCGCTAGGCTGCCTCACCGCTAGCCTGCCTCACCGCTAGCCTGCCTCACCGCTAGGCAACCTCACCGCTGGGCTGCCTCACCGCTGGGCTAGGCCTCACCGCTAGGCTGCCTCACCGCTCAGGCTGATACCTCACCGCTAGGCTACCTCACCGCTAGGCTACCTCACCGCTAGGCTACCTCACCGCTAGGCTACCTCACCGCTAGGCTGCCTCACCGCTGGGCTGCCTCACCGCTAGACTGCCTCACCGCTAGGCTACCTCACCGCTAGGCTACCTCACCGCTAGGCTACCTCACCACTAGGGTACCTCACCGCTAGGCTACCTCACCGCTAGGATACCTCACCGCTAGGCTGCCTCACCGCTAGGATACCTCACCGCTAGGCTGCCTCACCGCTGGGCTGCTTCACCGCTAGTATACCTCACCGCTAGGATACCTCACCGCTAGGATACCTCACCGGTAGGATACCTCACTGCTAGGCTACCTCACCGCTAGGCTGCCTCACCGCTGCGCTGCTTCACCGCTAGTATACCTCACCGCTAGGATACCTCACCGCTAGGATACCTCACCGCTAGGCTGCCTCACCGCTAGGCTACCTCACCGCTAGGCTACCTCACCGCTAGGCTACCCCACCACTAGGATACCTCACCGGTAGGATACCTCACCACTAGGCTACCTCACCGCTAGGCTGCCTCACCGCTGGGCTGCTTCACCGCTAGTATACCTCACCGCTAGGATACCTCACCGCTAGGATACCTCACCGGTATGATACCTCACTGCTAGGCTACCTCACCGCTAGGCTACCTCACCGCTAGGATACCTCACCGCTAGGCTGCCTCACCGCTAGGCTGCCTCACCGCTAGGCTGCCTCACCGCTAGGCTGCCTCACCGCTAGGCTACCTCACCGCTAGGCTACCTCACCGCTAGGCTACCTCACCGCTAGGATACCTCACCGCTAGGATACCTCACCGCTAGGATACCTCACCGCTAGGCTGCCTCACCGCTGGGCTGCCTCACCGCTAGGCTGCCTCACCGCTAGGCTACCTCACCGCTAGGCTACCTCACCACTAGGCTACCTCACCGCTAGGCTACCTCACCTCACCGCTAGGCTGCCTCACCGCTAGGATACCTCACCGCTAGGCTGCCTCACCGCTGGGCTGCTTCACCGCTAGTATACCTCACCGCTAGGATACCTCACCGCTAGGATACCTCACCGGTAGGATACCTCACTGCTAGGCTACCTCACCGCTAGGCTGCCTCACCGCTGCGCTGCCTCACCGCTAGTATGCCTCACCGCTAGGATCACCTCACCGCTAGGCTGCCTCACCGCTAGGCTACCTCACCGCTAGGCTACCTCACCGCTAGGCTACCCCACCACTAGGATGCCTCACCGCTGGGCTGCCTCACCACTAGGCTACCTCACCGCTGGGCTGCCTCACCGCTAGGATACCTCACCGCTAGGCTGCCTCACCGCTAGGCTGCCTCACCACTGGGCTACCTCACCGCTAGGATACCTCACCGCTAGGATACCTCACCGCTAGGATACCTCACCGCTAGGCTACCTCACCGCTAGGATACCTCACCACTAGGATACCTCACAGGTAGGATACCTCACTGCTAGGCTACCTCACCGCTAGGCTACCTCACTGCTAGGATACCTCACCGCTAGGCTTCCTCACCGCTAGGCTGCCTCACCACTGGGCTGCCTCACCGCTGGGCTGCCTCACCGCTAGGCTACCTCACCGCTAGGCTACCTCACCGCTAGGATCCTCACCGCTAGGGATACCTCACCACTAGGCTACCTCACCGCTAGGCTGCCTCACCGCTGGGCTGCTTCACCGCTAGTATACCTCACCGCTAGGATACCTCACCGCTAGGATACCTCACCGGCTATGATGCCTCACTGCTAGGCTACCTCACCGCTAGGCTACCTCACCGCTAGGATACCTCACCGCTAGGCTGCCTCACCGCTAGGCTGCCTCACCGCTAGGCTGCCTCACCGCTAGACTGCCTCACCGCTAGGCTACCTCACCGCTAGGCTACCTCACCGCTAGGCTACCTCACCGCTAGGCTACCTCACCGCTAGGATACCTCACCGCTAGGATACCTCACCGCTAGGCTGCCTCACCGCTGGGCTGCCTCACCGCTGGGCTGCCTCACCGCTAGACTGCCTCACCGCTAGGCTGCCTCACCGCTGGGCTGCCTCACCGCTAGGCTACCTCACCGCTAGGCTACCTCACCGCTAGGCTACCTCACCGCTGAGCTGCCTCACCGCTAGGCTGCCTCACCGCTGGGCTGCTTCACCGCTAGTATACCTCACCGCTAGGATACCTCACCGCTAGGATACCTCACCGGTAGGATACCTCACTGCTAGGCTACCTCACCGCTAGGCTGCCTCACCGCTAGGCTGCCTCACCGCTGCGCTGCTTCACCGCTGCGCTGCTTCACCGCTAGTATACCTCACCGCTAGGATACCTCACCGCTAGGCTGCCTCACCGCTAGGCTGCCTCACCGCTGGACTGCCTCACCGCTAGGCTACCTCACCGCTAGGCTACCTCACCACTAGGATACCTCACCGGTAGGATACCTCACCACTAGGCTACCTCACCGCTGGGCTGCCTCACCGCTAGGATACCTCACCGCTAGGCTGCCTCACCGCTAGGCTGCCTCACCACTGGGCTGCCTCACCGCTAGACTGCCTCACCGCTAGGATACCTCACCGCTAGGATACCTCACCGCTAGGATACCTCACCGCTAGGATACCTCACCGGTAGGATACCTCACCGCTAGGCTACCTCACCGCTAGGCTACCACACCGCTAGGATACCTCACCGCTAGAATACCTCACCGGTAGGATACCTCACTGCTAGGCTACCTCACCTCTAGGCTACCTCACTGCTAGGCTACCTCACCGCTAGGCTACCTCACCGCTAGGATACCTCACCGGTAGGATACCTCACCACTAGGCTGCCTCACCGCTGGGCTGCCTCACCGCTAGGCTACCTCACCGCTAGGATAGCTCACCGCTAGGATACCTCACCTCTAGGCTGCCTCACCGCTAGGATACCTTACCGGTAGGATACCTCACCGCTAGGCTGCCTCACCGCTACGCTGCCTCACCGCTAGGATACCTCACCGCTAGGCTTCCTCACCGCTAGGCTGCCTCACCGCTGGGCTGCCTCACCGCTAGGCTGCCTCACCGCTAGGCTACCTCACCGCTAGGCTACCTCACCGCTAGGATACCTCACCACTAGGCTACCTCACTGCTAGGCTGCCTCACCGCTAGGATACCTCACCGCTAGGCTGCCTCACCGCTGTGCTGCTTCACCGTTAGTATACCTCACCGCTAGGCTGCCTCACCGCTGGGCTGCCTCACCGCTAGGATACCTCACTGCTAGGATACCTCACCGCTAGGCTGCCTCACCGCTGGGCTGCCTCACCGCTAGACTGCCTCACCGCTAGGCTACCTCACTGCTAGGCTACCTCACCGCTAGGCTACCTCACCGCTAGGCTACCTCACCGCTAGGATACCCCACCGCTAGGCTGCCTCACCGCTAGGCTGCCTCACCGCTAGGATACCTCACCGCTAGGCTGCCTCACCGCTGTGCTGCTTCACCGTTAGTATACCTCACCGCTAGGCTGCCTCACCGCTGGGCTGCCTCACCGCTAGGATACCTCACTGCTAGGATACCTCACCGCTAGGCTGCCTCACCGCTGGGCTGCCTCACCGCTAGACTGCCTCACCGCTAGGCTACCTCACTGCTAGGCTACCTCACCGCTAGGCTACCTCACCGCTAGGATACCTCACCGCTAGGCTGCCTCACCGCTAGCCTGCCTCACCGCTAGCCTGCCTCACCGCTAGGCAACCTCACCGCTGGGCTGCCTCACCGCTAGGCTACCTCACCGCTAGGCTACCTCACCGCTGGGCTGCCTCACCGCTAGGCTACCTCACCGCTAGGCTACCTCACCGCTAGGCTACCTCACCGCTAGGCTACCTCACCGCTAGGCTGCCTCACCGCTGGGCTGCCTCACCGCTAGACTGCCTCACCGCTAGGCTACCTCACCGCTAGGCTACCTCACCGCTAGGGTACCTCACCACTAGGGTACCTCACCACTAGGCTACCTCACCACTAGGCTACCTCACCGCTAGGATACCTCACCGCTAGGCTGCCCCACCGCTAGGATACCTCACCGCTAGGCTGCCTCACCGCTAGGATACCTCACCGCTAGGGTACCTCACCACTAGGCTACCTCACCGCTAGGATACCTCACCGCTAGGCTGCCCCACCGCTAGGATACCTCACCGCTAGGCTGCCTCACCGCTGGGCTGCTTCACCGCTAGTATACCTCACCGCTAGGATACCTCACCGGTAGGATACCTCACTGCTAGGCTACCTCACCGCTAGGCTGCCTCACCGCTGCGCTGCTTCACCGCTAGTATACCTCACCGCTAGGATACCTCACCGCTAGGCTGCCTCACCGCTAGGCTACCTCACCGCTAGTCTACCTCACCGCTAGGCTACCCCACCACTAGGATACCTCACCGGTAGGATACCTCACCACTAGGCTACCTCACCGCTGGGCTGCCTCACCGCTAGGATACCTCACCGCTAGGCTGCCTCACCGCTAGGCTGCCTCACCACTGGGCTACCTCACCGCTAGGATACCTCACCGGTAGGATACCTCACCGCTAGGCTACCTCACCGCTAGGATACCTCACCACTAGGATACCTCACAGGTAGGATACCTCACTGCTAGGCTACCTCACCGCTAGGCTACCTCACTGCTAGGATACCTCACCGCTAGGCTTCCTCACCGCTAGGCTGCCTCACCACTGGGCTGCCTCACCGCTGGGCTGCCTCACCGCTAGGCTACCTCACCGCTAGGCTACCTCACCGCTAGGATCCCTCACCGCTAGGATACCTCACCACTAGGCTACCTCACCGCTAGGCTGCCTCACCGCTGGGCTGCTTCACCGCTAGTATACCTCACCGCTAGGATACCTCACCGCTAGGATACCTCACCGGTATGATACCTCACTGCTAGGCTACCTCACCGCTAGGCTACCTCACCGCTAGGATACCTCACCGCTAGGCTGCCTCACCGCTAGGCTGCCTCACCGCTGGGCTGCCTCACCGCTAGACTGCCTCACCGCTAGGCTACCTCACCTCACCGCTCACCGGATACCTCACCGCTAGGATACCTCACCGCTAGGATACCTCACCGCTAGGCTGCCTCACCGCTGGGCTGCCTCACCGCTGGGCTGCCTCACCGCTAGACTGCCTCACCGCTAGGCTACCTCACCGCTGGGCTGCCTCACCGCTAGGCTACCTCACCGCTAGGCTACCTCACCGCTAGGCTACCTCACCGCTGAGCTGCCTCACCGCTAGGCTACCTCACCGCTAGGCTACCTCACCGCTAGGCTACCTCACCGCTAGTCTGCCTCACCGCTAGGCTGCCTCACCGCTGGGCTGCCTCACCGCTAGACTGCCTCACCGCTAGGCTACCGCTGGGCTGCCTCACCGCTAGGCTACCTCACCGCTAGGCTACCTCACCGCTAGGCTACCTCACCGCTGGGCTGCCTCACCGCTGGGCTGCCTCACCGCTAGGCTACCTCACCGCTAGGCTACCTCACCGCTAGGCTACCTCACCGCTAGGCTACCTCACCGCTAGGCTGCCTCACCTGTATCCTAGCGGTGAGGTATCCTAGCGGTGAGGTATCCTAGCGGTGAGGCAGCCTAGCGGTGAGGCAGCCTAGCGGTGAGAGCTGAATACCTTGGCTGACTAGGTGAAAAATCGGTCAAAGTGCCCTTGCGCAAGGTAATTTGCTCCAGGGGCACTTTACTACTTTTTCCTGCCTTACACCTTTTCCTTCTGTATGTGGCAAAAAAACAACAACAGTTTTGATAAATAATCTCAAACCCTTTCCCTAACCCGGACAATTGTGCGCCGCCCTAATGGGTCTACTCGGTCGCCTGCCACACAGCCCAGGATCAAACCCAGGTCTGTAGTGATGCCTCTAGCACTGGCGTTGCAGTGCCTTAGACCGTTGCGCCACTCGACAGGCACCCCATCCATACTGTAAGTTATCAATACATTTTATTACAGTATGTTCAGTGTCCCCCCTCCCTCCTTTCCAAATGAACTGCCTCATATCTCATATAGAACACTAGTATGGTCCACAGCAAACATAAACGCTTCTACGTCACAGACACGGTATTAAACCACAGTAGAAACCTGAAACAGCACATCTCAACACTATGCATTACAGTTCCATAGAAAAAAACAGGGAGGGTGAATCAACAGAATGTCTCAGTTAACACTAGCCAGCCCACAGTCTGTAGCCACCCGTATGATCTTAACTAGACTAAACTAGCGAGCCCACAGTCTGTCCTGTAGCCACCCGTATGATCTTAACTAGACTAAACTAGCCAGCCCACAGTCTGTCCTGTAGCCACCCGTATGATCTTAACTAGACTAAACTAGCGAGCCCACAGTCTGTCCTGTAGCCACCCGTATGATCTTAACTAGACTAAACTAGCCAGCCCACAGTCTGTCCTGTAGCCACCCGTATGATCTTAACTAGACTAAACTAGCTCGCCCACAGTCTGTCCTGTAGCCACCCGTATGATCTTAACTAGACTAAACTAGCTAAACTAGCCCACAGTCTGTCCTGTAGCCACCCGTATGATCTTAACTAGACTAAACTAGCTAGCCCACAGTCTGTCCTGTAGCCACCCGTATGATCTTAACTAGACTAAACTAGCCAGCCCACAGTCTGTCCTGTAGCCACCCGTATGATCTTAACTAGACTAAACTAGCCAGCCCACAGTCTGTCCTGTAGCCACCCGTATGATCTTAACTAGACTAAACTAGCCAGCACACAGTCTGTCCTGTAGCCACCCGTATGATCTTAACTAGACTAAACTAGCTAGCCCACAGTCTGTCCTGTAGCCAATAACACCTCAGCTGGTTCAAAATGAACCAATAATAATAATAATGAAATGGGTGTCTCAAAATGGCACCCTATTCCCTATATAGTGCACTACATTTGACCAGGCCCTATAGGGAAGAATTGCACTATATAGGTGAGTAAGGTACCATTTGCGACAAAACATCCCTGTTTATCCCACTGAAAGTGCTGTGAGATTGCAAAACAGGACGGACGTCAAAACACCTGCTGTTCGAGAATGAGCAGCCCTAATGGTGTTTGACAAAAACTCAGAGACACTCTCTGTGGAACCACCAAAGGGAATTAATTAAATGAACTATGAGGCACAGAAGAAAAATCATCGCCACCACAGCAATACTGCAGTTGGGCTGGTTCATTATACAGTATAAAGTGTGTGTGTGTGTGTGTGTGTGTGTGTGTGTGTGTGTGTGTGTGTGTGTGTGTGTGTGTGTGTGTGTGTGTGTGTGTGTGTGTGTGTGTGTGTGTGTGTGTGTGTGTGTGTGTGTGTGTGTGTGTGTGTGTGTGTGTGTATTGCAGTTGGGCTGGTTCATTATACAGTATAAAATGTGCGTGTGTGTGTATTGTAGTTGGGCTGGTTCTTTATACAGTATAAAGTGTGTGTGTGTGTGTGTGTGTGTGTGTGTGTGTGTGTGTGTGTGTGTGTGTGTGTGTGTGTGTGTATGCATTGCAGTTGTTTCCTTATACAGTACAGTAACTAGGAACACACATTGCCTCAATCGTTCAACCAATCGTTGAACTGTCATGAACATGGCAGCTTTTAAACCAGCTTAGAATTACCCATTTGCTGCATGTGAGTCAATGAATCCATTTAACCACATGGCTCTCTCAACACTGAGACACAACCTCCCAGGGGGAAAGTCCACAAAGAATTTGAAAACAAATCCAATTTGGATAAGAGCGTCTGCTAAATGACTTAAATGTAAATGTAAATGATAAACTCCCATGGGTGAAATATCACAGTGTGCCATCACAGCAGCAAGATGTGCGACCTGCTGCCACAAGAAAAGGGCAACCAGTGAAGAACAAACACCATTATAAATACATCCCATATTTATGTTTATTTATTTTTCCTTTTGTACTTTAATAACACTCCTGTTATGTTTGTTTCATGTTAATTAATTCTGTGTTCCTGGTCCAAAATGGCCGCCTCCATTATAGCTGATTATAAATCCATAATAATGCATATATTATCACCTAATGTTGTGTTAGATATTTTTATCAACTTAAGTTCTTGTGAACATTACAAGTTTTGAACTTCTATTTGCTATTTATGGCCTGTAGGCCTCATTGACCTGAGCTCATACAACTAGTTTTTGAGTTTTAAAAATCTGTATGAATTATTTAGACTATAACAAATAGTCAGATGAAACAAACTGTGCTATTTCTCACAGACTACTTTGTGTCAAAGTTTAACAAGGACTCTCTCCTCCTCACCAGTGTCATGATCAAAGATATGATCAAGAGCCTCACATACAGTATATCGCTTGGTCATTGTGCTGCCACAGAATGAATAGTGAGCAAGGCCTCAAAAAAGCTTTATATACCAGAGCTGAAAGAAAAGTTCTATATATTATTGAAACAATGTTGCGATTGCTTGTGAGAATGGCAACAGCTGTGGGGTTCCGTGGGGAAATATTCTATTGGGGAAAGGTTCCTTGGGGGTTGCCATGGAAGGGTCTTAAAGGCCGGAAGGTGAGTGATGAAATGGAGTCCTAATGGCCTGAGAGTGAGTGATGAAATGGAGTCTTAATGGCCTGAGAGTGAGTGATGAAATGGAGTCTTAATGGCCTGAGAGTGAGTGATGAAATGGAGTCTTAATGGCCTGAAAGTGAGTGATGAAATGGAGTCTTAATGGCCTGAGAGTGAGTGATGAAATGGAGTCCTAATGGCCTGAGAGTGAGTGATGAAATGGAGTCCTAATGGCCTGAGGGTGAGTGATGAAATGGAGTCCTAATGGCCTGAGAGTGAGTGATGAAATGGGTCCTAATGGCCTGAGAGTGAGTGATGAAATGGAGTCTAATGGCCTGAGAGTGAGTGATGAAATGGAGTCCTAATGGCCTGAGAGTGAGTGATGAAATGGAGTCCTAATGGCCTGAGGGTGAGTGATGAAATGGAGTCCTAATGGCCTGAGGGTGAGTGATGAAATGGAGTCCTAATGGCCTGAGAGTGAGTGATGAAATGGAGTCCTAATGGCCTGAGGGTGAGTGATGAAATGGAGTCCTAATGGCCTGAGAGTGAGTGATGAAATGGAGTCCTAATGGCCTGAGGGTGAGTGATGAAATGGAGTCCTAATGGCCTGAGAGTGAGTGATGAAATGGAGTCCTAATGGCCTGAGGGTGAGTGATGAAATGGAGTCCTAATGGCCTGAGAGTGAGTGATGAAATGGAGTCCTAATGGCCTGAGGGTGAGTGATGAAATGGAGTCCTAATGGCCTGAGTGAGTGATGAAATGGAGTCCTAATGGCCTGAGGGTGAGTGATGAAATGGAGTCCTAATGGCCTGAGAGTGAGTGATGAAATGGAGTCCTAATGGCCTGAGAGTGAGTGATGAAATGGAGTCTTAATGGCCTGAGAGTGAGTGATGAAATGGAGTCCTAATGGCCTGAAGTGATGAAATGGAGTCTAATGGCCCGAGTGAGTGATGAAATGGAGTCCTAATGGCCTGAGGGTGAGTGATGAAATGGAGTCCTAATGGCCTGAGGGTGAGTGATGAAATGGAGTCCTAATGGCCTGAGGGTGAGTGATGAAATGAGGTCCTAATGGCCTGAGGGTGAGTGATGAAATGGAGTCCTAATGGCCTGAGGGTGAGTGATGAAATGGAGCCCTAATGGCCTGAGGGTGAGTGATGAAATGGAGTCCTAATGGCCTGAGGGTGAGTGATGAAATGGAGTCCTAATGGCCTGAGGGTGAGTGATGAAATGGAGTCCTAATGGCCTGAGAGTGAGTGATGAAATGGAGTCCTAATGGCCTGAGAGTGAGTGATGAAATGGAGTCCTAATGGCCTGAGAGTGAGTGATGAAATGGAGTCTTAATGGCCTGAGGGTGAGTGATGAAATGGAGTCCTAATGGCCTGAGAGTGAGTGATGAAATGGAGTCTTAATGGCCTGAGGGTGAGTGATGAAATGGAGTCCTAATGGCCTGAGAGTGAGTGATGAAATGGAGCCCTAATGGCCTGAGAGTGAGTGATGAAATGGAGTCCTAATGGCCTGAGGGTGAGTGATGAAATGGAGTCCTAATGGCCTGAGAGTGAGTGATGAAATGGAGTCCTAATGGTCTGAGTGAGCGATATGGAACAAGTAAATGGTTAGGGGAATTGGACCTTAAGAAAATAACGATTGAACTTTTTTAAACTGCATAACATAATGCCCTTAGAAATCTTCAGCTGCCTTCAGCATTTTACCTCCATTATACATAATCTACCATTTTATTAATGGGGAAAATTAAAATGGCAGTAATATTAAAAAGTAGAATAAACTGATTAAATTACTGGCAAAATAAAGACAATGAAAACACATAGAGTACTGTACTGGCTCAGAGAGCCTTCCAGGCAACAGAAAACGGAGTGAGATCTAAGCAAATCGAGCTCACATTTAAATTTAGAAGAATACCATTACTGTTAAGGTCTGACGCAATTCAGCCTATTTCTGTTTTCAGAGCAAAACACTGTCTGCGAAAATCTAGATATTTGGACAGTGATTGTTAAAAATGGGCACACACTGAAATCAAAACATGGCTCCTGTTCTTTGTCTTCTGCCCAGCTGATATGTTTATTCTATTGCAAGGCTTACCCTAGTAACAACTACCGTCCTGTTCCCTATGGAGGGCACTAGTTTTGACCATGGTCCAAGGAAGAAATGGCACCGTTTGGTACATAGTGTTATACAGACCTTGGGTGGACGTGCCGCACGTGTCACATGAGAGGGAGAAGTACATGTCTGTAAGATGAGGAAGTAGGTCTTCGGGGAGATCGTTAAAGATGACGGTGTGACTTCATCTGAATAATTTACATCAAAGTACATCAGCTGACAACAGAATCTTCTTCTTTTTTAAAAACTCTGCTGTATTACAGTGGCTGAGGAGAAGATTCAGCTTTTGTCATTATCTACTTCATAGTCAGAGTAGTGGCTCCTCCTACTTGATGTCATAGTCAGAGTAGTTGCTCATCCTACTTGATGTCATAGTGAGAGTAGTGGCTCATCCTACTTGATGTCATAGTCAAAGTAGTGGCTCATCCTACTTGATGTCATAGTCAGAGTAGTGGCTCATCCTACTTGATGTCATAGTCACAGTAGTTGCTCCTTCTACTTGATGTCATAGTCAGAGTAGTGGCTCCTTCTACTTGATGTCATAGTCAAAGTAGTGGCTCATCCTACTTGATGTCATAGTCAGAGTAGTGGCTCATCCTACTTGATGTCATAGTCAGAGTAGTGGCTCATCCTACTTGATGTCATAGTCAGAGTAGTTGCTCATCCTACTTGATGTCATAGTGAGAGTAGTGGCTCATCCTACTTGATGTCATAGTCAGAGTAGTGGCTCATCCTACTTGATGTCATAGTCACAGTAGTTGATCCTCTACTTGATGTCATAGTCAGAGTAGTGGCTCATCCTACTTGATGGCATAGTCACAGTAGTTGCTCCTTCTACTTGATGTCATAGTCAGAGTAGTTGCTCCTTCTACTTGATGTCATAGTCAGAGTAGTGGCTCATCCTACTTGATGTCATAGTCAGAGTAGTTGCTCATCCTACTTGATGTCATAGTGAGAGTAGTGGCTCATCCTACTTGATGTCATAGTCAGAGTAGTGGCTCATCCTACTTGATGTCATAGTCAGAGTAGTGGCTCATCCTACTTGATGTCATAGTCAGAGTAGTTTCTCCTTCTACTTGATGTCATAGAGTAGTGGCTCCTCCTACTTGATGTCATAGTCAGAGTAGTTGCTCATCCTACTTGATGTCATAGTCAGAGTAGTGGCTCATTCTACTTGATGTCATAGTCAGAGTAGTGGCTCCTCCTACTTGATGTCATAGTCAGATGTAGTGGCTCCTCCTACTTGATGTCATAGTCAGAGTAGTGGCTCCTCCTACTTGATGTCATAGTCATAGTAGTGGCTCATCCTACTTGATGTCATAGTCAGAGTAGTGGCTCCTTCTACTTTAACAATACAGGTTGGTTTTATTGGTACCGGTTGGTTTTATTGATACAGGTTGGTTTTACCAGTACAGGTTAGTTTTATTAGGACAGGTTGGTTTTATTGGGACATGTTGGTTTTATTGGGACAGTTTGGGTTTACCCGTACAGGTTGGTTTTATTGGGACAGGTTGGTTTAATTGGTACCGGTTGGTTTTACCAATGCAGGTTGGTTTTACCAGTACATGTTGGTTTTATTGGGACAGGTTGGTTTCACCAGTACAGGTTGGTTTTAACAGTACAGGTTGGTTTTACCAGTACAGGTTGGTTTCACCAGTACAGGTTGGTTTCACCAGAGGTTGATTTTACCAGTACAGGTTGGTTTTACCAGTACAGGTTGGTTTCACCAGTACAGGTTGATTTTAACAGTACAGGTTGGTTTTACCAGTACAGGTTGGTTTCACCAGTACAGGTTGATTTTGACAGTACAGGTTGGTTTTACCAGTACAGGTTGGTTTCACCAGTACAGGTTGATTTTAACAGTACAGGTTGGTTTTACCAGTACAGGTTGGTTTTATTGGGACAGGTTGGTTTTACCAGTACAGGTTGGTTTTACCAGTACAGGTTGGTTTTACCAGTACAGGTTGGTTTCACCAGTACAGGTTGGTTTCACCAGTACAGGTTGGTTTTACCAGTACAGGTTGGTTTCACCAGTACAGGTTGGTTTTACCAGTACAGGTTGGTTTCACCAGTACAGGTTGGTTTTACCAGTACAGGTTGGTTTTACCAGTACAGGTTGGTTTCACCAGTACAGGTTGGTTTTACCAGTACAGGTTGGTTTCACCAGTACAGGTTGGTTTTACCAGTACAGGTTGGTTTCACCAGTAGAGGTTGGTTTTACCAGTACAGGTTGGTTTTACCAGTACAGGTTGGTTTCACCAGTACAGGTTGGTTTCACCAGTACAGGTTGGTTTCACCAGTACAGGTTGGTTTCACCAGTACAGGTTGGTTTCACCAGTACAGGTTGGTTTCACCAGTACAGGTTGGTTTTACCAGTACTCTGTAAACTGACAGCCGGAGTCCCAAACAGATATAGCATTTGAGAAAAACAGAATAGTTTCATACCTTGATTGACATTGAGATACGATCACATATGCCTCTCTTAAACGTCGGATTACTGGGGAAATGATTTCCCAAATTAAAATAATTTCCTTGTGATTTGGTGAGGATTTTATGTCCAAGACCTGAAATTAAATACATATCTTTGTAAGTAAAACATTTTGGCCGAAGGGCCGACTATTGGGGAATCCTGGCCTACACATTTCTGGCATCAAATATGAAATAAAGCAATACATCTGATTCTGTTACACGTTCACTCCAGTAATAATGTTAGTATATTTTTCTGACATCAGTGTATCTGTCTGACTGTAATACGTTTCATTTATTACTGCACAAAGAGTATATACAGTATTTCTCCCATCTTGTCAGAAAGTGTCTGATCTCTTCCCTGCTGTGCCTGGGCAGACCCTCAGGGTTATACAGCAGTCTCTAATCCTTTCATTGGTCTGGGAGGAGATATCACAGTCTCACCCTGAGTTCCTCTCAATCTCTCCAACATGTCCTAGACTTCACAGTGGAAGTGTGTGTGTGGAAACAGTCAGGTTTCTCTCATCCTGTAGATGTGTGTGCCCTCTTCCAGCTAGACGCTGACACTAAGCACTCACCCTTAACTGGCACTGTGCCATGATATTATGATGAATGTGCCAAGTGGAGGCCGTGGAGTGTTGGTGGGGATTCTTATAGGAAATTCAAGCCTGAGTACACCAGTGAGACAATTATCGCTGTCTAGGAACCAAGTATGAACCCACTGCTCTGCTCTGCTCTGCTCTCTTCTTTTCCCCTGTCCTCTCCTGTCCTTTATTTTCCTGTCCTCTCCTCTCCCTTAGACAGTCCTTCTTTTACTCCACTGGTCACAATCCTTAAGAGGTAACAAGAGGGTTGAATGATTTAGCTTCTTATGGACAGGTGGGACGGTAATGTCCCACCTGGCCAATATCCAGTGGAATTGCAGAGCGCGAAATTCAAACTACAGAATTATAAATATTTAACTTTCATAAAATCACAAGTGTAACACATCAAAATAAAGCTTAACTTCTTGTTAATCCAGCCGCTGTGTCAGATTTCAAAAAGGCTTTACGGCGAAAGCACACCATGCGATTATCTGAGGACAGCGCCCCACATACAAAAGCATGAAAAACATATTTCAACCAGGCAGGTTGCGTTATAATAAACGCCTTACCTTTGATGATCTTCTCCTGTTGGCACTCCAAAGGGTCCCAGATACATCACAAATGGTCCTTTTGTTCGATAATGTCCTCCTTTATATCCATGAAAACTCAGTTTAGCTGGCGAGCTTCAGTCAATCCACCCAATTTCCCTCCATCAAAATGCATACAAAATTAATCCCAAACGTTACTAATAAACTTTTCCAAACAAGTCATACAGCGTTTATAATCAAACCTTAGGTACCCTAATACGTAAATACTTTCCACTTTCCCAAGATGGCGTCGCAGTAAGTCGTCCTGTCGTATCGTCTCTCTGTAAATCTCTGTAAATATAGTCTCTTTTTCGTTTTAGATATTTTTCTTTGCATATCTTTAAAAACATTTTGCTAAACCTAAGCTTCCAAATACTCTCCTGCAATCCGCCTCACCCAATGTAGCTACTTTTTCTAAAGTATTTATATTTACTTCGGAACTGGAACCCCTCAACTGAAGTTAGCCAGCTAACCACCAGCTATGCTAGCGGTCTTCAGCTAACCGGTCATCAGCTAACCCTTAGCTCGGAAAGCTCTCGCCAGTTCGAACAATGCGACGCTAACCAGAGCATAACGGACCTATTTTTTTTTTATCCCCGGATTCCCCGGATTCCCTCCGCAAACGGAACACTTTTTTCAGCTGGATCTTCACAACTAGCTATCGAGCTAAACCGCAACCCTGGTTGTTTACTCCTGGCTAGCGTTTCCACCCACGTAGCTTGAAGCTAGCCCAGCCAGAGCTCCTGTGTTCCTAGCATACTCCTGGGCTTCTATACCCGGATCCACGACCGGTCTATCGATGTCACTTCATGAAGAGGAATAAACAGACTCACCCCATCGCGACGTCCTCCAAAGGCTAACTCTCTAGCCCTCGCTATCTCCTTGCTTGCTAATTCGGCATGCTAACTGCTAGCTTGTTTAGCCCAGGTCCGCTAACTACTACCTTGTTTACCCCGGCCTGCTAATCTGTTAGCTTGTTAGCACAGGCCTGCTAACCGTCTGCATCGCAGTGGCCCATATGTACTTTCTATCTCTTCCCGATTTTAAAAATTTGTTTATACCTTCCGGAAACCTGCCTCACCCAATGTGATACGGAATCGCTATTATTTTTAATTTTTAGAACACACTCAAGAACCTCCAGAAGCGAACCAGCTAACTAGCTACAAGCTACTTAGTCATTGTTAGTTTTTTGTAACCTGGACAACACTCGCCAGTCCAGCCCCCCTGCCCCATCCACCGCTGCCCCTGGACTCTGATCACTTGGCTACATAGCTGATGCACGCTGGACTGTCCATTAATCACGGTACTGCATTCTGCTTGTTTGATTTATCTGTCGGCCCCGTTGCCTAGTCAATGCCATTTTACCTGCTGTTGTTATGCTAGCTGATTAGCTGTTGTCTCACCCACTGTTTTAGCTAGCTTTCCCAATTCAACACCTGTGATTACTGTATGCCTCGCTGTATGTCTCTCTCAAATGTCAATATGCCTTGTATACTGTTGCTCAGGTTAGTTATCATTGTTTTAGTTCACAGTGGAGCCCCTACTCCCACTCCTCATACCCCTGATACCTCCTTTATCCCACCTAATATATAATAATAATATAATATAATAATAATATATAATAATAATAATAATAATAATATATAATAATAATATATGCCATTTAGCTGACGCTTTTATCCAAAGCGACTTACAGTCATGTGTGCATACATTCTACGTATGGGTGGTCCCGGGAATCGAACCCACTACCCTGGCGTTACAAGCGCCATGCTCTACCAACTGAGCTAGATAGCCTGCAAAGTAATGTCATACTTTCCAGGTCCATACCCAAACAGTTCGAACTACTAATTCTGAAAATTACTCTCTCCAGAAATAAGTCTCTCACTGTTGCCGCCTGCTACCGACCCCCCTCAGCTCCCAGCTGTGCCCTGGACACCATTTGTGAATTGATTGCCCCCCATCTAGCTTCAGAGTTTGTTCTGTTAGGTGACCTAAACTGGGATATGCTTAACACCCCGGCAGTCCTACAATCTAAGCTAGATGCCCTCAATCTCACACAAATCATCAAGGAACCCACCAGGTACAACCCTAACTCTGTAAGCAAGGGCACCCTCATAGACGTCATCCTGACCAACTGGCCCTCCAAATACACCTCCGCTGTCTTCAACCAGGATCTCAGCGACCACTGCCTCATTGCCTGTATCCGCTACGGTGCCGCAGTCAAACGACCACCCCTCATCACTGTCAAACGTTCCCTAAAACACTTCTGTGAGCAGGCCTTTCTAATCGACCTGGCCCGGGTATCCTTGAAGGACATTGACCTCATCCCGTCAGTTGAGGATGCCTGGTCATTCTTTAAGAGTAACTTCCTCACCATTTTAGATAAGCATGCTCCGTTCAAAAAATGCAGAACTAAGAACAGATATAGCCCTTGGTTCACTCCAGACCTGACTGCCCTCGACCAGCACAAAAACATCCTGTGGCGGACTGCAATAGCATCGAACAGTCCCCGCGATATGCAACTGTTCAGGGAAGTCAGGAACCAATACACGCAGTCAGTCAGGAAAGCTAAGGCCAGCTTCTTCAGGCAGAAGTTTGCATCCTGTAGCTCCAACTCCAAAAGTTCTGGGACACTGTGAAGTCCATGGAGAACAAGAGCACCTCCTCCCAGCTGCACACTGCACTGAGGCTAGGGAACACGGTCACCACCGACAAATCCATGATTATAGAAAACTTCAACAAGCATTTCTCAACGGCTGGCCATGCCTTCCGCCTGGCCACTCCTACCTCGGCCAACAGCTCCGGCCCCCCCGCAGCTCCTCGCCCAAGCCTCTCCAGGTTCTCCTTTACCCAAATCCAGATAACAGATGTTCTGAAAGAGCTGCAAAACCTGGACCCGTATAAATCAGCTGGGCTTGACAATCTGGACCCTCTATTTCTGAAACTATCCGCTGCCAACCTCTCTTTCATATCGTCTGAGATCCCCAAGGATTGGAAAGCTGCTGCAGTCATCCCCCTCTTCAAAGGGGGAGACACCCTGGACCCAAACTGTTACAGACCTATATCCATTCTGCCCTGCCTATCTAAGGTCTTCGAAAGCCAAGTCAACAAACAGGTCACTGACCATCTCGAATCCCACCGTACCTTCTCCGCTATGCAATCTGGTTTCCGAGCCGGTCATGGGTGCACCTCAGCCACACTCAAGGTACTAAACGACATCATAACCGCCATCGATAAAAGACAGTACAGTGCAGCCGTCTTCATCGACCTTGCCAAGGCTTTCGACTCTGTCAATCACCAGATTCTTATCGGCAGACTCAGTAGCCTCGGTTTTTCGGATGACTGCCTTGCCTGGTTCACCAATTACTTTGCAAACAGAGTTCAGTGTGTCAAATCGGAGGGCATGCTGTCCGGTCCTCTGGCAGTCTCTATGGGGGTGCCACAGGGTTCAATTCTCGGGCCGACTCTTTTCTCTGTATATATCAATGATGTTGGTCTTGCTGTGGGCGATTCCCTGATCCACCTCTACGCAGACGACACCATTCTATATACTTTCGGCCCGTCATTGGACACTGTGCTATCTAACCTCCAAACGAGCTTCAATGCCATACAACACTCCTCCCGTGGCCTCCAACTGCTCTTAAACGCTAGTAAAACCAAATGCATGATTTTCAACCGATCGCTGCCTGCACCCGCATGCCCGACTAGCATCACCACACTGGATGGTTCCGACCTTGAATGGCTAGACTGCAAACTCTCCTTCCAGACCCATATCAAACATCTCCAATCGAAAATCAAATCAAGAGTCAGCTTTCTATTCCGCAACAAAGCCTCCTTCACTCACGCTGCCAAGCTTACCCTAGTAAAACTGACTATCCTACCGATCCTCGACTTCGGCGATGTCATCTACAAAATCGCTTCCAACACTCTACTCAGCAAACTGGATGCAGTTTATCACAGTGCCATCCGTTTTGTCATTAAAGCACCTTATACTAGCCACCACTGCGACTTGTATGCTCTTGTCGGCTGGCCCTCGCTACATATTCGTCGCCAGACCCACTGGCTCCAGGTCATCAACAAGGCCATGCTAGGTAAAGCTCCCCATTATCTCAGTTCTCTGGTCACGATGGCAACACCCATCTGTAGCACGCGCTCCAGCAGGTGTATCTCACTGATCATCCCTAAAGCCAACACCTCATTCGGCCGCCTTTCGTTCCAGTACTCTGCTGCCTGTGACTGGAATGAATTGCAAAAATCGCTGAAGTTGGAGACTTATCTCCCTCATCAACTTCAAACATCAGCTATCTGAGGAGCTAACCGTTCGCTGCAGCTGTACATAATCTATTGGTAAATAGCCCACCCATTTTCACCTACCTCATCCCCACAGTTTTTATTTATTTACTTTTCTGCTCTTTTGCACACCAATATCTCTACCTGTACATGATCATCTGATAATTTATCACTCCAGTGTTAATCTGCAATATTGTAATTATTCCCCTACCTCCTCATGCCTTTTGCACACATTGTATATAGACTCCCCTTTTTTCCTACTGTGTTATTGACTTGTTAATTGTTTACTCCATGTGTAACTCTGTGTTGTCTGTTCACACTGCTATGCTTTATCTTGGCCAGGTCGCAGTTGCAAATGAGAACTTGTTCTCAACTAACCTACCTGGTTAAATAAAGGTGAAATAAAAAATAAAAATAAATAAAAATTAAAATAAACAAAAAAAATAAGACTGGGAATCGTTGTTGTCTTTACCGGAGAAAAATACCAAAGAACGCACTCTCTTCCACGTGCTTGGAAACACTATTGCCAAAATGGGAGCCACCTAGAAAAACTACAATTTCTGGCAAAGTTTTCCAAAGCCCAGCATGAAACTCTTTCTAAAGACTGTTGCCATCTAGTGGAAGCCATAGGAACTGCAATCTGGGAGGACTTCACCTTATAATAAAAGTGACAGCCATTGAAAACAGTGGTAGGCTGATTTTTTTGGGGGGTGGTTTGTCCTCGGGTTTCGTCTGCCATATCAGTTATGTTATACTCACAGACATAATTTTAACAGTTTTAGAAACTTCAGAGTGTTTTCTATCCAAATCTACCAATATATGCATATTAGTAACATGCTCATAGTAACAGGCACTTTACTTTGGGCACACTTTTCATCCGGATGTGAAAATACTGCCCCCAACCCAAGAGAGGTTAACTCACTACCTGCCAATGCCTGATCCTACCCGTATTCAGCTGACTCTACCCGTGTTCAGATTAACTACTCGTTTTCAGCCTACCTACCCATGTTCAGCTGACTCTACCCATGTTCAGCTGACTCTACCCATGGTCACCTCACCTACCCGTGTTCAGCTTGAGACCACTGACTGCTCTGTCTGTCTAGTCCCTCAGCTTTGATGCAGGAGTATCTGGAGTAACAGAACACAATCTGACTGGCTTTAGCTCAACCAATGAGTGAGTCCTGCCGAGGTCATTTCAAAGTTAAAACGCTGTGGAGTGTACAGAACAATCGTGTGGTTCACAAGTGTGTCTAAAATAGATGTTAGATTTGATATTGTGTCATCTAACTGATGCTCCTTTATCCTGAAGTATCTCTGCTGTACAGCAGGAGAGAGAATCTTAGAACAAAATCTTAGAACAGAATCTTTGAATAGAATCTTATATTGCGTAATGATTCCATGTGACAGTTTTATGTCCAGACCACTGATCTAGACTAAATGCATCATGTCTGCCTATCACTCTGTAATGCCTTCAGATACCATAAGCTCTGTCAAATCTTTGTCTTGCTCTGAGGAAGGTCATGGTTGACTGAAGGCTTGGCACATTAAATACTGAAACATGCATCTGATTTACGTACGCAGATACTTATTTTCAAAGTAAGACTTGTGAATCTGTCATCAATACATTTGACCAATAAGGACATGGAGACAGCTGAGATCATTTGGTGTAGATGATGCTGTGAGATACAGAGAGTTTTTGTTTGAGATTCAGTTTTTATGTTTGAGATTCAGTTCGTTTTTAAGTTTGGGATTCAGTTAATTTTTATGTTTGAGATTCGGTTTGTTTTTATATTTAGGATTCAGTTAGTTTTTATGTTTGCTTGTTGCACCCTCTAGTGTATTTTTTCATCCTCAGAATCTTTCCGATTGTGAGGCAATGCCTCAACACCAGCAGTACACCTTTATTTCCAAAGGGGGGCAGTAAAACCCCAAGTACATCAGAGTCACATACTGTACACATGTCCAATGACATATATTCCATACTGTTGGGATTGAAGACAAAAAATAAAACTACCACACTATCCACTCCTCCACATTGTACTGGAAACCCCCCAGAGCTACGTCCCACATGACAAATGGTAGAAGTCAGTGGTCATTCAGGTCAGGTGGGGCAGAGCCCACATTTTGTGCAAAAAATTTTTTTTATATATATATATATGTATATGTGTGTAAATAAATACATTTTTGGAGGGGGCTTACTTGTTTTGTATGTTTTTTTTGTATTAATAGGAGTAAGGCAGCTCCAAAACAGCTGAAACTTATCGGTGCTCATCGTCCATTGGATATGAAGATAACACAAGAAGTTGGAAATCACACATTGAGTCTTTTGGAAGGAATCAAGTGGCTAACTGCAAGTGGTACTTAGAAACCACTAACATTAGCCTGCTATTCAATGGAGTGGCTGTGTGGTTTTTCTCTCCGAGTTCCCACCATGAATCCACAGAATGTTTTATGACAGAATTTGCCCACAAAGGACGGCTGCGCCACCTTCACACAGTCGGTCCAAGAATGTCTTGTATGCTGCTGCATAAATGATGTAATATGCCAGGGAGATGTGTAAACTGTAGCTAAGAAAGTAATACTAAGTGTATGTTGTGTAGTAAGCTGTTAGTAGCCCCGGTGCCTCTAACCCTAATCATTTGGTCTATTTTCACCAACACGGTATTGTAAACACATCGTTCGTGTCCCGGTGCGTGCTTGTATTGTTTTGTACAGCTTTGACAGTGCTACTGATAGTGGTGGTGGTGCCTGGCTTGCACCTGTAAATACATCACAGACCACATTCTATAATAGAACTGTGTTATACTGATAGTAGTGGTGGTGCCTGGCTTGCATCTGTAAATACATCACAGACCACATTCTATAATAGAACTGTGTTATACTGATAGTGGTGGTGCCTGGCTTGCATCTGTAAATACATCACAGACCACATTCTATAATAGAACTGTGTTATACTGATAGTAGTGGTGGTGCCTGGCTTGCATCTGTAAATACATCACAGACCACATTCTATAATAGAACTGTGTTATACTGATAGTGGTGGTGGTGCCTGGCTTGCACCTGTAAATACATCACAGACCACATTCTATAATAGAACTGTGTTATACTGATAGTAGTGGTGGTGCCTGGCTTGCATCTGTAAATACATCACAGACCACATTCTATAATAGAACTGTGTTATACTGATAGTAGTGGTGGTGCCTGGCTTGCACCTGCAAATACATCACAGACCACATTCTATAATAGAACTGTGTTATACTGATAGTAGTGGTGGTGCCTGGCTTGCATCTGTAAATACATCACAGACCACATTCTATAATAGAACTGTGTTATACTGATAGTAGTGGTGGTGCCTGGCTTGCACCTGTAAATACATCACAGACCACATTCTATAATAGAACTGTGTTATACTGATAGTGGTGGTGGTGCCTGGCTTGCACCTGTAAATACATCACAGACCACATTCTATAATAGAACTGTGTTATACTGATAGTGGTGGTGGTGCCTGGCTTGCATCTGTAAATACATCACAGACCACATTCTATAATAGAACTGTGTTATACTGATAGTGGTGGTGGTGCCTGGCTTGCATCTGTAAATACATCACAGACCACATTCTATAATAGAACTGTGTTATACTGATAGTAGTGGTGGTGCCTGGCTTGCATCTGTAAATACATCACAGACCACATTCTATAATAGAACTGTGTTATACTGATAGTGGTGGTGGTGCCTGGCTTGCATCTGTAAATACATCACAGACCACATTCTATAATAGAACTGTGTTATACTGATAGTGGTGGTGGTGCCTGGCTTGCATCTGTAAATACATCACAGACCACATTCTATAATAGAACTGTGTTATACTGATAGTGGTGGTGGTGCCTGGCTTGCATCTGTAAATACATCACAGACCACATTCTATAATAGAACTGTGTTATACTGATAGTGGTGGTGGTGCCTGGCTTGCATCTGTAAATACATCACAGACCACATTCTATAATAGAACTGTGTTATACTGATAGTGGTGGTGGTGCCTGGCTTGCATCTGTAAATACATCACAGACCACATTCTATAATAGAACTGTGTTATACTGATAGTGGTGGTGGTGCCTGGCTTGCATCTGTAAATACATCACAGACCACATTCTATAATAGAACTGTGTTATACTGATAGTGGTGGTGGTGCCTGGCTTGCATCTGTAAATACATCACAGACCACATTCTATAATAGAACTGTGTTATACTGATAGTGGTGGTGGTGCCTGGCTTGCATCTGTAAATACATCACAGACCACATTCTATAATAGAACTGTGTTATACTGATAGTGGTGGTGGTGCCTGGCTTGCATCTGTAAATACATCACAGACCACATTCTATAATAGAACTGTGTTATACTGATAGTAGTGGTGGTGCCTGGCTTGCATCTGTAAATACATCACAGACCACATTCTATAATAGAACTGTGTTATACTGATAGTAGTGGTGGTGCCTGGCTTGCATCTGTAAATACATCACAGACCACATTCTATAATAGAACTGTGTTATACTGATAGTGGTGGTGGTGCCTGGCTTGCATCTGTAAATACATCACAGACCACATTCTATAATAGAACTGTGTTATACTGATAGTGGTGGTGGTGCCTGGCTTGCATCTGTAAATACATCACAGACCACATTCTATAATAGAACTGTGTTATACTGATAGTAGTGGTGGTGCCTGGCTTGCATCTGTAAATACATCACAGACCACATTCTATAATAGAACTGTGTTATACTGATAGTGGTGGTGGTGCCTGGCTTGCACCTGTAAATACATCACAGACCACATTCTATAATAGAACTGTGTTATACTGATAGTGGTGGTGGTGCCTGGCTTGCATCTGTAAATACATCACAGACCACATTCTATAATAGAACTGTGTTATACTGATAGTGGTGGTGGTGCCTGGCTTGCATCTGTAAATACATCACAGACCACATTCTATAATAGAACTGTGTTATACTGATAGTGGTGGTGGTGCCTGGCTTGCACCTGTAAATACATCACAGACCACATTCTATAATAGAACTGTGTTATACTGATAGTGGTGGTGGTGCCTGGCTTGCATCTGTAAATACATCACAGACCACATTCTATAATAGAACTGTGTTATACTGATAGTGGTGGTGGTGCCTGGCTTGCATCTGTAAATACATCACAGACCACATTCTATAATAGAACTGTGTTATACTGATAGTAGTGGTGGTGCCTGGCTTGCATCTGTAAATACATCACAGACCACATTCTATAATAGAACTGTGTTATACTGATAGTAGTGGTGGTGCCTGGCTTGCATCTGTAAATACATCACAGACCACATTCTATAATAGAACTGTGTTATACTGATAGTAGTGGTGGTGCCTGGCTTGCATCTGTAAATACATCACAGACCACATTCTATAATAGAACTGTGTTATACTGATAGTAGTGGTGGTGCCTGGCTTGCATCTGTAAATACATCACAGACCACATTCTATAATAGAACTGTGTTATACTGATAGTGGTGGTGGTGCCTGGCTTGCATCTGTAAATACATCACAGACCACATTCTATAATAGAACTGTGTTATACTGATAGTAGTGGTGGTGCCTGGCTTGCATCTGTAAATACATCACAGACCACATTCTATAATAGAACTGTGTTATACTGATAGTGGTGGTGGTGCCTGGCTTGCATCTGTAAATACATCACAGACCACATTCTATAATAGAACTGTGTTATACTGATAGTGGTGGTGGTGCCTGGCTTGCATCTGTAAATACATCACAGACCACATTCTATAATAGAACTGTGTTATACTGATAGTGGTGGTGGTGCCTGGCTTGCATCTGTAAATACATCACAGACCACATTCTATAATAGAACTGTGTTATACTGATAGTGGTGGTGGTGCCTGGCTTGCATCTGTAAATACATCACAGACCACATTCTATAATAGAACTGTGTTATACTGATAGTGGTGGTGGTGCCTGGCTTGCATCTGTAAATACATCACAGACCACATTCTATAATAGAACTGTGTTATACTGATAGTGGTGGTGGTGCCTGGCTTGCATCTGTAAATACATCACAGACCACATTCTATAATAGAACTGTGTTATACTGATAGTGGTGGTGGTGCCTGGCTTGCATCTGTAAATACATCACAGACCACATTCTATAATAGAACTGTGTTATACTGATAGTGGTGGTGGTGCCTGGCTTGCATCTGTAAATACATCACAGACCACATTCTATAATAGAACTGTGTTATACTGATAGTGGTGGTGGTGCCTGGCTTGCATCTGTAAATACATCACAGACCACATTCTATAATAGAACTGTGTTATACTGATAGTGGTGGTGGTGCCTGGCTTGCATCTGTAAATACATCACAGACCACATTCTATAATAGAACTGTGTTATACTGATAGTGGTGGTGGTGCCTGGCTTGCATCTGTAAATACATCACAGACCACATTCTATAATAGAACTGTGTTATACTGATAGTGGTGGTGGTGCCTGGCTTGCATCTGTAAATACATCACAGACCACATTCTATAATAGAACTGTGTTATACTGATAGTGGTGGTGGTGCCTGGCTTGCATCTGTAAATACATCACAGACCACATTCTATAATAGAACTGTGTTATACTGATAGTAGTGGTGGTGCCTGGCTTGCATCTGTAAATACATCACAGACCACATTCTATAATAGAACTGTGTTATACTGATAGTGGTGGTGGTGCCTGGCTTGCATCTGTAAATACATCACAGACCACATTCTATAATAGAACTGTGTTATACTGATAGTGGTGGTGGTGCCTGGCTTGCACCTGTAAATACATCACAGACCACATTCTATAATAGAACTGTGTTATACTGATAGTGGTGTGGTGGTGCCTGGCTTGCATCTGTAAATACATCACAGACCACATTCTATAATAGAACTGTGTTATACTGATAGTAGTGGTGGTGCCTGGCTTGCATCTGTAAATACATCACAGACCACATTCTATAATAGAACTGTGTTATACTGATAGTGGTGGTGGTGCCTGGCTTGCATCTGTAAATACATCACAGACCACATTCTATAATAGAACTGTGTTATACTGATAGTGGTGGTGGTGCCTGGCTTGCATCTGTAAATACATCACAGACCACATTCTATAATAGAACTGTGTTATACTGATAGTGGTGGTGGTGCCTGGCTTGCATCTGTAAATACATCACAGACCACATTCTATAATAGAACTGTGTTATACTGATAGTGGTGGTGGTGCCTGGCTTGCATCTGTAAATACATCACAGACCACATTCTATAATAGAACTGTGTTATACTGATAGTGGTGGTGGTGCCTGGCTTGCATCTGTAAATACATCACAGACCACATTCTATAATAGAACTGTGTTATACTGATAGTGGTGGTGGTGCCTGGCTTGCATCTGTAAATACATCACAGACCACATTCTATAATAGAACTGTGTTATACTGATAGTGGTGGTGGTGCCTGGCTTGCATCTGTAAATACATCACAGACCACATTCTATAATAGAACTGTGTTATACTGATAGTAGTGGTGGTGCCTGGCTTGCATCTGTAAATACATCACAGACCACATTCTATAATAGAACTGTGTTATACTGATAGTGGTGGTGGTGCCTGGCTTGCATCTGTAAATACATCACAGACCACATTCTATAATAGAACTGTGTTATACTGATAGTGGTGGTGGTGCCTGGCTTGCATCTGTAAATACATCACAGACCACATTCTATAATAGAACTGTGTTATACTGATAGTAGTGGTGGTGCCTGGCTTGCATCTGTAAATACATCACAGACCACATTCTATAATAGAACTGTGTTATACTGATAGTGGTGGTGGTGCCTGGCTTGCATCTGTAAATACATCACAGACCACATTCTATAATAGAACTGTGTTATACTGATAGTGGTGGTGGTGCCTGGCTTGCATCTGTAAATACATCACAGACCACATTCTATAATAGAACTGTGTCACAGACCACATTCTTATACTGATAGTAGTGGTGGTGCCTGGCTTGCATCTGTAAAACATACATTCTATAATAGAACTGTGTTATACTGATAGTGGTGGTGGTGCCTGGCTTGCATCTGTAAATACATCACATTCTATAATAGAACTGTGTTATACTGATAGTAGTGGTGGTGCCTGGCTTGCATCTGTAAATACATCACAGACCACATTCTATAATAGAACTGTGTTATACTGATAGTAGTGGTGGTGCCTGGCTTGCATCTGTAAATACATCACAGACCACATTCTATAATAGAACTGTGTTATACTGATAGTGGTGGTGGTGCCTGGCTTGCATCTGTAAATACATCACAGACCACATTCTATAATAGAACTGTGTTATACTGATAGTGGTGGTGGTGCCTGGCTTGCATCTGTAAATACATCACAGACCACATTCTATAATAGAACTGTGTTATACTGATAGTGGTGGTGGTGCCTGGCTTGCATCTGTAAATACATCACAGACCACATTCTATAATAGAACTGTGTTATACTGATAGTGGTGGTGGTGCCTGGCTTGCATCTGTAAATACATCACAGACCACATTCTATAATAGAACTGTGTTATACTGATAGTGGTGGTGCCTGGCTTGCATCTGTAAATACATCACAGACCACATTCTATAATAGAACTGTGTTATACTGATAGTGGTGGTGGTGCCTGGCTTGCACCTGTAAATACATCACAGACCACATTCTATAATAGAACTGTGTTATACTGATAGTGGTGGTGGTGCCTGGCTTGCACCTGTAAATACATCACAGACCACATTCTATAATAGAACTGTGTTATACTGATAGTAGTGGTGGTGCCTGGCTTGCATCTGTAAATACATCACAGACCACATTCTATAATAGAACTGTGTTATACTGATAGTGGTGGTGGTGCCTGGCTTGCACCTGTAAATACATCACAGACCACATTCTATAATAGAACTGTGTTATACTGATAGTGGTGGTGGTGCCTGGCTTGCATCTGTAAATACATCACAGACCACATTCTATAATAGAACTGTGTTATACTGATAGTGGTGGTGGTGCCTGGCTTGCATCTGTAAATACATCACAGACCACATTCTATAATAGAACTGTGTTATACTGATAGTGGTGGTGGTGCCTGGCTTGCATCTGTAAATACATCACAGACCACATTCTATAATAGAACTGTGTTATACTGATAGTGGTGGTGGTGCCTGGCTTGCATCTGTAAATACATCACAGACCACATTCTATAATAGAACTGTGTTATACTGATAGTAGTGGTGGTGCCTGGCTTGCATCTGTAAATACATCACAGACCACATTCTATAATAGAACTGTGTTATACTGATAGTGGTGGTGGTGCCTGGCTTGCATCTGTAAATACATCACAGACCACATTCTATAATAGAACTGTGTTATACTGATAGTGGTGGTGGTGCCTGGCTTGCATCTGTAAATACATCACAGACCACATTCTATAATAGAACTGTGTTATACTGATAGTAGTGGTGGTGCCTGGCTTGCATCTGTAAATACATCACAGACCACATTCTATAATAGAACTGTGTTATACTGATAGTGGTGGTGGTGCCTGGCTTGCATCTGTAAATACATCACAGACCACATTCTATAATAGAACTGTGTTATACTGATAGTGGTGGTGGTGCCTGGCTTGCATCTGTAAATACATCACAGACCACATTCTATAATAGAACTGTGTTATACTGATAGTAGTGGTGGTGCCTGGCTTGCACCTGCAAATTCAGCACACACCACATTCTATAATAGAACTGTGTTATACTGATAGTTGTGGTGGTGCTTGGCTTGCACCTGCAAATTCAGCTCACACCACATTCTATAATAGAAATGTAACTATACATTCTATAATAGAACTGTAACTATACATTCTATAATAGAACTGTAACTAGACATTCTATAATAGAACTGTAACTATACATTCTATAATAGAACTGTAACTATACATTCTATAATAGAACTGTAACTATACATTCTATAATAGAACTGTAACAATACATTCTACAGTAGAACTGTAACTCTACATTCTACAACAGAACTGTAACTATACATTCTATAATAGAACTGTAACTATACATTCTATAATAGAACTGTAACTATACATTCTATAATAGAACTGTAACTATACATTCTATAATAGAACTGTAACTATACATTCTATAATATAACTGTAACTCTACATTCTATAATAGAACTGTAACTATACATTCTATAATAGAACTGTAACTATACATTCTATAATAGAACTGTAACTATACATTCTATAATAGAACTGTAACTATACATTCTATAATAGAACTGTAACTATACATTCTACAATAGAACTGTAACTCTACATTCTACAATAGAACTGTAACTATACATTGTCACGCCTTGGTCTTAGTATTTTGTGTTTTCGTTATATATTTGGTCAGGCCAGGGTGTGATATGGGTTTATTTTGTTGTGTTTCATATTGGGGTTTTGTAGGCATTGGGATTGCGGCTGAGTAGGGGTGTCTAGCATAGGCTTGGCTGCCTGAGGCGGTTCTCAATCAGAGTCAGGTGATTCTCGTTGTCTCTGATTGGGAACCATATTTAGGTAGCCTAGGTTTCACTGTGTGTTTTGTGGGTGATTGTTGTGTCTCTGTGTTTGTTTTCACTAGATAGGCTGTATAGGTTTTCGCGTTCCGTTTGTTGTTTTGTTACTTGGTATTTTCATGTATCGTTCTATTTTATTAAAGAACATGAGTAACCACCATGCTGCATTTTGGTCCGACTCTCTTTCAACAGACGAACGCCGTTACATACATTCTATAATAGAACTGTAACTCTACATTCTATAATAGAACTGTAACTCTACATTCTATAATAGAACTGTAACTCTACATTCTATAATAGAACTGTAACTCTACATTCCATAATATAACTGTAACTCTACATTCTATAATAGAACTGTAACTATACATTCTATAATAGAATTGTAACTATACATTCTATAATAGAACGGTGTTATTTGACCTGTCCAAATAACACATTATTTAATGTGTCAAATAGTGTTATATGACCTGTATCTCTTTTGACGTGTGTTCAAAACATGTGTTCAACGGTGTTCAAACTGCCTCACACTAATCATTTGCTATATTTTCCCCTCTTAATTTCGCCTACTGTTCTAACTTGGTTGGTGCACAAATAGCCTATATACTGTTTTAGAGAAATGTCAAGCGCTGAATATTATAAAAGCTTTCAGTGTCCGTTTGCCCCCTTCATTTATCCTACGGTTCTGACTTGTACAGAACGGAATGGGTTTCTGAGCTGTGTGCTGGTTGTTTAAACAGACAGCTTGTTGCATTCAGCTTGTCAACACTTCTTACAAAAACAAGTGGTGATGAAGTCAATCTCTCCTCCACATTGAGCCAAGAGATATTGACATGCATGTCATTAGTGTTAGCTCTCTGTGTACATCTAAGGGCCAGCTGTGCTGCCCTGTTCTGAGACAGTTGTAATTTTCCAAGATCCCTCTTTGTGGCACCTGACCACACTACTGAACAGTAGTCCAGGCGGGACAAAACTAGAGCCTGTGGGACCTGGCTTGTTGAAAAGTGTTGTTAAGAAAGTAGAGAAGTGCTTTATTATGGACAGACTTCTCCCCATCTTAGCTACTGTTGCATCAATATGTTTATTGACGCAACAATAAGTCACCTCAACGTACTCAATTTCCACATTATTCATTACAAGATTTAGTTGAGGTTAAGGGTTTAGTGAATAATTTGTCCCAAATACAATACTTTTAGTGTTTGAAAAAAGTAGGACTAACTTATTCCTTGCCACCCGTTCTGAAACTAATTGCAGCTTTTTGCTAAGTGTTGCTGTCATTTCAGTGGCTGTAGTAGCTGATGTGTATAGTGTTGAGTCATCCGCATACTCAAAGCATTTCGTTAGTACTAGACATGCGAAAGTTGCTTTACGAAAGTGATTTTTTTCTAAATCTAGAAATGTAATAGTGCTATAAAACAGAACAAACACACATTTGGAGATTTGTATTTGTCACGCCCTGACCTTAGAGAGCCTTGTTATGTCTCTATTTGGTTTGGTCAGGGTGTGACTTAGGTGGGCATTCTATGTTCTGTTTTTTATGTTTTTGTATTTCTATGTTTTGGCTGGGTATGGTTCTCAATCAGGGACAGCTGTCTATCATTGTCTCTGATTAGGAATCATACTTAAGCAGCCTTGTTCCCTTTTGTCATTGTGGGAAGTTGTCGTTGTTCGGGGTACTATAGCCCTTGTAAGCGACACAGTCGTTTTTATTTTTTTATTTCTTGTTTTGTTGGCGACATTTTATATGAATAAAGAAAATGTACGCTCACCACGCTGCACCTTGGTCTCATTCCGACGACGGCCGTGACAGTATTACACATTTGAATAATCTAATCTTAGAATTAAACAATAAAGGCGTTTAAACACAATCATTCTAAAACAAATACCATTACTTTTATGGTGCCTGACGGACATGAATCCAGGAAGTTGCATTTTATATAGGAGAAAAATAGGTTGTTCCTTTACATGGTATGATAGCTCATACTAATATATATTTCAAATTCTATTAATATTAAGACAAATATGTGAGATTACCTATCTTTCAAGAATCCCTGAGCTCTAAAACAGCAACATTGTCTCTCAGCCTCATGGCAAAATGTAAAACTGCTCTACGCCACTGTAGAGCAGACCCTTCACCAAATACCAACACATTCAGAGCCGTTAGACTGGTCCAGAGGTGATGGGTTGGACCAGAGTCAGGACACGCGTGGGTAAAGGCGGCGGTTTGAAAACGTGTCATTGTCTTTGACACTCTGATTGGTCAGAGACGACAACTTTTGTTTTTTGTACAACGCCCCTCGTGCCATTCGTCGCCACAAACGACATCAACGACGGCAGTCTCAGACTAAAGTTGCTCGCGTACGACAGAGAAGCGGAAGAATTTAGAGTGAATCGCCAGGCTGACTCACTTCATCAACATGTCATCACAGAAGTGCTGTATTTTCTCAAGCGCCAATAGAGGGCAACGTTTCTTTCATTTCACTTCATCCACAGCTTCTACCTGATTTTGCAGCAAAAAGGGTACATCCCAAAATGGCACGCTATTGGGCCCTGGTCAAAAGTAGTGCATAGTGTGTCATTTGGGATGCATCCAAGGGCTCCACTGCCCGAGGACATCATCAGACACTCAACAAAGCAACAGACAGATATTTCCTCTGTTTAATTGATACTGCTGAGCACAATGCAATGCAAACATTTTAATTCGACGCCTGCTTTCAATAAGCCATGATATCTTCTCATTGTTCTATTCTGTCTTCACTGCAAAGCTGATAGTGTACTAACTTAATCACACTCTGGATAGATACGTTCCCCTAACTTAATCACACTCTGGATAGATACGTTCCCTTAACTTAATCACACTCTGGATAGATACGTTCCCCTAACTTAATCACACTCTGGATAGATACGTTCCCCTAACTTAATCACACTCTGGATAGATACGTTCCCTTAACTTAATCACACTCTGGGCAGATAAGTTCCCTTAACTTAATCACACTCTGGATAGATACGTTCCCTTAACTTAATCACACTCTGGATAGATACGTTCCCTAACTTAATCACACTCTGGATAGATACGTTCCCTTAACTTAATCACACTCTGGATAGATACGTTCCCCTAACTTAATCACACTCTGGATAGACAAGTTCCCCTAACTTAATCACACTCTGGGCAGATACGTTCCCTAACTTAATCACACTCTGGATAGATACGTTCCCCTAACTTAATCACACTCTGGATAGATACGTTCCCTTAACTTAATCACACTCTGGATAGATACGTTCCCTAACTTAATCACACTCTGGATAGACAAGTTCCCTAACTTAATCACACTCTGGATAGACAAGTTCCCCTAACTTAATCACACTCTGGGCAGATAAGTTCCCCTAACTTAATCACACTCTGGATAGACAAGTTCCCTAACTTAATCACACTGTGGGCAGATAAGTTCCCTAACTTAATCACACTCTGGATAGACAAGTTCCCCTAACTTAATCACACTCTGGATAGACAAGTTCCCCTAACTTAATCACACTCTGGGCAGATAAGTTCCCTTAACTTAATTAAATCAAGGGCTATCTGTTGACTTACTTTGTATAATGAAAACCATTTGATTTTACTGTGGCAGGCTGGCAGCCATGGCCTGCATGATATCATGTTCAATTCAAATGTAATGACATTCTATTTTCTAGCTTGTGATACTGTTGTTTGAGAAAATAACACACTGGGCCAGATATCAAAATTCACTTAGCACAATAAACAAACTGGGGACAAACTGATAAGATTGCAAATATTGATGTTTGCTATCTTGACTTGATCAAACTTGAAATGGATGAACTATAAATATATAAATATTACAGACATGCACTTTTGTTTGTGCCCATTGAGTGTGAAAATGTACATTTGACAAAATATGCCACGTTCATGTACATTTACCCCCCTCTCTTCCTATCAATAGTTACTCGATACTGATTGGCCTGAGCCTCCCTATAGATGTGTATGTCTTTAGGAACTGCCTTTAGGTTCTACTAAGCTGTATGGATTGTTATAAGATGGTCATACCAAGGATCATTTAGCTATTTGATTAGAATTTTAACAACAGATAGTCCCCCCCCCCCTTAAAAATGATCTAAAGGAAGTTTGTTCTGAAGTGTATGTACTATATCTGAGAGGTAATACAAAGATCAGGAAATGAGGAAATGTCTAATTGTTTTAAACATGTATCAAACACCTTATTTGGGGGGAGGGGCACTAAACAGTCTCCGTATGTACGTTCATTCATTTTTACAACTGGTAGCAGGGGACCTTCAGACGAGTCTTGTGAGGACTGTGTTGCATCCTAGAGCAAAACAACCAACATGCACGTGTTGCTGAGAGTCGCACCTTCGTGAGAGTCTCAACACAGAGGGGTCATGTTAGTGTGTAACTCAAACTGTTCGGACGCTACAGACAGAAGTTGGCAGATCGGCGGCACCGACGTCAGACTAGTCCCAGGACCGCTTGTGGGCATCTTAGAGCAAAACGGAGAACATCGATTGCAAGAATCTCATCTTTCCATAGAGGGGTCATAATGTAGGCCAAATCATTTGGACACTACAGACGATTTTGTGAGACCAATTTTCGGAATGTCTCATGGTCTGACAAACACTGCTGTAGCACTGTCACCATTCACCACAGATGCGGAAGTGCGACATAGACGGATGAGGTTGATTGAGACGCATCCAATGATATCTCTAGTTTAAACTGAAGGATTTTGATAGGGATTTTTTAGTATGCTAATTCGATTTTCCGTATGTGTTCATGCTCTGTCTGTCTGTCTGTCTGTCTGTCTGTCTGTCTGTCTGTCTGTCTGTCTGTCTGTCTGTCTGTCTGTCTGTCTGTCTGTCTGTCTGTCTGTCTGTCTGTCTGTCTCTCTCTCTCTCTGTCTCTCTCTCTCTCTCGCTCTCTCTGTCTCTCTCCCCTCTCTGTCACTCTCTCTGTCTCTCTCCCTCTCTGTGTCTCTCCTCTCTGTGTCTCTCTCTCCTCTCCCTCTCTGTCTCTCCCTCTCTGTCTCTCTCTCTCTCTCTCTCTCTCTCTCTCTCTCTCTCTCTCTCTCTCTCTCTCTCTCTCTCTCTCTCTCTCTCTCTCTCTCTCTCTGTGTCTCTGTCTCTCTCTGTGTCTGTCTCTCTCTCTGTGTCTGTCTCTCTCTGTGTCTCTCTGTGTCTCTCTCTGTGTCTCTCTCTCTGTGTCTCTCTCTGTGTCTCTCTCTCTGTGTCTCTCTCTCTGTGTCTCTCTGTGTCTCTCTCTGTGTCTCTCTCTGTGTCTCTCTCTCTGTGTCTCTCTTGCTTCCTCTCTCTCCCTCTCTCTCTTTAATAATAACAATCGTGATGTAGCAGTTGAGAGAGCAGAGAAAGAGGAGGGCCAGCCGTCTACCAATCACAAGGTTTCCCCACCTCCCTCCCTCTGTCTCTAAGCACGCAAACGTTGGGCAAAAAAAAAAGTGATAAGCAGCTTTGAAACGCGTTCCCGCTGAATCAGGGCGAGTGTGTTCGACTCAGACACAGACAGCACAGCATTGGCTAACTCTCTCTCCTCCACAGACAGCACAGCATTGGCTAACTCTCTCTCTCCCACAGACACAGAAGCGAGTGTCTCACAACCAAAGCAAACATAGCCTTATTAACGTGACAAGTTTGAGACTCAGGGAGACACGACTGACTGCCTACTCTCAGGGAAGAGGAGGAAGCTGGGGACACTTGACTTACCAACACAACCAATCCAGAGAACCTGAAGGGAGGCAATCCTTCCCTCTGCGTATGCTGAGGAATACACCCTACACACAACAACAACTACAAGCCTGAGAAGAAGAGAGACCAGTGCCACGGTCTTTCTCTTTCTCTCTTTATACCTCTCTCTCCTGCTGTGGAGCTCTGTCCTCGTCTCTCCAGTCCCTCAAGGTATTCTGCTGACCCGACTGCCTGATCCGCTGTCATCATGTCAGAAGGAGAAGAATGTCGCTCTCCCATCGGTCTGGACTGCTGCTCCTGCTGCCTGGACCTGGCCAACTGTGATGACCCAACTGGAGCAGGGGGTGAGGGCAGAGGCAACAGCACCCCTCTGATGGGCAGCCCCACGTCGCTTAGCCACTTCCGCCAGTTCCGTGAGCAGCTGACGTTCCAGAACCAGAACGTGAACACAGACAAGCTGAACAGCATGATGAGGCTGGACTCTCTGGAGTCTGTGGTCAGAGACCCCTGTTACCTGCTCAACGAGGGCATCTGCAACAGCAACATCGACCAGACCACACTGTCCATCCTGCTGTTCTTCCACAGGTACTGTACTTCATCTCTATACACCTCCCATCCTCATTCTCACGTTGTTGATACATGAAACACCTCACAAAACCTCTTCACATTATCTCACTCATTACTGTCTCATTATTACTGTCATTATTACTGTGTAATTATTACTGTCATTATTACTGTCATTATTACTGTCATTATTACTGTCATTATTACTGTGTAATTATTACTGTCATTATTACTGTGTCATTATTACTGTGTAATTATTACTGTCATTATTACTGTGTCATTATTACTGTAATTACTATACAACGTAATCATTATTGTGATTACTCATTGTTATACTGTGCTTACAGCAGTAATCCTAACCAGCCCTACGCCTTACCGTAACCCTAAGTACAGTATAAGTGCAATGTAACAATGAGTAACTTCAATATTGTCACTGTACTTATGGGAACATGAATAAACCAGGCAGTGTTATGTAAAGAGAGACCCTTCCTCCTCCTCATCACCTGAACTGAAAGTGGTTTAGCCATCCCTTCCCCTTTCTGTTTTACCACACTGTTCCACTTTCTGATTGTGTACTTTTTCAATGTTCATTTACAAGGAATGTATTGGTGCTATGCCTCTCATAAACACAAATGACAACAATAACATTATCAACATAATCAACAAAAAACATGAATACAATACTTCTATCTTAAAATCAAAACATCACAATTGACCAATGAGGTTCTTTGATAAAACCATTTCCTCTAGACGTAACTGTAAAAAAAAACAACCAATCACAAAGACCTATTTGTTTTTTTGTTCTAAAAGACAACTTGTCCTATTGGACTCAGTATTCATTAGTTTGGGTGGGTTGTAAGAAGGCTTATTGACCTTATATACTATGGTTGGTTTAATTCAGGGTCACACAGAGCAGTTTCTTAGAGGTCTTAAACAAATCTACTTTGAAACAAAAGTGTACACCTCACACACATTGTTATTTTAATTTTACGAGGCAAGTCAGTTAAGAACTAATTCTTATTTTCAATGACGGCCTAGGAACAGTGGGTTAACTGCCTGTTCAGGGGCAGAACGACAGATTTGTACCTTGTCAGCTCGGGGATTTGAACTTGCAACCTTTGGGGTTACTAGTCCAACGCTCTAACCACTAGGCTACCCTGCCGCCTCTAAACTCTAACCACTAGGCTACCCTGCCGCCTCTACACTCTAACCACTAGGCTACCCTGCCGCCTCTACACTCTAACCACTAGGCTACCCTGCCACCTCTACACTCTAACCACTAGGCTACCCTGCCACCTCTACACTCTAACCACTAGGCCACCCTGCCACCTCTACACTCTAACCACTAGGCTACCCTGCCACCTCTACACTCTAACCACTAGGCTACCCTGCCACCTCTACACTCTAACCACTAGGCTACATGCCACCTCTACACTCGAACCACTAGGCTACCCTGCCACCTCTACACTCTAACCACTAGGCTACCCTGCCACCTCTACACTCTAACCACTAGGCTACCCTGCCACCTCTACACTCTAACCACTAGGCTACCCTGCCACCTCTACACTCTAACCACTAGGCTACCCTGCCGCCCCTACACTCTAACCACTAGGCTACCCTGCCACCTCTACACTCTAACCACTAGGCTACCCTGCCACCTCTACACTCTAACCACTAGGCTACCCTGCCACCTCTACACTCTACACAGGATTTTTCGGGCACGTTTTGCAAAATAATGTTTATTGATTATTAATTCATTGACGAATCCTATTAATAAACATTCCACTCATGACGCTACTAAGTCATTTGACGACAGGAAGGGGATGACCTGTACATACACTCCGACTTCCTCCTCTCTCATCGTGACCAAATTGTACATGTAAAATCGCAGGTTTGTTTGGAAACATGCTGACGTGTTAGTGGGGATTAAACAAGTCATGCAGCAGATTACTGCCAGTTCACATCTATGTTTGGCAACCCTGGGAATGACTTACACTCAGTTCAAATGAAAATGAACCAAAATGACCATTGGAACTATTCCATAGCTTCAGCAGCCATCATTGCTGTGCTTCTGATTTATGAAAGCACGAACAGTACAGTCTGTACACACTGAAACAGTACTGTCTGTACACACTGAAACAGTACTGTCTGTACACACTGAAACAGTACTGTCTATACACACTGAAACAGTACTGTCTGTACACACTGAAACAGTACTGTCTGTACACACTGAAACAGTACTGTCTGTACACACTGAAACAGTACTGTCTGTACACACTGAAACAGTACTGTCTGTACACACTGAAACAGTACTGTCTGTACACACTGAAACAGTACTGTCTGTACACACTGAAACAGTAATGTCTGTACACACTGAAACAGTACTGTTTGTACACACTGAAACAGTACTGTCTGTACACACTGAAACAGTACTGTCTGTACACACTGAAACAGTACTGTCTGTACACACTGAAACAGTACTGTCTGTACACACTGAAACAGTACTGTCTGTACACACTGAAACAGTACTGTACGTCTGTCATAGTTGAAGTGTACCTATGATGAAAATTACAGGCCTCTCTCATCTTTTTAAATGGGAGAACTTGCACAATTGGTGGCTGACTAAATACTTTTTTGCCCCACTGTACATTGAACTGGGAAGCATTAATGTCAGCAAAGCAGAGATATTGGTTAAAAATTAATGTCAGAGAAAAGTGTAATTATATCTTTAAAACGTATTTCTAAACATTTATTACACGTGACAGATAATTATGTAATAAAAAACATGTTGGACTTCTTTTCATTGGTGTGACCTAAGCATTCTCCTTTGACCTCAACCTCACCAGAACCATCAGACAGGGTTCTTGGTAATGTCTGAAAACCAGGAGACTACTTACATTTACCTTTACATTTAAGTCATTTAGCAGACGCTCTTATCCAGAGCGACTTACAAATTGGTGCATTCACCTTATGACATCAATCGTAATGAGTTGTTACGTCTTAAAAAATGAATTTTAAGACTTGTTGTGTATGACCCTGTTAAAATCTCTATTACGTCTAGTAATGATCCTCACAACAACAACAGAAAACTGCCGTTTTGAATCAGTCTAAATGCTGACACATAGAGAGACAAAAAAGTCTGAAATAATTATACCTGCAGGCTTTAAATAACGAGTCGTGAAATCATCAAGAACAGTATGATTGGTGCAAGAACTAAAAACAAGTCAAACACAAAACACTGTAGCCCGATTTGGGCGAGAACAGTTTTTATAGATGTGTTTACATTAGGTGTGTAGCTCAATGGAGTGTTATGAGAAACGCTGCCAACCTTCTGTCGCCATTAAGACTGAATGTTGGCTGCCACTGTCATTTTCACAGCTTTATTCTTGTCAAATATGTATCTTTCACTTCATGGCAGCTTTACTGTTGTCAAAGACGCATAAATAACTTCATGCCAATGTCACCAAGAGTTTCCAAGTAACTCAGCTGTTAAAAGTAGAATCAGTTTTATTGTGTTGACAGTCACTTCTCTACTTGGCATTAACTGTACTGGCTACAGAGCCTTCAGCACATTTTGTTGTGTTACAGCCTGAATTCAAAATGAGTTAAATATATATTTTTTTTTACCCATCTACACACAATATCCCATAATGACAGTGAAAATAAACACGTTTTTGAATTGTTTTGCAAAGGTATTGAATATGAAATGCAGAAATATCTCATTGACATAATTTTTCACACCCCTGAGTCAATACTTTGTAGAAACACATTTGACAGCGATTACAGCCATGTGTATTTCTGGGTAAATCTCTAAGAGCTGTGAGTCTTTCTGGGTAAATCTAAGAGCTGTGCGTCTTTCTGGGTAAATCTAAGAGCTGTGCGTCTTTCCGGGTAAATCTAAGAGCTGTGAGTCTTTCTGGGTAAATCTAAGAGCTGTGAGTCTTTCTGGGTAAATCTAAGAGCTGTGAGTAAATCTAAGAGCTGTGAGTCTTTCTGGGTAAATCTCTAAGAGCTGTGAGTCTTTCTGGGTAAATCTAAGAGCTGTGAGTCTTTCTGGGTAAATCTAAGAGCTGTGCGTCTTTCCGGGTACATCTCTAAGAGCTGTGAGTCTTTCTGGGTACATCTCTAAGAGCTGTGAGTCTTTCTCAGTAAATCTAAGAGCTGTGAGTCTTTCTAGGTACATCTCTAAGAGCTGTGAGTCTTTCTGGGTAAATATAAGAGCTGTGAGTCTTTCTGGGTACATCTCTAAGAGCTGTGAGTCTTCCTGGGTACATCTCTAAGAGCTGTGAGTGGGTACATCTCTAAGAGCTGTGAGTCTTTCAGGGTAAATCTCTAAGAGCTGCGAGTCTTTCTGGGTAAATATCTAAGAGCTGTGAGTCTTTCAGGGTAAATCTCTAAGAGCTGTGAGTCTTTCTGGGTACATCTCTAAGAGCTGTGAGTCTTTCTGGGTACATCTCTAAGAGCTGTGAGTCTTTCTGGGTAAATCTAAGAGCTGTGCGTCTTTCCGGGTACATCTCTAAGAGCTGTGAGTCTTTCTGGGTACATCTCTAAGAGCTGTGAGTCTTTCTCAGTAAATCTAAGAGCTGTGAGTCTTTCTAGGTACATCTCTAAGAGCTGTGAGTCTTTCTGGGTAAATATAAGAGCTGTGAGTCTTTCTGGGTACATCTCTAAGAGCTGTGAGTCTTCCTGGGTACATCTCTAAGAGCTGTGAGTCTTTCTGGGTACATCTCTAAGAGCTGTGAGTCTTTCAGGGTAAATCTCTAAGAGCTGTGAGTCTTTCTGGGTAAATATCTAAGAGCTGTGAGTCTTTCAGGGTAAATCTCTAAGAGCTGTGAGTCTTTCTGGGTACATCTCTAAGAGCTGTGAGTCTTTCTGGGTACATCTCTAAGAGCTGTGAGTCTTTCTGGGTAAATCTAAGAGCTGTGCGTCTTTCCGGGTACATCTCTAAGAGCTGTAAATCTCTAAGAGCTGTGAGTCAGTAAATCTAAGAGCTGTGAGTCTTTCTAACATCTCTAAGAGCTGTGAGTCTTTCTGGGTAAATATAAGAGCTGTGAGTCTTTCTGGGTACATCTCTAAGAGCTGTGAGTCTTCCTGGGTACATCTCTAAGAGCTGTGAGTCTTTCTGGGTACATCTCTAAGAGCTGTGAGTCTTTCAGGGTAAATCTCTAAGAGCTGTGAGTCTTTCTGGGTAAATATCTAAGAGCTGTGAGTCTTTCTGGGTACATCTCTAAGAGCTTTCCGCAACTGGATTGCGCAACATTTGCCCATTATTCTTTTCAGAATTCTTCAAGCTCTGTCAAATTGGTTGTTGATCATTGCTAGACAACCATTTTTCAAGACTTGCCATAGATTTTCAAGTCCATGTAACTTTTTTTTTTTTTACAATCCATTTGGCACTAATTTCAGAACCTTGTGGTCATTTTTCAAAACTCTAGACACAGAACTCAAAACGGTCATCACTTGTAACTGTAACGGCTTTCTTCCTGGGAAGGAGAGGCGGACCAAAACGCAGCGTGGTTAGAGTTCATGTTATTTTAATAAGGTAACTCAACATGAACAGAACGCAAAACAATACATGTGAAACCCGAACACAGTCTTATCTGGTGCATAGACACAAAGACAAGAAACAATCACCCACAAAACCCAACACAAAACAGGCTACCTAAATATGGTTCCCAATCAGAGACAATGACTAACACCTGCCTGTGATTGAGAACCATATCAGGCCAAACATAGAAATAGACAAACCAGACACACAACATAGAATGCCCACCCAGCTCACGTCCTGACCAACACTAAAACAAGGAAAAGACAAAATAACTATGGTCAGAACGTGACCAGGCTAACACAGGCTGTCCAACTCTCAAAGCGTTGTTCATATATTTAAAGAAACCTTGCACTTGCAGAATCATTGGTTCAAATAACTCATTCATCATGAAATACCAATAGGAACATTCATTTAGATCACCCATACACAAGATACCGATAGTTTCACCGTGTAGTTGTTCGTTCATTCATTAAATATTGTAGTACAAAATATGTGATACATGTTTCATTATGATACTACACGTAAATCCATCCCTGTAAAAGGACTAGTAGAGAGAATACTACAGACACAGTGGAATCATTGAACAAAATATGACATTTATTGATGAAATACAATAAAATCACTCATAGGTTTCTTTTAATCAAAGCAAAAGTAATTAGCTACAAAAAAAGAAAAAAACTACTGTAAACATCAACTGCAGTGTTCCTCATCTGGCTTACTATAAAACATCACTGCAGTGTTCCTCATCTGGCTTACTGTAAAACATCAACTGCGCTGTTCCTCATCTGGCTTACTGTAAAACATCACTGCAGTGTTCCTCACCTGGCTTACTGTAAAACATCAACTGCAGTGTTCCTCACCTGGCTTACTGTAAAACATCAACTGCAGTGTTCCTCACCTGGCTTACTGTAAAACATCACTGCAGTGTTTCTCATCTGGCTTACTGTAAAACATCATCTGCAGTGTTCCTCACTTGACTTACTGTAAAACATCACTGCAGTGTTCCTCACCTGGCTTACTGTAAAACATCACTGCAGTGTTTCTCACCTGGCTTACTGTAAAACATCACTGCAGTGTTCCTCACCTGGCTTACTGTAAAACATCAACTGCAGTGTTCCTCACCTGGCTTACTGTAAAACATCACTGCAGTGTTCCTCACCTGGCTTACTGTAAAACATCAACTGCAGTGTTCCTCACCTGGCTTACTGTAAAACATCACTGCAGTGTTCCTCACCTGGCTTACTGTAAAACATCACTGCAGTATTCCTCACCTGGCTTACTGTAAAACATCACTGCAGTGTTCCTCACCTGGCTTACTGTAAAACATCAACTGCAGTATTCCTCACCTGGCTTACTGTAAAACATCACTGCAGTGTTCCTCACCTGGCTTACTGTAAAACATCACTGCAGTGTTCCTCACCTGGCTTACTGTAAAACATCAACTGCAGTGTTCCTCACCTGGCTTACTGTAAAACATCAACGGGAGAATGTCCAGACTCATTCAAGCTAACGGAAAGGCCACACATGCTCAAATAACAGCTGTTTTAAACAGTGGTGTACAGAAAGGGCATCTCTTAACGTACAACACTGTGAATAATTCAGGTTGTTGTGGAGGCAAAAGGGGGTCTTACCCAGTACTAGATAGATGTACCTAATAAAGTGGCCGGTGAGTGTACAGTCATGTCAAATCTGAAAACATGGTCTGGAAAAGTAGTACATGGGACCATAGAAACAGTGTGTGATAAAGAATGATGACGAAATATTACATCCATAGATAATGTCGTCCACTTGGTTCATGTTCCACGGTAATTGATGTCAATGGATCTCGTTATCCTGAAACTTTCATGATCTAAATGATGATGATGATCTAAATCCCTATATTGTTTGTCAGTTTCCATAAAACTATGCATTAAGACTAATGCAACAGTTACTTATCATTTTGAGCAGTTGTATCAATTGATAGTAAGATAATTGTAATGAAATGAATAGACAATCATCTCAGATGTAGTGTGTGAATTTAATTATTATTATTTTTTTAACACTTATTTTACTAGGCAAGTCAGTTAAGAACAAATTCTTATTTTCAATGACAGCCTAGGAACAGTGGGTTAACTGCCTGTTCAGGGGAAGCTCGGGGATTTGAACTTGCAAACTTCCGGTTACTAGTCCAACGCTCTAACCACTAGGCTATCCTGCCACCCCAATTGCAGTTTGAAATGGTAATACTTGGATGTTAAGTTGTGTCATTTTGAACAGGTGATTTTAGTTCAATGAAAAAATTATCTTAGTTGTATGTGTATTGTATCCAAGCAATTCGAAATAGTGTTAAGAGTTCTGAAAAATGTGCATTTTGGTCATTGGTTTTGAATTTTGTGTCTAGAGTTTTGTAAAATGACATCAAGGTTTCCGAAATTAGTATTAGTAAATTAAACTGTATTTATGACCTGTTCAGCCCATTTTTACCTCTGAACTTATTTAGACTTGCCATAACAAAGGAATTGAACACTTAACTCAATTACTCAAGACATTTCAGCATTTACATTTTTTTAATGAATTAGTAAAAAAAAAATTATAATAATTGGAGAAAAACAATTCCGTTTTCACATTACAGAGTAGTGTGTGTGGTTCTGCTGACACACACAAAAAAACACACAATCCATTTTAAAATCAGGCTGTAACACAACAACATGTGGAGAAAGTCAAGGGGTCTGAATACTTTCTGAAGGCATTGTACCTTTATCTCTTGTGATGATATATAAATAACAGAGATAAGACGAGAGTACATTGGAAGAGCTATCACCATTCCACGTTACTGTGTGTGTGTGTGTGTGTGTGTGTGTGTGTGTTGTTTGCAAAGGGAACACTCTGTGCTTGATGTAGTTTTGATAGCTGTGGGTGTGTCGGGCTTATAGGACTATTGCAAAACAAGGGTCAAAAGCCTTTTGGCTAAAGCCACTGTGGTCAACTGGTCCTTCCTCCCTCTTCAGAGTAGAGCAAATTTTCCTGCAGAAACTAAGATACTTGTTTATGCCATGCGATACTTTATTGATCACTTAGATGAAAAACTAAAAACACATGATTTATCCTTGGATATGATGAAGTGGTTTTAAATGCTGCATGGCGGCCATATACTCTGAGTGTACAAAACATTATGAACACCTGCTCTAACTCAAAATTACGAAGGTGTTCCTAATGTTTTGTACACTCTGTGTACAATGGTCTGGATTGCAATGGGATGGTGAAAGGAGGAGGCAGAGGGAGGTAAAACATGTATTTAGGACAGAATTCTACAGAGAGAACGGCTTCCCCATCCACCTGGAACCTCCCTATACCTACAGACCTCTACAGAGAGAACGACTTCCCCATCCACCTGGAACCTCCCTATACCTACAGACCTCTACAGAGAGAACGGCTTCCCCATCCACCTGGAACCTCCCTATAACCTACAGACTTCTACAGAGAGAACGGCTTCCCCATCCACCTGGAACCTCCCTATAACCTACAGACTTCTACAGAGAGAACGGCTTCCCCATTCACCTGGAACCTCCCTATAACCTACAGACTTCTACAGAGAGAACGGCTTCCCCATCCACCTGGAACCTCCCTATAACCTACAGGCTTCTACAGAGAGAACGGCTTCCCCATCCACCTGGAACCTCCCTATAACCTACAGACTTCTACAGAGAGAACGGCTTCCCCATCCACCTGGAACCTCCCTATAACCTACAGACTTCTACAGAGAGAACGGCTTCCCCATCCACCTGGAACCTCCCTATAACCTACAGACTTCTACAGAGAGAACGGCTTCCCCATCCACCTGGAACCTCCCTATACCTACAGACCTCTACAGAGAGAACGGCTTCCCCATTCACCTGGAACCTCCCTATAACCTACAGACTTCTACAGAGAGAACGGCTTCCCCATTCACCTGGAACCTCCCTATAACCTACAGACTTCTACAGAGAGAACGGCTTCCCCATCCACCTGGAACCTCCCTATAACCTACAGACTTCTACAGAGAGAACGGCTTCCCCATTCACCTGGAACCTCCCTATACCTACAGACTTCTACAGAGAGAACGGCTTCCCCATCTACCTGGAACCTCCCTATAACCTACAGACTTCTACAGAGAGAACAGCTTCCCCATTCACCTGGAACCTCCCTATAACCTACAGACTTCTACAGAGAGAACGGCTTCCCCATTCACCTGGAACCTCCCTATACCTACAGACTTCTGGCACAGTGTGAGGGTGTGTACCCTGGCGTTGCCCACATTGACCTGTGTTGACACGATATTGGTAGGGAGACAGAACGTAGGTGGTAACGAGGACACCAGTCTGCAGACAGAACACTAAGCCTAGTACTCTGGAACCTCCCTATAACCTACAGACCTCTGGCACAGTGTGAGGGTGTGTACCCTGGCGTTGCCCACATTGACCTGTGTTGACACGATATTGGTAGGGAGAGAGAGAACACTCAGCCTAGTACCCTGGAACCTTCCTATACCTGAGTACCCGTCTCCTCTTCCTGCCAACGCAACTGTTGGATTTGTGTGTATTGTTTTGTACTGTTAGGTATTACTGCCCTGTTGGAGCTCAAAGAAACATAAGCACCTGTGATAACATATGAAAGACATGTGTACGCTATGCGACTAATAACAAGTTGATTTTTATTCGAGACTCAAATAGAGACTCAGCCTCTCAACCATCGTGATTTGTTTTCCTGTGAAACTAGTTTCTTACCAAGATTAATCATTAAGGTGGATCAAGTTGTAACTACTCCTGTAGACTACACCCACAGACACACCCACAGACTACACCCACAGACTACACACAGAACACTTCCCCACACACCACACACACACACACACACACACACACACACACACACACACACACACACACACACACACACACACACACACACACACACACACACACACACACAGAGACACACACACCCAGACACACAAGCACACACACACACAAACACCAAATAAAAATAAAAATAAAAAACACAAACACACACAGACAGACAGATGGACACATGTAAAAGTCTGTGAAAATGAGAAATGTGATTCTGTGAACACAGTAAATAATGAAGAGTAATGAAATGTACACTAGTCATCGCGTGTTAGTGAGTTAAAAAGAGGAAGAAGAAGAGTAGAGCTGGCTGAGTTGACGTTCTCAAAGACATTCCAGTTGTGTGTTGGCATGTGGTTCTTCTGATGAGTCCATCCTAACCACTCCACATAATGAAATGTCTCACCAGTCATTTAGTTTTGTACTGTTAGGTCTATTCTGTCTGCTTCCCAAAATGGTACCCAAGGGGTCCTGGTCAAAAGTAGTGCACTATATGGGGCCCTGGTCAACAGTAGTGCACTAATAGGGCCCAAGTTGACAGTAGTGCACTAAATAGGACTCCCTGGTCAACAGTAGTGATTTGGGCCCTGGAAACTAGTAGTACACTATTAGGGCCCTGGTGGACAGTAGTGCACTACTAGGGCCCTGTAGACAGTACACTATACAGGCCCTGGTCGACAGTAGTACACTATATAGGGCCCACACACAGTAGTGCACTATACAGGGCCCTGGTCAACAGTAGTGCACTATATAGGGCCCTGGTCAACAGTAGTGCACTATATACACCCACACACAGTACACACATACAGGGCCCTGGTCAACAGTACACACTATACAGGGCCCTGGTCACACAGTAGTGCACTACACAGGGCCCTGGTCAACAGTAGACACTATACAGGGCCCTGGTCAACAGTAGCACACAGGGCCCTGGTCACAAACACCAAATAGGGCCCTGGTCAAAAGTAAACACTAAACACCACAGACAGACAGATGGACACATGTAAGGGTCTGTGAAAGTGCACTATATGGATTCTGGTCAACACAGTAAATAATGAAGGGTAATGAAGTAGTACACTAGTCATAGGGCCCTGAGTTAAACAGTAGGAAGCACTATATAGGGCCCTGGTCAACAGTAGTGCACATTCCAGTTGGCCCTGGGCATGTAGTTCACTATATAGGGCCCTCCGACAGTAGTGCACTATAAGGGAAATGTCAACAGTAGTCACTTTAGGGCCCTGGTTGACAGTAGTACACTATGTAGGGTCTGCTTCCCAAAGTAGTACCACTATAGGGGTCCTGGTCAAAAGTAGTGCACTATATGGGGCCCTGGTTAACAGTAGTGCACTATATAGGGCCCTGGTCGACAGTAGTGCACTATATAGGGCCCTGGTCAACAGTAGTGCACTATATAGGGCCCTGGTCAACAGTGGTGCACTATATAGGGCCCTGGTCGACAGTAGTGCACTATATAGGGCCCTGGTCAACAGTAGTGCACTATATAGGGCCCTGGTCAACAGTGGTGCACTATATAGGGCCCTGGTCGACAGTAGTGCACTATATAGGGCCCTGGTCAACAGTAGTACACTATATAGGGCCCTGGTCGACAGTAGTGCACTATATAGGGCCCTAGTCGACAGTAGTGCACTATATAGGGCCCTGGTCAACAGTAGTGCACTATATAGGGCCCTGGTCGACAGTAGTGCACTATATAGGCCATGCGGTGCTGTTTGAGATGTGAAGGAGTGGGCTGTGGCAGCCATGTTACGTAAAATCCTTGGTAGGGTCATGAGAGGCTGCTGGCTTTCTGGCTCAAGAGGCTTTTCCTTGCTTTCCTTTGAATGTGGCTTTGAAAAAGCATCTGTGATCCAACAGGATGAATGGGGAGGGGTGGGGGGGGGGGGGGGGGGGGATAGTTGGCTTTGAGGAGCTCTGACTGCAGACTCTGAGGCTATTGGCTTTAGAGAAGGAACACTAGCTTCAACCGTTGGCAGTGTTAGTGAGCTAGCGCTTGTTATAAACTCATTGACATGGCCACCTCAAGCAGTGAGACCCACGTTACATTAGCAACAAAGCATTTTGGGAATCTGGCCACTGTCCAGTCAGTGAATTTGCGAGCTCTCCAGACGGGAAAGAATACACTCATCCTGTCACTTAAGAGTTGAACGTGAACAGCAGGTCCCTCGAAGAAAGGCAGTCCGTTTGAATAGATGTGCCTGAATTCTACAAGGTGAATCGTACGCAGTGAACTCAAACACACAGCAAACTTTGAAGAGCAGCGGCTCCTCTCGTCACATGACATCTCAGACAGACTGTAGTTTGGACTGTGGTTGTAGAACAGTCTACACGTGATCTACAAACGTATCAATACTGTTGAAAGACTTACACTGTGAAGAACATCCAATGTATTTAACAAAGTACAAACAAGGTTGCCCTACATAACCAGATACAATACACAATAAAATATGGGTGGCAATTAGCCTAGCCGTATGGGTGGCAGTTAAACCTAGCAGTATGGGTGGCAGTTAGCCTAGCAGTATGGGTGGCAGTTAGCCTAGCCGTATGGGTGGCAGTTAGCCTAGCAGTATGGGTGGCAGTTAGCCTAGCAGTATGGGTGGCAGTATAGGTGGCAGTTAGCCTAGCCATATGGGTGGCCGTTAGCCTAGCAGTATGGGTGGCAGTTAGCCTAGCAGTATGGGTGTCAGTTAGCCTAGCAGTATGGGTGGCAGTTAGCCTAGCCGTATGGGTGGCAGTTAGCCTAGCAGTATGTGTGGCAGTTAGCCTAGCCATATGGGTGGCAGTTAGCCTAGCCGTATGGGTGGCAGTTAGCCTAGCAGTATGGGTGGCAGTTAGCCTAGCCGTATGGGTGGCAGTTAGCCTAGCAGTATGGGTGGCAGTTAGCCTAGCAGTATGGGTGGGTAGGTGGCAGTTAGCCTAGCCATATGGGTGGCCGTTAGCCTAGCAGTATGGGTGGCAGTTAGGCAGTATGGGTGTCAGTTAGCCTAGCAGTATGGGTATCAGTTAGCCTAGCTGTGAGTGGCAGTTAGCCTAGCAGTATGTGTGGCAGTTAGCCTAGCCATATGGGTGGCAGTTAGCCTAGCCGTATGGGTGGCAGTTAGCCTAGCAGTATGGGTGGCAGTTAGCCTAGCCGTATGGGTGGCAGTTAGCCTAGCAGTATGGGTGGCAGTTAGCCTAACAGTTAAGAGTGTTGGGTCAATAACCTAAAGGTTGCTGGTTCAGATTACTCGGCTGACTAGGTGGGAACAAAATCTGTTGTTGTGCCCTTGAGCAAGGTACTTAACCCTCTGGCTAAATTAATGTACAAACCAGGGGCGTCAATTGGGTATGGCTAGCTCAACACCAACAATTTAAAACAGGCTACAAAAAAATATATATATATGTGTTGGAAGAAACAACGTACACCTGGCGACCTGGTCAGTGTGCACTGCACCTGGCCCGCCACAGGAGTTGCTAGTGTGCAATGAGACAAGGATGTCCCTGCCGGCGAAACCCTCCCTAACCCAGACGATGCTGGGCCAATTGTACGCCCACCCCATGGGCCTCCCGGTTGCGGCTGGCTGCAACAGAGCTTGGGCTCAAACCCAGAATCTCTGGTGGCACAGTTAGCACTGCGGTGCATTGCCTTAGACCAATGCGCCACCCGGGAGGCCTTACAAAAATAATTTTCCAATACAGATTTGACTTTAGGACCATGCGGACGCCTCAACCTTTTGTCAAAACAGTGCAGTGGTGAAGATGGAAGTAGTAGAAGGCATCAAATCAAATGTTATTTGTCACATACACATGGTTAGCAGATGTTAATGCGAGTGTAGCGAAATGCTTGGCTCGGTGACTGCTGTTTGACTTGACATTAGACTAGAGGTGGCTAGGTGACTGCTGTTTGACTTGACATTAGACTAGAGGTGGCTAGGTGACTGCTGTTTGACTTGACATTAGACTAGAGGTGGCTAGGTGACTCCCTGTTGGAACTTGACGTTTTTATTTTACCAGGCAAGTCAGTTGAACAAATTCTTATTTTTGACTTGACACGGTGGGTTAGCCTTGTTCAGGGGCTAGTGACTGTTGTTTGACCTTGACATCAGACTAGAGGATTGATCTAGGTGACGCTCTAACCACTAGGCTACCCTGCCACTAGGTGACTGCTGTTTCTACTCTAACCACTAGGCTACCCTGACTGCTGTTTGACTTAACCATTAGGCCACCCTGGCCACCTCTGACTGCTGTTTGACTTGCCACATCTAGACTAACCACTAGGTGACCCTGCCACCTCTGACATTAGACCAGGTGGCTAGGTGACTGCTGTTTGACCCTGACATTAGACTAACCACTAGGCCACCCTGCCACCTTGACATTACCACTAGCCACCCTGCCACCGGTGACTCTAACCACTGGAACTACCCTGTGTTTTTTATTTAACCCAGGCAAGTCAGTTAAGAACCACTTATTTTCCACCCTGCCACCCTAGCACGGTGGGTTAACCACTGGCCACCTTGTTCAGGGGCTAACCACAGGCTTTTGCCACCTTGTCACCACTAGGCCACCCTGCCACCTCTACACTCTAACCACTAGGCCACCCTGCCACCTCTACACTCTAACCACTAGGCCACCCTGCCACCTCTACACTCTAACCACTTGGCTACCCTGCCACCTCTACACTCTAACCACTAGGCCACCCTGCCACCTCTACACTCTAACCACTAGGCCACCCTGCCACCTCTACACTCTAACCACTAGGCCAAGATTTAGATGCAAGTGGCTGTTACACTCTAACCACTAGTGCCACCAATTTGCCACCTCTACACTCCTAAAACTTAAATGTAAACTAGGCTACCCTGCCACCTCTACGCTCTAACCACTAGGCCACCCTGCCACCTCTACACTCTAACCACTAGGCCACCCTGCCACCTCTACACTCTAACCACTAGGCCACCCTGCCACCTCTACACTCTAACCACTTGGCTACCCTGCCACCTCTACACTCTAACCACTAGGCCACCCTGCCACCTCTACACTCTAACCACTAGGCTACCCTGCCACCTCTACGCTCTAACCACTAGGCCACCCTGCCACCCACCCCATTTGTAGACTGTTCAGTAACCTATCGACTGGGGGTGGGAGGGTCCCTCCCTATCACTTTGCCATAGCCTATAGGCTTATCTGAAATGACAACCTGGTACAAAAACAAAACTGCTTCCAAGCTTCCTGACATCCAGGACCTAAATACCAGGCGGTGTCAGACGAAGGCCCAAAAATTTGTCAAAGACTCCAGTCATCCAAATCATAGCCTGTTCTCTCCTGCCTCCGCACAGCAAGCGGTACTGGAACACCAAGTCTAGGACCAAAAATCTCCTTAACAGCTTCTACCCCCAAGCCATAAGACTGCTGAATGACTAAACTAATCAAATGGCCACCCAGACTATTTATTTTTAATTCACTCCCCCCTCTTTGTTTTTACACTGCAGCTTCTCACTGTTTATTATCTGCTCGTAGTCACTTCACAAATTACCTTGACTAACCTGTACCTCCACACATTGACTCGGTTGACCCTGTACATGGGCCGGTTATTGGGTAAATGCCTGTCCATGGTATAGAGGCGTGGGAAGCTAGAGGCAGATGGGCTCATTGTAATAATGGTTGGAATGGAAAGGAGACAAACACATATGTTGTCATATGTTTGAGGTACAAATCTGTCGTTCTGCCAGTCCATCCATTACAATGAGCCCAGTTGTTCCCACCAGCCTCACATAGTGCCGTCATTGATCCAAACTAAGGGAAGGGGTTTGTTCTTAAGGGAGACTTGCCTGGTTAAATAGGGAAGGTTAAATAAAGGGGGTTAAATAAAGGTAAAATAGAGAAAAAATAGGGAAGCCTCGTAAATGTCTGTCCATGGTAGGGAAATAGAGAAGGGGGTAGGATAAGGGGTAGGGAAGGGGGTAGAGAAGGGGGTATTGGATAGGGGGTGGAATGGGGGAGACAAACACATATGTTGTCATATGTTTGATGTGTTAGAGAACTAAGGATGGGGTTCTACCAGTCCATCCATTAGGGAAATGAGGGAAGGGGGCCCATCCTCCTAGGGGGTAGCTCCTCCCACCAGCCTCACATAGTGTCTCAGGATAGGGGGTAGGGGTAGAGAAGGGGGTAGGATAAGGAGTAGGGAAGGGGGTAGAGAAGGGGGTAGGATAGGGGGTAGAGAAGGTAGAGAAGGGGAGAATACAGGGAGGATAAGACAAGAGAGAACAGAGTCATAAGCAGTCGGGACCACACACACACACACGCATACACACACACACACACGCATACACACACACACACACACACACACACACACACACACACACACACACACACACACACACACACACACACACACCCACGCATACACACACACACACACACACACACACACACACACACACACACACACACACACACACACACACACACACACACACACACACACACACACACACACGCATACACACACACACACCCACACACACATACACACACACACACACACACACACACACACACACACACACACACACACACACACACACGCATACACACACACACACCCACATACACACACACACGCATACACACACACACACACACACACACACACACACACACACACACACACACACACACACACACACACACACACACACACACACACACACGCATACACACACACGCACACACACGCACACACACATACACACACACGCATACACACACACACACACACACACACACACACACAACACGTACACACACACACACACACATACTACACACACACATATAAACACAGGGAAAGCATATCAATTGTTAGACTTGTTTAGCGAACAATCAAAGACAAAATAGAAGATAGATATAAACACCTTATTCCCTATACTGTATAGTACACTGCTGTTGGAGTCCCATTATAGAGATCTACTCAAGGTGAAGTCTTCAGGAAGTCAATTATGAGTCAAGGAGTTGTTCATTTGTCTTGAGAGGTAGAGATAGTGAGGGGCTTGGTGAGTTCGGTACAGAGAGATACTGTAATATTGTTTAATGGACTTGTTGAGTTATAGCATTGCTGTGACTGTGTGAATGGGTTTTGGTGCTGTGCCAGGAGATGTCTGACAACAATGTGGTGTCCTTGTATTATGGTGGTGTGTGTGTGTGTGTGTGTGTGTGTGTTCCCTTGTTCTCTATGTCTGGTTCAGGGTACCATCAGGAGTCATCTACGTGGTCTCTTTCCGACCCAAATGGAGTCACTCTCAGTGGGGGACAGCAGTCGCCGTGGGCCTCCTTCACCATCACCAGACAGGCCCTGTCAGTGGGTAAGGGGCCCTGTCAGTTAGCCAGGCCCTGTCAGTGGGTAAGGGGCCCTGTCAGTGGGTAAGTGGCCCTGTCAGTGGGTAAGGGGCATTGTCAGTGGGTAAGGGGCCCTGTCAGTTAGCCAGGCCCTGTCAGTGTGGAAGGGGCCCTGTCAGTGGGGCCAGGGACTGTCAGTTAGCCAGGCCCTGTCAGTGTGGAAGGGGCCCTGTCAGTTAGCCAGGCCCTGTCAGTGTGGAAGGGGCCCTGTCAGTGTGGAAGGGGCCCTGTCAGTGGGGCCAGGGGCTGTCAGTGTGGAAGGGGCCCTGTCAGTTAGCCAGGCCCTGTCAGTGTGGAAGGGGCCCTGTCAGTGTGGAAGGGGCCCTGTCAGTTAGCCAGGCCCTGTCAGTGTGGAAGGGGCCCTGTCAGTGTGGAAGGGGCCCTGTCAGTGGGGCCAGGGGCTGTCAGTTAGCCAGGCCCTGTCAGTGTGGAAGGGGCCCTGTCAGTGGGTAAGGGGCCCTGTCAGTGGGTTAGGGGCCCTGTCAGTTAGCCAGGCCCTGTCAGTGTGGAAGGGGCCCTGTCAGTTAGCCAGGCCCTGTAAGTGTGGAAGGGGCCCTGTCAGTTAGCCAGGCCCTGTCAGTGTGGAAGGGGCCCTGTCAGTGTGGAAGGGGCCCTGTAAGTGTGGAAGGGGCCCTGTCAGTTAGCCAGGCCCTGTCAGTGTGGAAGGGGCCCTGTCAGTGGGTAAGGGGCCCTGTCAGTTAGCCAGGCCCTGTCAGTGTGGAAGGGGCCCTGTCAGTTAGCCAGGCCCTGTCAGTGTGGAAGGGGCCCTGTCAGTTAGCCAGGCCCTGTCAGTGTGGAAGGGGCCCTGTCAGTTAGCCAGGCCCTGTCAGTGTGGAAGGGGCTCTGTCAGTTAGCCAGGCCCTGTCAGTGTGGAAGGGGCTCTGTCAGTTAGCCAGGCCCTGTCAGTGGGGCCAGGGGCTGTCAGTGGGGCCAGGGGCTGTCAGTGGGGCCATCACCACATCAGCAGAGGCGAACAAATAGCGAACAAATACGTTATTTATCTCATATATATATCTCATATATACAGAGATCCACTCATACAGAGACTCACACGACTCACAAGCAGACAGGCAGACAGGGATCCACTCATAGATACTGTCAATAGTAGTAGAGTAGTACTGAATAGATACTGTCAATAGTAGTAGAGTAGTACTGAATAGATACTGTCAATAGTAGTAGAGTAGTACTGAATAGATACTGTCAATAGTAGTAGAGTAGTACTGAATAGATACTGTCAATAGTAGTAGAGTAGTAGTGAATAGATACTGTCAATAGTAGTAGAGTAGTACTGAATAGATACTGTCAATGGTAGAGTAGTACTGAATAGATACTGTCAATAGTAGTAGAGTAGTACTGAATAGATACTGTCAATAGTAGTAGAGTAGTACTGAATAGATACTGTCAATAGTAGAGTAGTACTGAATAGATACTGTCAATAGTAGTAGAGTAGTACTGAATAGATACTGTCAATAGTAGTAGAGTAGTACTGAATAGATACTGTCAATAGTAGTAGAGTAGTACTGAATAGATACTGTCAATAGTAGTAGAGTAGTACTGAATAGATACTGTCAATGGTACAGTAGTACTGAATAGATACAGTCAATAGTAGTAGAGTAGTACTGAATAGATACTGTCAATAGTAGTAGAGTAATACTGAATAGATACTGTCAATAGTAGTAGAGTAGTACTGAATAGATACTGTCAATGGTACAGTAGTACTGAATAGATACAGTCAATAGTAGCAGAGTAGTACTGAATAGATACGGTCAATAGTAGTAGAGTAATACTGAATAGATACTGTCAATAGTAGTAGAGTAGTACTGAATAGATACTGCCAATAGTAGTAGAGTAGTACTGAATAGATACTGTCAATAGTAGTAGAGTAGTACTGAATAGATACTGTCAATAGTAGTAGAGTAGTACTGAATAGATACTGTCAATGGTACAGTAGTACTGAATAGATACAGTCAATAGTAGTAGAGTAGTACTGAATAGATACTGTCAATAGTAGTAGAGTAGTACTGAATAGATACTGTCAATAGTAGTAGAGTAGTACTGAATAGATACTGTCAATAGTAGTAGAGTAGTACTGAATAGATACTGTCAATAGTAGTAGAGTTGTACTGAATAGATACTGTCAATAGTAGTAGAGTAGTACTGAATAGATACTGTCAATAGTAGTAGAGTAGTACTGAATAGATACTGTCAATAGTAGTAGAGTAGTACTGAATAGATACTGTCAATAGTAGTAGAGTAGTACTGAATAGATACTGTCAATAGTAGTAGAGTAGTACTGAATAGATACTGTCAATAGTAGTAGAGTAGTACTGAATAGATACTGTCAATAGTAGTAGAGTAGTACTGAATAGCTACTGCCAATAGTAGTAGAGTAGTACTGAATAGATACTGTCAATAGTAGTAGAGTAGTACTGAATAGATACTGTCAATAGTAGTAGAGTAGTACTGAATAGATACTGTCAATATAATAAAGATACTACTGATATCCTGACCTCACCCTTCGTTTGTCCTTGAAGAGATAATCCTAGTGATCATAATAAGACAGTTTAAGCTCCGAGGGTCGTTGTATGAATCAGCTGCTGTTCCTTCTGTTCACTGTAATTCACTGCCTTGTGACCCAGTCTACGGGTCTCAGCTCTGTGTTGATATCTCACCATGCCTCGCTTGATGAATAAGCTTCTGTTTACATCTAATAATGACAAACTTGCCACTTCTTGCTCTGTTGGTGTACAACAGTGGCTTACAAATAAGATTGATTGATACTTAGAAAAGATTTGGTAGAGCAGGGGGGAAGTGATAATGAGTTATTCTGTGAATAACATTATCTCTGTGAATAATTCATTATCTTTGTGAAGAACTCCCTATCTCCGTGAAGTACTCGTTATCACTGTGAAGAACTCGTTATCTCCGTGAAGAACTCATTGTCTCCGTGAAGAGCTAGCCTTTATTTTGACGACACAGATAACTTTTTTTTTCCAGTTGGACTATCGTGCAAACTTTTCCTTGAAAACAAAATCTTGAATGGCTCAACCCTGCCACACTATCATGACTTCAGTCTTGGGCAAAATTCCACAAAAACAAAAAACAGTCCCACCCATTGGTACACTACACAACAAAGTACAAAGCCAACACCCCCATATGTAATAGTAATCAGTATTCCAACACCCCCATATGTAATAGTAATCAGTATTCTACACCCCCATATGTAATAGTAATCAGTATTCTACACCCCCATATGTAATAGTAATCAGTATTCTACACCCCCATATGTAATAGTAATCAATATTCTACACCCCCATATGTAATAGTAATCAGTATTCCAACACCCCATATGTAATAGTAATCAGTATTCTACACCCCCATATGTAATAGTAATCAGTATTCTACACCCCCATATGTAATAGTAATCAATATTCTACACCCCCATATGTAATAGTAATCAGTATTCTACACCCCCATATGTAATAGTAATCAGTATGCAACACCCCCATATGTAATAGTAATCAGTATTCCAACACCCCCATATGTAATAGTAATCAGTATTCTACACCCCCATATGTAATAGTACTCAGTATTCTACACCCCCATATGTAATAGTATTCAGTATTCTACACCCCCATATGTAATAGTAATCAGTATTCTACACCCCCATATGTAATAGTAATCAGTATTCTACACCCCCATATGTAATAGTACTCAGTATTCCAAGTCATATCAAGAGGTTGTAAAACATATGTAATAGTAATCAGTTTTTTGTAATAGTAATCAGGGGTATTCTACACCCCCATATGTAATAGTAATCAGTATTTCATATGTAAAGTAACAGCATAGGAGTGCTGCCACCCCCTCCCATCCATAATAGTAATCTATGTCTCATTGTGATTGGTCTGCCTGTGATTGGTCCGCCTGTGATTGGTCCGCCTGTTGTTGCAACACATTCAGCTACGACATTCTAGTTGGAATGGTATTCTACAGTGTGTTACTTAAATTCAGTGGCAGAGGTTGAGTGGAGACCACTGTCTAATAGTAATCAGTATTCTACACCCCCATATGTGTGTGTGTGTGTGTGTGTATTCTACCCCATATGTAATAGTGTCAGTGGTAGTAATCAATATTCTACACCCCCATATGTAATAGTAATCAGTATTCTGGCTGCAACACCCCCATATGTAATAGTAGTGCTGGGCGACACACAAGTCTTATCTGCTTGGACTCAGGCTCAGTCTGGCACGCATTAAAGATAATGAAACAGGCTGTAAAGTAACAATATTCACACCCCCTGTAATAGTAACAGTATTCTACACCCCATATGTCAACAGTAATCAGTATGCAACACCCCCATATGTAATAGTAATCACCATTCAACACACAGAACACCCCATACTGTCAATACAACACCCCCATATGTAATAGTAACAGTATTCCACCCCCATATGTAATAGTACTCAGTCAATTCTACACCCCTGTCAATGTAACAGTAATCACACCACCCCCATATGTAATAGTAACAGTATTCTACACCACATATGTAATAGTACTCAACAAGTCATATCAAGAGGTTGTAAAAACACACCACTTCAAACAGAACACCAGCCATCCCATCCATTACAATCTACTATTGGTCTCACACAGTCCGCCACCCGCCTGTTGTTGCAACACAACACACCACTTATTCAGTGGCAGAAGTGGAGACCACTGTCAGTAATAGCTGGCTGTAGTGCTGGACTGACACACAACACCAGGCCATGGCACCATTAAAGATAATGAAACAGGCTGTAAACACAACACGCCCCTGTCAACACACAGAACACCAGCCACCCTGACTGTCAACACAACACACCACTATCAACACACAGAACACCAGCCATCCGGACTGTCAACACAACACACCACTGTCAACACACAGAACACCAGCCATCCTGACTGTCAACACAACACACCACTATCAACACACAGAACACCAGCCATCCGGACTGTCAACACAACACACCACTGTCAACACACAGAACACCAGCCATCCGGACTGTCAACACAACACACCACTATCAACACACAGAACACCAGCCATCCGGACTGTCAACATAACACACCACTATCAACACACAGAACACCAGCCATCCTGACTGTCAACACAACACACCACTATCAACACACAGAACACCAGCCATCCGGACTGTCAACACAACACACCACTATCAACACACAGAACACCAGCCATCCTGACTGTCAACACAACACACCACTATCAACACACAGAACACCAGCCATCCGGACTGTCAACACAACACACCACTATCAACACACAGAACACCAGCCATCCTGACTGTCAACACAACACACCACTATCAACACACAGAACACCAGCCATCCTACAGTATTTAGGGACAATATAATGATGATATAAGAGTCTTGAAACGGTTTTCCCTTTTTTAGTTAGCCAATCAGGAGATATTACACAACCAGAACCATGAGAAAGTTACACTTCACAGAACCAGTGTGCTCTCTATCCCTCAGGCTGTCACGTAGACGACTCAAACAGAGTACTGTGTATGGAATGCAATGCACATTTTGGAAGCATTCAGTACACGCAGATTATCCCTGTCCTGTTGGGGGAGAGGGGGGGGTCTGTTCTTGGTCTGGTCCTAGATAAGTACTGAAGCTCTTCGTTCTGCTAGGCGTGTTGCCCTGGCGACACCCCAGTGATGTCACAGTCCATCGCTTGGAAAAAATGCTGTAACGAGAAGAAAAATATCTGACATCTGTATTCAGTTCTACATGTTTATGAAGTAATACTTTTCCCGAACAGGAAATATTCATATTTCCTGTTTCCTGTTTCCTGCCATATTCATATTTCCTGTTTCCTGTTTCCTGCCATATTCATATTTCCTGTTTCCTGTTTCCTGCCATATTCATTTGCAGTAGCGTGTTGTTAAGTTGTTAACATGCATGTCACTATAAAACTTAGTTATTTGAGGGTCATTGTATTTTTTATATATAATTGTTTTTGTTGTAAACAACTTTCCAACTCAGTTGTTTTCCTGAACATGGACATATAATGATTGTAACGAAGTCCCCAAAACACAAGTCTCTTGTCACAGCATGAGACAGATTAAATGAAATGACAAAGATAACAGAATGTCTCTCCTGCTGTGGCTCATAAAACAAATGAAACGACAGGCCTCCTCATTAGACTCTGTCTCAGGCCTCCTCATTAGACTCTGTCTCAGGTCTCCTCATTAGACTCTGTCTCAGGCCTCCTCATTTGGCTCTGTCTCAGGCCTCCTCATTAGACTCTGTCTCAGGCCTCCTCATTAGACTCTGTCTCAGGCCTCCTCATTAGACTCTGTCTCAGGCCTCCTCATTAGACTCTGTCTCAGGCCTCCTCATTAGACTCTGTCTCAGGCCTCCTCATTAGACTCTGTCTCAGGTCTGTCTCAGGCCTCCTCATTAGACTCTGTCTCAGGCCTCCTCATTAGACTCTGTCTCAGGCCTCCTCATTAGACTCTGTCTCAGGCCTCCTCATTAGACTCTGTCTCAGGCCTCCTCATTAGACTCTGTCTCAGGCCTCCTCATTAGACTCTGTCTCAGGCCTCCTCATTAGACTGTCTCAGGCCTCCTCATTGCTCTGTCTCAGGCCTCCTTATTAGACTCTGTCTCAGGCCTCCTCATTAGACTCTGTCTCAGGCCTCCTCATTAGACTCTGTCTCAGGCCTCCTCATTAGACTCTGTCTCAGGCCTCCTCATTAGACTCTGTCTCAGGCCTCCTCATTAGACTCTGTCTCAGGCCTCCTCATTAGACTCTGTCTCAGGCCTCCTCATTAGACTCTGTCTCAGGCCTCCTCATTAGACTCTGTCTCAGGCCTCCTCATTAGACTCTGTCTCAGGCCTCCTCATTAGACTCTGTCTCAGGCCTCCTCATTAGGCTCTGTCTCAGGCCTCCTCATTAGACTCTGTCTCAGGCCTCCTTATTAGACTCTGTCTCAGGCCTCCTCATTAGACTCTGTCTCAGGCCTCCTCATTAGGCTCTGTCTCAGGCCTCCTCATTAGACTCTGTCTCAGGCCTCCTCATTAGACTCTGTCTCAGGCCTCCTCATTAGACTCTGTCTCAGGCCTCCTCATTAGACTCTGTCTCAGGCCTCCTCATTAGACTCTGTCTCAGGCCTCCTCATTAGACTCTGTCTCAGGCCTCCTCATTAGACTCTGTCTCAGGCCTCCTCAGGCTCTGTCTCAGGCCTCCTCATTAGACTCTGTCTCAGGCCTCCTCATTAGACTCTGTCTCAGACCTCCTCATTAGACTCTGTCTCAGCCTCCTCATTAGACTCTGTCTCAGGCCTCCTCATTAGACTCTGTCTCAGACCTCCTTATTAGACTCTGTCTCAGGCCTCCTCATTAGACTCTGTCTCAGGCCTCCTCATTAGACTCTGTCTCAGGCCTCTCATTAGACTCTGTCTCAGACCTCCTCATTAGACTCTGTCTCAGGCCTCCTCATTAGACTCTGTCTCTGTCTCAGGTCTCAGGCCTCCTCATTACTCTGTCTCAGACCTCCAGACTCTCAGGCCTCCTCATTAGACTCTGTCTCAGGCCTCCTTATTAGACTCTGTCTCAGGCCTCCTCATTAGACTCCATCTCAGGTCTCCTCTTTAGGCTCCATCTCAGGTCTCCTCTTTAGGCTCCATCTCAGGCCTCCTCATTAGGCTCCATCTCAGGTCTCCTCTTTAGGCTCCATCTCAGGTCTCCTCTTTAGGCTCCATCTCAGGCCTCCTCTTTAGGCTCCATCTCAGGCCTCCTCTTTAGGCTCCATCTCAGGCCTCCTCTTTAGGCTCCATCTCAGGCCTCCTCTTTAGGCTCCATCTCAGGCCTCCTCTTTAGGCTCCATCTCAGGCCTCCTCTTTAGGCTCCATCTCAGGCCTCCTCTTTAGGCTCCATCTCAGGCCTCCTCTTTAGGCTCCATCTCAGGCCATTTCATTTGAACTTAAGTGATAATTACTCCATGTTGTTTCCCAAAATTAATTGTAGAAACTAAGAGGACACGAGAGAAGACTCTTTCCATTCCTGATGCTGTGTTTTTGGGTGGGAACAGTTTGGCAAGTAGTGTACTTCACAAGAATTCAGCAATCGTTTCGTAAGACTTGTGTGAAATATGTCACTGTACACCCATCGAAGAGAGTTCTCACCCCTCCCAAAGCCACTTTGCATCAGAGGGCAGAGATGTGCTGCTCTGGTAGAAGCTCCAAATATATGTGCATGTGAAAGATTTACAACGAAAAGGTGAACACTTCTAGTCTAGTGCCAGATCTGTTTGTGCTGTCTAGGCACCTTTGGCAAGATGGCACAAACCGATCTGAAGTTTAATTATGAATCGCTACATTCGACTGGTCCAAACCGATCTGATGTTTAATTATGAATCGCTACATTCGACTGTTCCAAACCGATCTGAAGTTTAGTTATGAATCGCTACATTCGACTGGTCCAAACCGATCTGAAGTTTAATTATGAATCGCTACATTCGACTGGTCCAAACCGATCTGAAGTTTAATTATGAATCGCTACATTCGACTGGTCCAAACCGATCTGAAGTTTAGTTATGAATCGCTACATTCGACTGGTCCAAACCGATCTGAAGTTTAGTTATGAATCGTGACATTCGACTGGTCCAAACCAATCTGAAGTTTAGTTATGAATCGCTACATTCGACTGGTCCAAACCGATCTGAAGTTTAGTTATGGATCGCTACATTCGACTGGTCCAAACCGATCTGAAGTTTAGTTATGGATCGCTACATTCGACTGGTCCAAACCGATCTGAAGTTTAATTATGAATCGCTACATTCGACTGGTCCAAACCGATCTGAAGTTTAATTATGAATCGCTACATTCGACTGGTCCAAACCGATCTGAAGTGTAATTATGAATCTCTACATTCGACTGGTCCAAACCGATCTGAAGTTTAATTATGAATCGCTACATTCGACTGGTCCAAACCGATCTGAAGTTTAATTATGAATCGCTACATTCGACTGGTCCAAACCGATCTGAAGTTTAATTATGAATCGCTACATTCGACTGGTCCAAACCGATCTGAAGTTTAATTATAAATCGCTACATTCGACTGGTCCAAACCGATCTGAAGTTTAATTATGAATCGCTACATTCGACTGGTCCAAACCGATCTGATGTTTAATTATGAATCGCTACATTCGACTGGTCCAAAGCGAAGTCTGACAGGTGAAGAATAATCTTCAATGTAATGAATCCACTTTCCTGTTGTCCTTCCACGGTTCCAAAGCTTCCCACTTTCCTGTTGTCCTTCCACGGTTCCGTAGCTTCCCACTTTCCTGTTGTCCTTCCACGGTTCCGTAGCTTCCCACTTTCCTGTTTTCCTTCCACGGTTCTAAAGCTTCCCAATTTCCTGTTGTCCTTCCACGGTTCCGTAGCTTCCCACTTTCCTGTTGTCCTTCCACGGTTCCGTAGCTTCCCACATTCCTGTTTTCCTTCCACGGTTCCAAAGCTTCCCACTTTCCTGTTGTCCTTCCACGGTTCCGTAGCTTCCCACTTTCCTGTTGTCCCTCCACGGTTCCGTAGCTTCCCACGTTCCTGTTTTCCTTCCACGGTTCCAAAGCTTCCCACTTTCCTGTTTTCCTTCCACGGTTCCAAAGCTTCCCAATTTCCTGTTGGACTTCCACAGAGCCCTATGGAACCCTCTTCCCTACATTGTGCACTACTTTAGACCAGAGCCCTATGGGACCCTCTTCCTTACATAGTGGACTACTTTAGACCAGAGCCCTATGGAACCCTCTTCCCTACATAGTGTACTACTTTAGACCAGAGCCCTATGGACCATGGTGAACAGTGGTGCACTATTCAGGAAATAGGGTACTGTTTGAGCCGAGGCCTGTGTGTATTCTCCATGTCTTCATCATAGTGTTTTTGGGGGGGGAGAGGTTGGAACTGTAGGCACTGCCACTGGGGAAGCTGGGAAACTGAGAAGGTTCTGGAAACTCTCCTGGGGTTTTTAGGAAATCTTCTGCCCCTCCTAGACTGCATTAGCCAGCCTCTGTCTATCACTCATCATAGAGAACAGGACACCACCCAACCCATATAACACCCACCAAGTCCAGTCTTGATTTCCGCGGTTACAGTAATGAGGCAGATTAGGCAGGTCCACTTCAGCCATTTGACTCTCTCTGAGAATGAAAGAAGTTATTCATCCAGGCCATTCCGTGCAGACTACAGAAGAGTAGAGAACGGGGAGTAAGTTGTTTGCCAAGCCTACGATTGTATCTGCCAATAAAATACAAACTTTTCAGGGCTAGCTGAGCAAAAATAACAAGATGCATCCTGTCTTCACATCTGTGTATTGTTTACAAGAGCAAGTCGTTATATGGGTACAGGGTGGGTACAGAGTGGGTACAGGGTGGGTACAGGGTGGGTACAGGGTGGGTACAGGGTGGGTACAGAGTGGGTACAGGGTGGGTACAGGGTGGGTACAGAGTGGGTACAGGGTGGGTACAGAGTGGGTACAGAGTGGGTACAGGGTGGGTACAGAGTGGGTACAGGGTGGGTACAGGGTGGGTACAGAGTGGGTACAGGGTGGGTACAGAGTGGGTACAGGGTGGGTACAGGGTGGGTATAGGTACAGAGTGGGTACAGGGTGGGTACAGGGTGGGTACAGAGTGGGTATAGGTACAGAGTGGGTACAGGGTGGGTACAGGTACAGAGTGGGTACAGGGTGGGTACAGCATGGGTACAGGGTGGGTACAGGGTGGGTACAGAGTGGGTACAGGGTGGGTATAGGTACAGAGTGGGTACAGAGTGGGTACAGGTACAGGGTGGGTACAGAGTGGGTACAGGGTGGGTACAGAGTGGGTACAGGGTGGGTACAGGGTGGGTACAGAGTGGGTACAGAGTGGGTACAGGTACAGGGTGGGTACAGAGTGGGTACAGGGTGGGTATAGGTACAGGATGGGTACAGAGTGGGTGCAGGATGGGTACAGGGTGGGTACCGGGAGGGTAGAGGGTAGGTACCGGGTGGGTACAGGTTGGGTACAGAGTGGGTACAGGGTGGGTACAGGGTGGGTACAGGGTGGGTACAGGTACAGGATGGGTACAGAGTGGGTACAGGATGGGTACAGGGTGGGTACCGGGTGGGTACAGGGTAGGTACCGGGTGGGTACAGGTTGGGTACAGAGTGGGTACAGGGTGGGTACAGGGAGGGTACAGGGTGGGTACCGGGTGGGTACAGGGAGGGTACAGGGTGGGTACAGGGAGGGTACAGGGTGGGTACAGTGAGGGTACAGGGTGGGTACAGTGAGGGTACAGAGTGGGTACAGGGAGGGTACAGGGTGGGTACAGGGTGGGTACCGGGAGGGTACAGGGTGGGTACAGAGTGGGTACAGGGTGGGTACAGGGTGGGTACAGGTACAGAGTGGGTACAGGGTGGGTACAGGTACAGGGTGGGTACAGAGTGGGTACAGGGTGGGTACAGGGAGGGTACAGAGTGGGTACAGGGTGGGTACACGGAGTAGAGTTCTGGAAGGAACACAGAGACACAGAGAGTAGAGTTCTGGAAGGAACACAGAGACACAGAGAGTAGAGTTCTGGAAGGAACACAGAGACACAGAGAGCAGAGCTCTGGAAGGAACACAGAGACACAGAGAGTAGAGTTCTGGAAGGAACACAGAGACACAGAGAGTAGAGTTCTGGAAGGAACACAGAGACACAGAGAGTAGAGTTCTGGAAGGAACACAGAGACACAGAGAGTAGAGTTCTGGAAGGAACACAGAGACACAGAGAGTAGAGCTCTGGAAGGAACACAGAGACACAGAGAGTAGAGTTCTGGAAGGAACACAGAGACACAGAGAGTAGAGTTCTGGAAGGAACACAGAGACACAGAGAGCAGAGCTCTGGAAGGAACACAGAGACAGAGAGACACAGAGAGCAGAGCTCTTGGTAGAGAGGCCATCCCATTACAGTTCACATTGACACCTTTCTCTTGGTAGAGGCCATCCCATTACAGTTCACACTGACACCTTTCTCTTGGTAGAGAGGCCATCCCATTACAGTCCCACTACACTGAGACCTTTCTCTTGGTAGAGAGGCCATCCCATTACAGTTCACACTGACACCTTTCTCTTGGCAGAGAGGCCATCCCATTACAGTCCCACTACACTGACACCTTTCTCTTGGTAGAGAGGCCATCCCATTACAGTCCCACTACACTGACACCTTTCTCTTGGTAGAGAGGCCATCCCATTACAGTCCCACTACACTGACACCTTTCTCTTGGTAGAGAGGCCATCCCATTACAGTCCCACTACACTGACACCTTTCTCTTG